>NC_063365.1:24076278-24103623 GCF_021869965.1 Rhincodon typus
GGCCTGAAACGTCAGCTTTCCTGCTCCTCTGATGTTGCTTGGCCTGCCGTGTTCATCCAGCTCTACACCTTGTTATCTTAGATTCTTCAGCATCTGCAGTTCCTACTATCTCTGAAACAATGTTTTGTTATTGGTAGCATTGCCGAGAAAAAAAATCACTCATCAAGACCTGAATCATTTACATCAGATAATCAGGCAGTTTATATCTTAAAATGTAAAATGCTGTTCGATTGTTAAAGGGATTACAGAAACAGCTTGCTTTCGACATCGCTAAACCATTATATAAACAAAGATAACAATCATCTGACGACACTTTGTGAGGAAAGTAAAGTTACTGAGAGCTATTCGGACTGAGCTTCTGGAAGCAGCAGTGTGATCCACACAGAGTTGAACATGGAGATGCTGTGCGCTTGGTTCAGAGAACAATAGTGGCGTGCCTGCTGGGTCACTCACAGCGAGACGTGGCTGGTGTGGAACAAACGCAGCGATAACGGCAACTCAGCTGGCCTGCTCCTGTGCTGCAATTTCCTGGTAACCTGAGACACCAGGTTTGCCGATTGAGTTGCCAGGTGTCTGGCACACAAGGCAGCTCTTCTCCCCAGGATTGGCAGGGCTTCCAGTGTGAAGTAGTTACAACTGTCTATATGGGTTCTTCATTGAGCTCTTGTCCCATCAGCTCAACGATGATAACTGAAGCTCGTCCATTGAATGGTGCGAGATACAACATGCCATCAACTGTTTCAAATCCATTTACGCTGTTTGATCGTGGCTGATAGGCTTCTCAAGGTCATTCTCCCGCCTTCTTCCAGTAACCTTTGATCCCCTTAATAATCAAGAATGTATCTATCTCAGTCTTAAATACACTCAATGACTTGGCCTCAATAGGCCACTGCAGCAAAGTGTTCCACCGATTCACCACCCTCTGGCTGAAGAAATTCCTCTTCATCTCAGTTCTAAAGGATCGACCCTTCACTCTGAAGCTGTGCCCTTGAGTCCTAACCTCTCCTACTCGTGGAGACATCTTCTCCATGTCCACTCTATCCAGGCCATTTGGTAATCTGTAAATGTTAATCAGACTCCCCACTCCCATCCTCCCAAACTCCATCGAGTACAGACCCAGGGTCCACAATCACTCCACAAATGATAAGCCTTTCATCCCCAGGATCATTGGTGCTAGTAGGGGGTCTGTCAGTGGAGCCTGCCTGGTCTGACACAGCTTTATCAAGTGGAACAGGGCTCCCTGAGGACCTGGCCAAGCTCTGAAAGAGGAAATATTCCTTGGGGCTCACTGCCAAAGAAGTTATTGTGAAACCTGCTGCCACTCCACTGCCAGTTTATGTTCAGAGAGATGGGGAGAGGCTGCTGAAGGCCCTATACATGACTTGTTAACCACAGTCTGGTCAGGGATGGGGGACAGAGAGCTGGTGGGAAAGCACCCAGAGAATTTATCAGGCCTGTAAACCCATCTTCTGATCACTGTAACATTCTGCCTAAAGTAGAGGTAACAAATACCTCCAGGATAGAGGTGACTTGATTGAAATATATGAAAATAAAATTCCTGAGATGTTTTAACAAGGTGGATGTGGAGACAATGTTTCCTCTTAGGGGCAAATCTAGAGTGTGAAGTCACTGTTAAAAACCAGGGGTCATCCATTTAAGACTGAGCTGAGGAAAAGCCTTTCTTTTCTCTCTGAGGGCCATGAGCCTTTTAAACTCTTTCCCTGGAAAGGTGGTGAAGGTAGAGTCCTCAGATACTTTTAAAGGTAAATAAATTCTTGTTAAGCAAGGGGTTGAAACATTATCTGGGCAAGAATGTGAATTTGAGATGATGGCCCAATCAGGCATGATCTTATTGAGTGAAGCAGGCTAGTGGGGCTGAATGGCCTACTGTGGCTCCATGTTCATATGAATATTTCATTGATACCTCATTCTACCTCAAATTTCAGGCCTTTGGAAGATCAATTTTGTTTGAAGCCTTTTAAGGGCTTTGAAGGGAGTATTTTTGTCAGGAATCCCAATAGCTCCTCCCTTTTCTCTCCCCCACTCACATACTCAGCCATTTTTAGGTGGGACATCACTTTACATTGCTACCCACAAGAATGTAACCGTCCAGTCTAAATGAAGCAGAATCCTTGGCAGACCGAGCTCCACCCAAGTTACAAGATAGAAGTCGATCCTCCAGCCAGGAATTTCAACAAATATCTTGGCTGGTGAAGTTTGATGTGTGATGTCACACGTATAAGGGGATGAATATTGTGTCATTGACCTCTTGCTGGTTTAAATGATCATGTAAATTTTTCCTCAATAAATCATCTGTAAACCAGTCCTAATGCATTGCAGAGCAACCCTAAGGTGATGAATATCTGACCTCGCAATGAGAAAAAGAAATATTTATATATGTCCTGCCACAGTCAATAAATTCGGGCATCTATCTTTCTCCTTGTAAAGTGTCCAGCTTGGAAGCCTACTCTTTTATGTATCTAACATCTTCAAGTGTTCATTTCTCAATGAAATCTTTACAGATATCATTTCATTGGCTCATCACTAAGAGGAAAAATAGACCTGGGTTTAAAAGATTAGATTATTCAAAGAAGTAAATACTGTCCAGTGATCCACTTCACATGTTTTTTTACCCCTAAAACTCCTCGGATTGTTTACAATATAAATTGAATATTTGTGAGGATGTCTTTGAGTGCCATTTGAATGGAATGTTGAGGTTCACATGTCACCCATGCCTGGGGAATCTCCTTCCCCATGGTAACACAGTAAATGGAAAGGAAGTAGAAGTGGGTTAACCAAAGGGGGATAAAGGAGCAGGAGATGGAATGGGTATCCTTGATCGAAGTAGTCCATTTCTGTGCTGTTCGTACGATGTGGTATAATACTTAACAGTGAGAGTAATACCACTGTGTGTACTTTCCGTCTTTTTTCAAACTGGGATCTGTGGTGTATCTGTAGTCTGTCAGAGCTCTGTGTTGTCTGTTAGGAACATTTGTGAAATTAGTAACATTCACGTGCCAAACATGAAATCCAGTCAGTGTGGAGCTAATTTGTTTAATTTGTGATGGGATTATCACTGAAGAAAACAGATACACCAGTGCCCTTTTTACCTTTTCACTTTCTATGCTGCATCCACAAGAGTGTAACATGTTCTTTGCAAAACGCTCTGTGACTTCTTAATCCTATTATTTAAAAAAGGCTATTTCACTATGGGGCTTACATTGCCAAAAATATGACAAGTTATTTGGGCATGTTCACATCCAGGAGCAGCCTGTCCTTTTGGAATTAATAGATTTATAATTTACTTTGATCATGCCTTTTTCTGGAAACACACTTTCTAAGTATCTGGTAATTCATTTCAATAATTATAACTTCAGCAGGAAAGAAATGGGTGCAGCTGGATCATAAACAGTGTGAAAGATTAGAAATCATATTGACAGATATAGCAGCTTTTCTTTTGTGCAGAACTATCAGAATTAGAGAGAATCAAACAGAATTTACAGCACAGACACAGGCCATTCAGCCCAACTTGTCTGTGCTCCTCTAAATAGTCTTCATTGAAATCTATATCATTCAAATCCATCCTCTCTTGTGCTTGTCCAACTTTCCTTTAAATTTGATTGTGAGTTTCCTGTCAAGTCAAGTTCCCCATTGTCTTCACCCTCTGAATACAGAAATCTCTGCTGAAATCCTTGTTGGATTTGTTGGTGATCATCTTCTACTAATGGTCCCTTGTTCTGCTCTTCCCCATAAATAGAATTCAAATTTTAAAGATCTTTATTCACTTGCCCCTCAATCATCTTCTATCTGGATTTCTTCTGTGCCTTTTCTCTCACAGGTTTCACTCTGTCCATCTGCCCCTTCACTGTGATGTGCTCTCAAGTTATTTCCCTCAATCTTCTCTCTTTTTATTTTTCTCTTCTGTCCCTCAGGGAGAGGTTGGTGAACTGGGACTTCCTGGTCCAGCAGGCCTGCCTGGATCTGTAGGGCAAAAGGTAAAGAATGGAGGCATGGTCAAGAGTCCCTGATAGTTTGATTTGCCAAATATTAGCAATTAATGACTCATCATTATTGGGAATCACTAATGCATCTTTTTTGACAGTAAATAAAATCTCATAACAGAGGGTGCTATTTTATCCGGTTGCAATAACCTCGGCTCATCATTAATAGACTTTTGTTTTCACTAAATGAAGCAAGTTGCCTGTGTTTATGTTGTATATTTTAAAGATGTTAAGTTTGGATCCCTAAAAGTTTTCAGCCTGCTTCAGTTAAAGCGTCAGATGTGTGCGTGTGTGCGTGTGTGCGCGCGCACGTGTGTATGTGCGTGTGTGTGTGTGTGTGTGTGTGAGTGTATTATCTCAGTTGGCTGCAGCATGCCGAACTCTCAGCTATACCTGGTCCATGAGCTGACCTCATTCTCCTTCCTGCTTCTGTCTGCATTCTACAAAGTGACTTATCTCTGCTTTCCTTCTGGCTTTTAAATTTCTGTTCACAGGGAGAACAAGGAAACATTGGACAAAAGGTACTAAAATAAAAGCCAAGTCTCTCCTTGCATCTGTCTTGTCTTAATCAAATTAACCTTTTCTACCAATCTGAATCAAACCAATTTCAGACAAAACTAGACTCTAATAGAGAGAATATTTATGTGCTGTAAGTGTTGACTTGTAGCATTCCAGTTAAATTGGGATTTATGCATGTATCCCTGTGTGCTGCGTAATAAAATTCACAAGTTCTGTGCCCAGATGCCACCTTCTACAGTTATGTTGAAGTTGCATTTTTCACATTGCTTTTGCTGTTGTTCATTGTCTGGAACTCATTTCCACTCTTTCCTCCTGTATCCCTGCTTTGGTAAACCACTGCTTACGTGATAATTACCTACTCCATTAATACAATGTGTTTTATTTTAAAAGGAGCAATTTATTCAATAATATTTGTTAAGAAATTTCAAAAAAAGTTTGTGCTTATGTTGCACAGTTTAAGTTGAAGTGAAAAGGTTATTCAAATTAAGAAACCTTGAAACTAGAAGAATTTGGCCGTATTTTACTTTCAAGTGATTTCTTCAATGTTAAGTAAATGTTTTGGAGCAATGCTCAAATAGTCTAATCAAAAAGCTGCTGTAATTTCTGAGGCACCAAACATTGAAAGCTGAAGTCATGCATGTCAATCCATAACAAACAGAAACGGGAATATACAAATGGTTGTTCGGTCGTACGGAATTGACAGTTGCTGAAAAAAGACACATTTTGTTGAAGCTTTTCCAAGCCTTTATCAAATAGAGCCAACCTGGTTTAAAATTTAAACGAAGCCTGACAATTAACTGCCAATTGTCATTACCTGGTGCATTCTCCAAGGCAACACCTCAACCAATCAGAGGCCACTTACTGAATATTCAGCACTCTCTTCTCGTCCTGTATAATTTTTTTCCCTTTAAATTGGTATTCCTACAAACTGTCCTGTTGAGTATAGGGCAAGGAAGTTTGACAAAATTGTCTTTTTTCCAATAATACAGGGAGATTAACATTTGATGGTGTAATTTTCTTAATTGAATTTAAACTTGTGCCCTGGATGTAAAATCATCATTGTACTTAAGTTGACCATTGTAGAGACAACTCGACTTCCATTTGGCATTGAGAGAAAACTTAGTCTTCTGGGGACATTCTGGAGATTGGCACCAGACAGGAGGGGGAGCGCTTGGCTGGGCCAAAGGAGGAGTCTGGGTCAAGTTAATCCATCTGCTCCACCTGCCTCATTACAGCAGGATTTCCTCTGCCCCCAGAAGGGTCACTGCAGGCCACAGAGTGGGGGCAGAGCTGCTGAGGAATGGCCAATGGCTTCAATTGAAACCCAACTCTGACTTTTTGATGTCGATTGCATACATTTACCAGGCCCCTACCTGTTTCATCCACCTATAAAAACAATGTGTGAAACTGGAAAATGTGTGTTTCCATTTTGGATGGGCAATATAACAGATTGTTTATCAATTGCCAGCCTATTGTTTGCACTTGGTATTGACTCCAAAACCACCCCCTTCTGCAACAGGACAGAAATGAACAATGTTAGTAAATGGAGACTCTGCTCCCTATTGGGGAGATCCTGAAGGTTAGAGATTTGTTGACTGATATTGACTGACCTGCTGTGGGGTTTCTCTTTCACTGCTGTATTTTTGTTGCAACGAACAAATGCAGCAATTGTTCATCAACAGTCTCTCTTGCATGTGACTACTTTTCACTCCTCTTCTTTATTTCGCTTAAACTCTCATTCTCTCCCTCCAACAGGGAGAACCGGGTGAAGCTGGCAGTGCTGGTGCTAAAGGAGAAAAGGTAGCTTTATATCTTGCTTCAGTATTTTTTATTATTATTGTGAGCTTCCAGCTTCACAAAAGTCCTGCAGGGTCACTAATACTTAGCAACTAATGCATGCTCAGATACTGTTTTAAGAGGTAGGATTGAAAACTTCTCATTTTCATCCTTTCTGCCAATCAGTTGGAAAAATTGGAAGCAAATGTTCTGTCACGAGGCTCATTATTGGAAAAATAATGCCAGGTTGAACATATTAAGAACAATATGAGATTTCATGTAACCTTTTTTAGTACAGCACAGATTTATACTGGACCATTGCTGGTCTTCGAACAACAAAGAAATATTCTATCAGAAAATCCTTTGTCCATTAAATGAAGAGAAGCATTCATTTATTCAATTTAGAATTATTTCTTCTATTGACATAATGGACAAGGTAAATCCAGGCAAACAGTATTCTACTGTTGATATCTGCAGCTTATTATTTTCAGGCTTAAAGTTGTCTATGTAGTTTTTTTAAAAAATGTTTTGAAAAACAGACTCCCTGTGGAAGTTTTCAGAACAATCGTGGTGCAGCAGTTTCCCAGAAACTATTTCTGGTTTAGAATCTGCTGCTGGTGATATTAGTGGTTTAACCTAGTGTATGTAACATCCCTTTGTCCATCCCGATGCAGGCTTTAATCTATTTTGTTTCACATCATCAAATAAAATAACAAATGGACAACATCTGAATGTGTTTGTCTCTGAAAGTAGCAGTCAAGTGTATGAGATAACAAGGTGTAGAGCTGGATGAACACTGAGTCTTGAGTGTTAAGAGTTTCTAATTTGTGTATTTAAAAAAAACCTTCCCTTGTCACGCAAGATTGAATATAACATAATCTATATCCTTTTGTGTGTCGCTGTATCCGTCACAGACTCTAATATTCACAGAGAATGTCCAGCTACAGAATCTTACAGGGCTCGGAACAATTTGGGCAATGGTGAGATTTGTGGCAAAATCAGAAAAGGTCATTCAGCTTTTTACAGTGCTGCTGGCTGTTCCTGTGGACCATCAAGAAGGCGTGGAACCAGGTGGCCACCTTGGGCCAGGGTCTGGTGGCATGCTGTGCTGTTCCAGTCCTCTGGGGGGAGGGTCTTCTCCTTTGCAGCTCCCCTTGACCAGGATGTCCTGATCCGTGGCAGAGAATCTCGACACTACCTTCTCCTTTTCCAACGTGCTCAGAGCCCGTTCTTGACTGAGCAGGGCAGCTTCAGGGAATGCCACTATTCGCCTGGGTAGATGGCATCCTTTTTAATGACCAGGGATGCTGATCTTTGGGTGAATAGCCACCGAGTGATGAGTTGTTTTGGGGATGGAGCGTGGTAAGGTGGAGATAGAATCAGATGTGAGACACATGCAAGAGCATGATAAGGTGCATTTGGTAAGATATAGTGAGAAATTTCCACTGGACCTTATGGCAAGAATCCCTCTGGAAAAGTCAAAGCAATTTGCAGTTAAGCCAAAAACCATAAGATTAACCCTTACTATCGACATTTAATCAATAATGATGATCCCAGTGTCCTATTAGCAAGACCAGTATCTATTGTAGTAACTTTACAGAGATGTGCAATACAGAATATCATGAAAGCTGAGCTGATAATTTACATCCAGATATGTTACATTTCCCACTTTGCATCAATGACTATGCACTTTGGCTGTAAAACACTCCAACACAGTCAAAGGATGTGGGAGATGCTATATAAATGCAAGTTCTTTGTTTTTCTTTTCCAAATCAGGTCCAGAGTAAATGTAGCTACCTTGCAGTTTTTCTTCAGCTAGCTTCAAGCTAAATGTCTGACTGACTGCAGTGAGCTGGAGGACAGTGATTTTCCTGAGCGAAACAGTTTAAATATCTATGAAAATTAAAGAGTTGCTATTTTTATCTGCTGATTTATTGAGTAATTTCATCCCGGGTTACATGATCTCAGTACGATCTTTTGAGAGATCATAATGGTATCCCATCCAATGAAAGCAGATAATAAAGGGTGAATATTTGGCCCCATTTCATACCATCCCATTTACTTCATACATGGAGTTAATTTCTGATTCAATCGGAAGCTCCTATTTCTGTATCAATGATGATAACGTGTATTGAGAATCTGGAGCATGTTCTTTATCACTCAAAGAATGTGTATTGCTGGCAAGAACAGCATTTACTGACCATCCCCTTGAGAAGGTGGGGGTGAGCTGCCTTCTTGAACCGCTGCAGTCCATGTGCTGTAGGTAGACCCACAAGACCTTTAGGGATCTTGACCCAGTAACAGTGAAGTGACAGCAATATATTTCCAAGTCAGCATGGTGAACGGCTTGGAGGGGAACTTGAGGGGTTCCATTGTATCTGCTTCCCTTGGACTTCTCGGGGGTGAAGATCTCAGGTTTACAAGGTGCTGGCAGTGCCTCTGCAGAACCATCTCCTGTATGGTTCACATTACAGCCACTGTGAACTGAATGCTGAACAGAGTGAATATTGAAGGTGGTGGATTTGGTCCTGATCAAGCGGGCTGCTTTGTCCCTGATGGTGTTGAGCTTCTTGGGTATTGTTGGAACTGCACTCATCCAGGCAAGTTAGGAACTTTTCTTCACACTCCTGACTTGTATCTAGTAGATGGTGGACAGGCTTTGGGGAATCAGGAAGTGAGTTACTCTGCAGTATTCCAAGCATATGGCCTGTTTTTATAGCCACAGTCCATGGCGGTTACTGTTAAGTCTCTGATGTATGGTGACCCTCTAGGGCATTATTTGAGAGGGAATTCAGTGATGGGATCCTGTAGAATAGAAAGGGAGATGATTAGATTATCTATGGGAGATGGTTATTTTTTGGCACTTGTGTGATGTGAGTGTTACATGTTGAGAAGAGGCTTGAGGGAAAGTTGACCAAATAGTTCTTTTTGAGAAAGTTCAGATTTGGAAACTTATAATGTGTTGGTGTGAGAAAAAGTTGAGTTAACTTTGAAGTCGATTCTCCTGTTCCACTATGTACTGGCTCGGCTGGCACACTGCATGATGGAATTGAGAAAGCCGTTTCCCAGTCAGTGAGGTGGCACAGCTGATGTTTTCAGGATACATTGAAGCAACTGAGAAACGTGACTGGTTGCTGAGATCTGGTACCGTTGCTCCACAATGAAAAAGTGAAAGCCTAAGGAGAGGCCACATGGACTTATTTTGAATTCAGAAAGATTAGAATTTACAAACTGAGATACTGCTCCTAGTTATCTTTAAACAATGGGACTTGGCACTGGGTTATGCAACATGTCTGGTGTTGAACTATATTTTGGTGATAACTGTAGGCACTTTTTGTGCTTGATGTCTAGTTGTTCATGCTCATGTTCTAAGAGTGCCACCTGCTGGCACCATTTGATGTTTGTGTTGGTGCAATTGGAAAAGAGAAACTTTGTGTAGATCGTTTCACCCCAACTTTCAGCAGCTGTCCCTACTGATGCCTGTACTCCACACACTTTAATACCCATTTCAACACAATCTCTTAGGCACTTTCAGTATTAACATATTGAACATAAATAAGTTGTCGACTTGTACAAATACAAGATGGTAACTTAGTTAACATCCTTCATCAAGGCCTTTCAAATGTTTTTCACCATCTTCCTCTGTTTATAGCCTTCTCTCCTGTTGTTTTCCACCAGAAACAAAGGAACAGGAGCAGGCCATTCACCCCTTCGAACCTGCTCTGCTGTTCTGGATCATAGCTGATCACCTCCCTCAACACCACTCCCTGCATGCAGACACTATCCTTTTATTGTCTTTAATATCTAGAAATCTATCATTTTTTGACTTGAATATACTCAATGACTGAGCTTCCCCAATTCTCTGGGTTGGAAAATTCCACTGATTAACCATCCTCCGAATGAAGATATTCCTCTTCATCTCAATCCTAAATGGTCTGCTCTTTACACTGAGACCACGCCTCCTGACTGTGGGCCAGGAGAAAGCAAAACTTCCTGTGTTCATCTTATTGAAGTATTTTTAGATGATGCAACTTCCAGAAAAGAACCGTTTTGAAACCGTTTTCATTATTAATGTACTAATCAGTGGTGATCCAAGCCCCGACCTTTCTCTACTTAAGAGATAATAGTTAGCAATGAGGTGCTTTATATTTGCAGAATGAAGCATGTCCAGAAAATTCGATTACACAAGAACTAAATCTGTTTAAAAAACCAGTTTATTATCGAGATTCAATTCTGGCAAATTTCTGACCATCTGGGCCAAAATTTCCTTGATCAAAAAAAAACCCAACATTCTGATAGAACATGGACTTGTACCATTTAAAATAATAAGACTAAACTTTTGGGAATGTCTTGTTGTGGCATGTTGGATGGCTGCCCTTGTTACTTCTCTGAACTCTAGTTATAACACAGTTTCAAATCTGCCACTGTTCAACCATGCGAAATAGTTGAAGCAGAGAACAGCACAAATCCCAAACCTTTGGCCAAAATTTTTCAAACTAATTGCGTTGGAACCAATATTGTAGTCAAGCACATCAATGCTGGTGGTCCAGTAATTTGCTGTGACTCCCAGCCAGAATCTTGGGACGTTAAGTCCCAGAATTATCCTGCTGGATGCCTTCAGTTTTCAATGTTGTTGTAAGCTTTTCTTTGGATTCAAAGGGTGGAATTTATGGCATAAGTTAAGGGTAATGAGAAATGGCAGGGCAAGTTGTCCATGCCCCATTAGTCGGACAAAGTATTGCTAACAGAAGTAGAAGGATTGCACTTGCTAAATGCATAAATATTTAAATTCTTCTTATTGTTCTTGTAGCTTTTCAAATAAAATAAGAAAACAAAATATCCACAAAGCGTCAAGATATAAATAGTAAATGTAATAGTCTTTAAAAGCCACACCAAAGATTGGAAAATGAACATGTATTATAAAAACTCTTCCACATGAATCGTTCAGTTGATGTATTGTTCTCCAAGCAGCTTAAATGGATATGCATATGGTGAGAAAATAAGTTTCATATTCATTCTTGCTATTGTCTCTAGGCTTTGTTCCACATTAAGCAGCTGCTAGGCATTCCTAATAGGAGAGTGTGTAAATTGTGGATGCTGGAAATCTGGAATCCAAACAGAAAATGCTGGAAATGCTCAGCAAGTCTGGCAACATCTGTGGAGAGAGAAACAAGGTCAACCTTTCACGTCTGTAACCTTTCACGTCTGTGACCTTTCATCAGTATAGAAATACTTGTCGATGTAAAACAAACAACTATGGATTCTGGATATCCGAAACAAAAACAGTTCTGACAAAGGGTCACTGGACTAGAAGCATTAACTCTGTTTCTCTCTCCATGGATGCTGCCAGACCTGCTGAGTTTCTGGACTTACAGATGTAGTATTCTTCCATCTCCTCACAGCATTTGAGTAAGTGCCGCTCAAAGCCTTAATGTACAAGACAAGGGTTCTTGGAGTTGTGGGTAATATGTTAGCACAGAAGGAGGATTGTTTCATTTGACAAGAGGCAGAGAGTCAGAATAATTGGGACATCTTCAAGTTGGTGGGCCATAACTAGCAGAGTGCAGTTGAAGAGATGAAGAGACTGAGAGCGATGTGTCTACGTTTGCTGATGATGCAAAAATCCGTGGGAAGGTAAGCTGTGAGGAGGACACAGAGATGTTGGCAGCTGAAATGAGCGGGCATCAAGGTGGCAGATGGAGTACAATGTGGGCAAGTGTGAGGTTATTCACTTTGGTTGCCATAACAGAAACACTGAATATTTGTAAATCTTAATGTTCAGAGAGTTTTTAGTGTACTTCTACAAGGAACACAAAATTAGCATCAGGGTCCATCAACTAATTAGGAAGGCAAATGGCATGTTGGTCTTTTTTGCATGAGATGGAGTACAAGAATAAAGAAGTTTCACTCCATGGTTTTGGTGAGTCCACACCTGGAATCCTGTGTGCAGTTTGAGTCTCTATGTTTGAGGAAAGATACTCCTACATTGGAAATGATGCACTGGAGCTCATTTAGGGGGATGTGAGTGGGTTGACTTATGATCAAAGGTTGATTACATTTGGCCTCTGATTTCGGGAGTTTAGCAGATAAGGCAGATGCTGAGAGAGATTTTCCGCTAGTTGAGGAATCTCAAACAGTCTTAGGATAAAAGGATTAACAACTTCAGACGAAGGTGAGGAAGAATTGCTTCATGCAAAGGACAGTGAATGTTTGCAATTCTGTCTCGCAGGGGATTGAATATATGTTACTCTGAGATAGAAAAATTTTAATCTCTCAGGAACTGAAGGACATGGTGAATCTGCAGGAAAGTGGATTTGAAGCCAAGGTTCAGCCATGTTTGTATTGAATAGGACGGCAGACTTGAAGGGTCGAATGGTGAAATCCTGGTGTAATTTCTAATATTGTTTAGTAACCCTGTCTACATTGATTTAAAACCTCGAGGAACAGATTGGAATCTAAATTATTTTGAAGGTGATATTTTAAGGGTTGTATTATTTGGCTGCTCTGTACAATATAGCTAACTTGTACGCATTTAGAAAGTAGAAGCAGAGCCTCGAAACAAAAGTTGGCGGGCAGAGAGAGGAATAAATCACATAGCAACGGATGGTAAGACTTTATACCAAAGTTTGAAAATGTATTTTATAGTTTTAACCCTTAATGTTCAACAATGTATAGAAAATTAAAAATAAATGAGTTATGAAAGGGGACCGGGAATGAATGCTATGTACTGTCCTTATTTATTGTATAAGCAGGCTAAACTGTCATTACCTATGATACTTAGCGAAAATGTTCGAACTTATTAAAATACAACTCTGACTAATCTGTGCCTGAGTTTTGTCTTAGTGATTTCCACTGTGTTTGTATCATAGAATCCCTACAGTGTAGAAACAGGCCATTCAGCCCAATGAGCTCATACTGAGCTTCCAAACAGCATCCCACCCAGACCCAACCCCCTACCCTCCCCCTGTAACCCTGCATTTCCCATGGCTAACACACCTAACCTACACGTCCCTGGACACTACGGGTAATATAGCACGGACAATCCACCTAACTTGCACATTTTTGGACTCTGGGAGGAAACTCATGCAGACATGGGGAGACGGTGCAAGCTGCACACAGATAGCTGCCTGAGGGTGATTTTTTTGAGGATGATTACGAGGAACCAACACCGCACACTCCCCCCCACCAACCCTGCCTCCCCCACCCCCTAAGCCGTGACTGGAAAACAAACTGACATGGTCGACTCCTGATCTCTCTCCCTCTCTATCTCCAGATCAGAGCTTCTCCTCAGCCACTGTTTGGATGACAAGGTCTCTCCCTGGTCTCTAATTGGCTGAACTTTGAAAATCCATGTGGCCATACTGTAAGCACCATTCACGGAGTCACGACCCAGAACTAGCTCCCCTTATTTCTGATCTCTGACCCCTGCTTGAAGATCCAGCCCAGAGAACTTACTTGGAGTAAATATACAGTGTGACTGCTCTCTCCAGACTAAATTGTGTGGTTTTACAAATCAAGAATTGACTTCAATGATTGGACAGTCACAGTTCTGCCCTTTGTAATTTTTCTAAAATTCTGTAACATTTGGGAAAAATAGCTTTGCCTTAAAATCTGATCAGTATGAAATAAAATGAATCATCATTATCCATTGAGTATGATGTTTCTTAGAATAACTTCAGATGTCTTTAGTTTTCCATTTTAAATCTCAATGTAGGAGTTTTAAGCTGATGTATTTTGCACATGTTTTTAAGTCGATAATAGTCCAACAAATCTGGTAGTCATTAGCTATGGAGTTTCTAACTATAGATAGATTATGTTAATTAACAGAGTTGACTATAACACAGTCTAGTAATCAGAAGATTATAACTCTGCCTCAAACTGTGTTTTTTCATCAGCAAGATAATTATGTGAGACTAAACATTCTGGCATTAGTAATATGCTGTTAGTTCCTCACTTTGTTCAAGTCAGTAGTGTTCTATAAAATATTTATACATGCAATGAATAAGTCTTTATTCTTCAATTTCAAGAACAGGGAGTTGTGATAGTTTGTTTGAAGTAGCATTTTAATCTTGATAAATGATGAGTGACAGTAGGCTGGAGATTTAAATTCCAACTTTTCAGTGCCAATGTTTGGAATCGAAATGCTTTTCAGAAAGCACAAATGTACTGGCAAGAGTGAATCCTGTGTTTGATCTGTGTGTATAAAAGTTGAGCTTCCCTATTTGTTTGTGGACATATGTGAACATTTCAGGAACAGAAGCACAGATTGTCAAAATACCTCATTTATTCTGCTGTTTGGTGGTAATCATTAGTTGGAACATTCACCCCACAGTCATAGAGCACGAGGTTCCAGTGTCTGTGCCATTAACTAAACCTGAGAAGATCAGTACCAGCAGCACTTGGTGTTCCCAGAATCAGAAGTGGGAGCACAGCTCCGTTCTGACAAAGAGGTTGCACCAGCTTTGAAACATTGACTCTGTTTCTCTCTCCTCAACTACTGTCAGACTTACTGAGTTTCTCCATCACTTTGGTGCCTTTGAAGCCTGGTTTAGCGATGTTGTGAAGTGCTTTTTGGTGACTGTTGGGTGAAACAGGACTGAGACGGTCTGGGGCACTACTTTGTGAATGTGGACAGCTAGGGATGGGCAACGAATGCTCACTCGGCCAGTGATGCCCACATCCCCGGATGAATTAAAAATAATTCACCATAGGCGCAGTGAAATATTCTTCTTCTTTGTTCAAGTGAAAGTGGTAATCTTTAGTTATCCTTAAGGTGTCGGTGAGCTGCCTTCTTGAACTGCTGCAGTTGATTTGGTGTCGGTAACACTGCAATACTGTTTGGGAGAGATTTCCAGGATTTTGACCCACTGAAAGAACAGCAGTGTATTTCCGAGTCAGGATGGTGAATGGCTTGGAGGGGAATTTGCTAGTGATGGTATTTCCATGTATCTGCTGCCTTTGTCCTTCTGATTTGTAGCGGTCATGTGTTTGGAGAATCCTGTCTCAGGTTCATGTTGGAATCTGTTGGTCACTGTTTCCTAGACAGTTAATTGTATGTTCTTCTGACTGAATTGACACTAAAGTGATCCTGACAAAGGGGAAACACTGGCAGCAATGGGTGAAGATAATTCCAAAAGTAACTTTAGTGCAACTGGCCATGTATGACACTGATAGAGGCACCAAACTGCAACAGGGCCAACGTTGTTGAGGGTGTAGCTAAACTGAGTCTGCATTTCACTGTCTGTGGGTCTGCTACCTCCATCCCCCTTCAGGGGACTATTTGGCCTGGGTGTGCTGGAGAAAATTCCTTTCCTGGTCTAAGCAGAAGAGGCTCTTGGATTGAAATAGATTGAATTTATCGCATTATATCAACTAGTTACCAGTTATATTGACATGCTGAAGATTACGGCAGAGTCTTTGAGAAGGGCCAAATGTTGGATCTTCCTCCTTCAAGATGGAGAGTTGCTCTTCCTACAAGTACATACGACCTCATCATAGTGGGTGGTGCTTATGGCATGGCTCAGTATTAACCCTTTCATATCTATATTACTACAGCTGTCACCTCCACCACGTGGTTGAACATACTTATTACTACTGTCACTGCTCTTCAAAATCAGGATTAAACCAAAATTCTGATCAAGTGTCAACAGCAGGAGTGAAAGAGGAATGAAAGAATTTGTTGTTACATTTATTGGACACTGTCACATGCTCAGGGCATCAACAGGTGCCTTATAGCCAATGATTTCCTTTTTGGATTTCAGCCACGGGGCAACTATTTTGCCGGAAGCAGTTTCACAAGCAGTGGGAGGGCCTTCCTGTCACTGGCAACTGAACTGATTCTTACTCCTTTGAGTCTCTGAGATTCAAAACGTTGACATTACAATCAGTGAAATAGCATGGAGGTCGAAGTCAGCCAGAACTCTAATCCATCAGCAATGTCTTAGCAGATTTCAGACTGGACCATAATACTATTTCATGACATCTGTCCCAGTGGGACTGTTTAATCTTGGGTGAATTTGACTTTCATTCCTGGTTCTGAGAAACCAGAGATCATGCATTCACAATTTAGCCTTGGAGAGGAAATTTAACATTCAGCATTCATTTACAAATATGGTCAGAGACTGTCTCAACAAATAACATCATCTGACACTGAAGTGGTTTGATATCATTTAGTTGAAATAGGAATATGTTCATAGTACACCTTTATTCAGCTTACGTGGTCTTACCCTTTCTACTTCATTCCCACTATCGTACTCTCCTGTTCTTCCATCTTTGTCTCTCCTCATTACCACTCCTCCTTTGTGTTTCTTTACAATATTTTCCAGTTACTTTATACGTATCCCTGCTTTCCTGTTTTCTATAGGGGGAGATAGGAAGACCTGGTATGCCAGGAAAACCAGGAGCAAAGGTATTCCATACTCTGAATTCTCTGCCAAGACTTGTTTGCATACTAATAAAATGATAAAAATTAAAATCACTTCAAAGTAAAAGTATTTTCATTTTTGTTGTTCCACTATAAAGTCTACTAATCATTTGCAGTAGCTGGAAACAGACTGCTGCTTTATTGTGTCAGTATTTTCTGAAAGGTTTGCAGTGTTTCTAAGAGGCTGTTAAAAACATTGTACATTGTTTAAGATGTTCCGAGGGTGTTGAGGAGAATTTCCCAAAATCTTGCCAGATTAACTGAAGCATGATGCTTGGTAAAGGTAATGATAAAATCACCGTAGTCCTAGCAGACCATAGGGCAGCTCTCTTATTACAGAGAGAAAAAGAGACAGTTGGTGGTGGTTTAACCTGAGGGTCACTGTGCCTTCAGGCAAGGGGAAAGAGAGTCCTTCATGATAACTCTAGCTGGTGCAGGCATTGAACCCACACTGGGGATATCACTCTTCATTGTAAACCAGCTGTCCAGCCAACTGAGCTAACTGATCCCCAGGTCATTCATTGATACTAAACTAATTGAAATCAAGGTATGGGCTTTTGTGGCACAATGGTAGCATCTCTACCTCTCACTGAGGAGGTCTGGGTTCAAATCCTACCTACTCCAGTGGTGTATAACACCATCTCTGAACAGATTAACTTGAAAATACCTTTAAGTTGTGGTAACCCATCAACTAGTGCCTTTGCTTTTCAATGAATTTGATGTGAGATCCTTGTTGGAAATTATTATTGAGGTGTCCTGTTAAGCATAATGCGCTATGTTTCATAAGATGTAAGATTTTTTTATATGGTTGGGTTATGAAATCAATTTCAAAGTGAAATTGGTCTATAAAGCTGAGCGCTAAGCAAGGCTCTTAATTTTGTGGGCAGTGGGAGCTGACCATTGCTGCCCTGAACGTCTCAGTAACATTGCTATTACAAACTCCATTACACTGACCTTCTTCCCAGCCTCCAATCCCAACCAGTCCAAACTCTTTCAATGTAGCCAATACAATAGTGAAAAACTCATTGGATGGATATCTATTATTTGACCATTCTTTCCCCCAGGGATTTCTGGAGTATCACCAACATTATTGATTGATTTTGAGGGTATGTATTAGCCAAAAGACATAATCTGTATGATCCTATAAAATATCTCATTCTGTGCCAGATAGCTGACTTGACAACATGCACAGGGTTTCCTCCAAAAATCAGTCTCTGACTAAAACCTTGAGGTGTGTCGCAAAACCATTTGCTCACATTTTTATTATTCAGCATCATTTCATAAACTTGTCCGTTTACCTTGTGCTGATTTCTGACTCCTTCTATTTCCTGTCTTCAAACTGTAGGGGTCACTTGCTTCAACTGTTCCTGGGCTGAAGGTTCGTTGCAGTGCAACACATTCATTCTTTTTGTGTCTGTTATTGTTTCTCTCCATTTCTTACCTCTTTTCCCCTCGTTTCACTTTTCACTGGACACAGGGGGAGCCAGGACAGACTGGGCCAGCTGGACAAAAGGTAGACCTCCAAATCATTTCACATGTCGATTAATTTATTGATTTCTTGTGATGCCTTTTCAGAATGAACATTCTTTGTGCATTTTATTTGATACTTAACAATTGCATTGGGGTGACTTATACAGTGTCATAAATGACCAGTTTTAACCAGAACTTTTTGTCAGATCAGTTGACACTTTTCCTTTTTTCTTACAACTACTTTTTCTTTCACTTCCTCTCCGTCACCGAACTCCTTCCCATCCATCAATCCAGATTGTTCACTTGTGTCGTATCTACCTTCAGCACTTTGGACTGCTTTTGCTTTTGAGAAATGTGTATGCAAACCTTTGTTTGGTCCCAGGGCTAATCCTTCTCATTGTGTTCAATCTCATCAGTGGTCAAGAGTCAGTCACTGTTTATAACACACAGTTTAGTGATGGAGGCTAAATCGTTGGGCTTGGTGAAGAGGGAAGCCTTTAACTAAAAATGGAGGTGCCAGTGAGTGGTTAGATTTCTGGAGTGTGCTACCTGAGACCACGGTGGGGGTAAATTCAGTTGCGGCTTTTAAAAGGGAATTGGATAATGATCTGAAGAGAAAAGCGTTGCAGAGCTCCAGAGAGCCAGCAGGAAAACAGTGGGTAGAATGGTCCCATTCTGCACCATATCCATTTGATGATTCTATTTTGGGTGTGATAATGAAAACTTGGAGAGAAGCAATCGAGCGACTCTATTCGATATTTATTACAATGGTATTTGAACAGCTGATGATATTTGAGTTCCAAAGCCCTTCCTGCTGTTTAACATTCATAATTTAACATGTTTTATAGTCAGCACTGCTCCGTATAATGAGCTGTAAGAGTTTTTTTTTTGCAGAATCCCTGATAATCATGAAAAATTAAAATCAGCTGGATATAATGAGACAATCCAGTAAGTGTCAGAGCTGACAGCTTCATCATATGTCAGTGTCAACTCTTGGAAGTGTAGAACAGAATAGAGCCATTCCCCCACATTGCAATGAGGCTTTGTCACAACATGTTTAAGTCTGTCACCCATAGTGTACGTCCATTCTCTTTCTGTCTCAGTGAGTGCTGTATCCAAATCTCCAACGTTCACATTTTAAGCAGGTTCACATAGCCTCTCAGGAAAGAGAGGTCATAGCATCTGAGTCTCACTGACTGAGAGAATTATTGCACAAATACTTAACTCCAGAAAGCTACTGCTAACTATTCTCTTATAGAAAATTGACTTCACTATAGGTCAGCATGAGTGATGTGGAGGTTTCTGTAGTTCAGTGTGAGCATGCACATAATATCACTCATTTTTCACCTGATCACTCAAGGTCTGACTAATTGACACTGAGGCGAGTTTGATTATAGAGCATTGCGCTCAGTCCTGGCTACCCTGTTAGAAAAAGGGCAGAGAGGCACTGGAGAATTGATTAGAATGTGGAACACACTGCCTTGTGGCACACAGGTATTGATGAAATGAAGTTGAATTAAGATTGAAGGATCCTTCAATTGGTTCCAATCAAAGAAGTTGTGAGAATACTCACTGGAGCATAAACACCAGCCAGGATCAGTTTAACTGAATGATTGGTTGGTTTCTGCCTGACAGATACTATGGAATAGAATGGATGTCATTCTCACATGTACACATTTTGCTTCATAGATTTTAGTGTAAATTACATTATAATTAGAGTTTTTCCACTTTAAGTAAGAATTGAGAGTTGAATATTCTCTAGGGTCAGGTGAGTTGGTAACCAGAAAGCTATTCTGTGTTTGTTGTACTTGCAGATTGAATTCTGGCAATGGACTTTACAATTCGGAAGCTTTAGACTGCATGAAATTATAAGACGGTGGGATATAGAAGCAGAAATAGGCCATTTGGTCTATTGAGTCTGCTGTATCATTTTGAGATCATGGCTGATCAGATAATCCCCAACTCCAATTTCCTGCTTTTTCCCCATAACCCCAATTCCCTTACTGATTAAAAATCTATCTGTCTCAGCCTTGCGTACACTGACAACCCAACCTCAACAGCCCTCTGTGGTAAAGAAGTCATTCCCCTCAGAGAGAAGAAATTGCTCTTCATCTCTATCCTGAATGGGTGATGCTGTCCTCCGCACAGGAAAACAACCTCCATAGAATTGAATCCCTACGGTGTGGAAGCAGGCCATTCAGCCCACAGAATCCACACCGACCATTCAGACAGTATCCCACCCAGACCCTTCCCCTTATATTTCCCATGGCGAATCCACCTACCTTGCACATCCCTAGACACTATGGGCAATTTAGCATAACCAATCCGCTGAACCTGCACATTTTTGGATGGTGGGAGGTATCCCATGTGGACCCAGGGAAAACGTTGCCCAAGGCTGGAAGCAAACCTGGGTTCCTGGTGCTGTGAGGCAGCAGTGTTAACCACTGAGCCATCGTAACCTCTCAGCATCTATCCTGTCAAGCCCCCAGAAATTAACTTTTAATAAGTTCCTCTGTCATTCACTTAAAGTTCAATGAGTACAGGGCCCAACCTATTCAATCTTTCCTTGTCAGAACATTCCTGTATTCCCAGGATCAACCTAATGAACTTTCTCTGGACGCCACCCACCGTAACCACCGTTGACAAGTATTACACCTCACAATTGAAGTCCATGTACACTCTGATTTCTAACTGATATCTAATTCTGATATCCTCGTTATAATTGATAGTACTTGATAATATACATGTCCCAGGCTTGTGTCCGATCAGGTTCGATTAAGAAAAGTATTCCACTTTCCGTATAATATGCATATTCCTTCTCCATGAGAAATGGTCTTGGTGTGGGAAAATACTACGGACGATACATTCATTTTGAACTATCATGTTTGAAATTGCTTTTCCTGGTGTGTTTTTTGCCAATTGCTTTACAATATGATAATATACACAACACAATATTAATAACGTATAAATATTAATACTAGTGTAATATTTTTGTCGGGTTGAGCTCCAAAATAGAATTCATACCTGCACTCTGCAAATTCTCACTCTGTTCTCATCTGTTGGCTCACATGCAGCCGTCAGATGAAGCTAGCTTAGCTGCAACACTGGTAGATCATCACCAGCACTTCAGAAGTATTGCAGGAAACTTTGTTTGAACAGATCACTGGTTCCTATACAGGGGAAACAACAGTCTCAAAATAAAAAAAAACACTTTAAATGCAATCTTGAATAATTAAGTATTGTCTTTTCAGTGTGAAATGTTTTAAGCTCAACCAAAATGAACTTTCTTTTAAAATAAAGTCAGAAGACACACAACACCAGGTTATAGTCTGATAGGTTTATTTGAAATCACAAGGTTTCGGAGCACTGCTCTGAAAGCGTATGATTTCAAATAAACCTGTCGGACTGTAACCTGGTATCATGTGACTTCTAACTTTGTCCACTCCAGTCCAACACCAGCACCTCCACATTATGGCTACCATTTCTTTTTAAATGGCCATTGGATCAGAAACTATTTAATCAAGTTTAGAGTGTATTTTTGAACAAATTAAACCTCATGGAACAAAAGGCAAATAACTTAATCAGAAGAAGAGTGAAGCTTTCCACAAATAACTAAATAAAGTATCACTTAAAGCATAATTTTATAAATAATGAAATTCCAACTATTGTAACTTTTGCTTTCGAGTGAAAACTGAAGGGAATAAAATAAGAATCAAAGAAATCCACAGCAATTGAACAGCTGGAGTAAGAAATAACAGATGAATCTTAAGTTGATTGTAAGAGAGATAAATGGAAGTTAATAAGTATATAAACAAGAAATGTGAAGATGTGGTATTAATTTGACCCAATTACTGAATGTCATTATTCATTGACCATGGTAAGTTACCAAGAAGGCTAATCACAAGTTGAGAAGAGTCTTGACAGGATTTGGCTACAAATTGAAACCAGCTGTCTTAACCCACATAACTATTGTGTGGTTTCAAATAGCAGGTTGGCTAAAGGATATTAATACATTACCGAGGATTCAGGAAAGATTGATGGGAGTGATTGTAGGACTGGGAGTTTCTGAGTTGCAAGATGAGAGTCACTTAACTGAATATGTTTATATTGGAGAAAAGTAGTTTGAAGAGGAATGTGACCTGAATTTTTCAGATGATGCCTTCAGTAGATTTTGTTATTTTGATAGTGAGTGTTCAAGACATCATTCATTTTAGTCCTGCAAAGTTTCTTCTGAAATCCAGTTTTGCCAATATGTAAGTCATTGTGAGTAACTGTAACTGTTAAATGAATAATTTTTGGTGGATAGTCAAAGGCAAACTGATGAGACGCAACAGGAGAGCAAGGTTATGGCATGTGTTTATAGCTCATTGATTGGAGAGGGGCTGCTGAATTCTAAGGAAGGAAGGATTTCATTCATTGACATGATATGGCTGACAGTGGGGCAACTTTAATTGCCCATCTGAGTCCTCCCCTAAAGAAAATTAGTGAAACATAACATTGGACACCAGTGATGAAACATTTTACTCCAGCTTTAGCTAACAAAGTGTTTTTAAATTCCTCAACAGCCATGGTGGGATTTGAACTCCTACCTCTAGACTGGCATTCTTGCAAATTGTCCCGATAAGCGTAAATAAATATGCAGAAATGTCTTTTCTTCAACAATACAATCTCCAAAATACTAGGGCACGCTCTGAATCGCTGGTCATGTGATGTAAACACAATGGGCAAAATCTCCTCCTTACTGGAGGAGGCAACAAGGGGAAATGATTGATTGTGTGAGTTGACATGGGAGGGATTACTGGAACCCTTATCGCCACCTCTGAAGTTAAGTACTGGGCAAGAAGGTCCACTGGGGACCTCCTCAACTTGCCACCGATTAAGGCTCTAAAGTGGCCAGTTAACTGCCTTAACATACCACCTCCAGGACTACCTGCCCCGCCAGTGGGTCGGAGAGGAGACTGTTTTCTCACCTGCCTGCCGAGTCTAGGGGAGCACCTCCAACCCTCCAATCTTAAGGCAGTCAGAGGCGGGAAGGTGGGATAAGGAAATGATCACTGAAACCAGCCCCCTGCCCGTGACTCTGACCCTCTGAAGCCTCTGATTGCCCAAAAGCTTCTGACGAATATCACAGTGCCCGATAGGTGAGCTTCTTGACCTATCAGCTCTTAATAAGTTTTTAGGTGCATGATATGGTGAGTGATCTCATTGGTGGGAATGGAGGAACATGTTAGTGCCACCAATCATACTCCCCTGATATTTAGGCCAGGTTTTGTTGACTTTGTTGCCATACCCTGCGTTCCTTATCATGCCACAATTCATTCTTGGTTGAGTACCTGTGCCCTTTCCAGTTTTTGAAGATGGATATTCATATCTTTGCAAAAGGTTCGAGGTTTTTTATTATTTAGAATAAGTCTGTACTTTTCTCAGAAATTGAGAAGTTGCAAGTCAGACATTTAAACTGGAAAAGGGTTTAATCACTAACATTTGTGTGTTTAAATTGTACAGGGTGAAAGTGGCATTCCAGGGAAAGATGGTGCCGTAGGCCAGAAAGTAAGTCTGTTCTCATGACATTGTCTTGTGTCAATATGTAACATAGATAAACAGCTAAAGTTGTGGAGTCCACTTCATTGTTGAAAATGCTCAAATATCAATATAAACTATGCATTCATATGTCTCTAACAAATCTGCAATTGTGAAGCAGGTTGTGGTAAGTCATTTCTACACTTGGACATATATCTTGTACATGATCACCTCTGGAATCCCACTGTGATCTGTGTTTGCCCTTCGCTCTCCCCCCCTTCCCCATTTCCTGTCTTCCTGCAGTACCCCTGTGCTATTATCTAAAGATATGACACCAGGTTTGATATACAATAAACCATCTCGTTCTCAAGCTAACATTTCTGTCCTTGGCCTGCTACAGTGTTCTAGTGAAACTCAACACAAATCAGAGGAACAACATCTCAATTCCCACTTAGGCACTTTATACACTAAAGGCACCATAGTCTAAACGAACCATAGGGCTGCTCTCTCGAGGGAGAGATAGAGATAGAGGTGGAGGGTGCTGGTGGTGGATTAATCTGAGGATCATCACACCTTAGAGGAGCGAAGAGGTTGAGAAGGAGAATCCTTCATGATAATCTCAACCAGTGCAGGAATTGCACCCACACTGTTGACATCACTGTGTCTCACAACCAGCCATCCAGCTAGGGATGGGTTAGCTCAGTTTGTTGGACAGCTGGCTTACAAAGCAGAGTGTTACCAACAGCGTGGATTCAATTCCTACATTCTTTCAACCTCACCTAAGGCATGGTGAGCCTTGGCTTAATCCACCATCAGTCGTCTCTCTCTCTCTAATGAGAGAGCAGCTCTATGGCCTGGTAGGACTGTGCCAACCTTACCTTTGACAGTTTACAGCCTTGGGCACTCATTATGGAATTCCACAATTTCACAGTAAGACCTCCGTAATCCACTTTCTTACATCCCTCACCCTCACCCCTCTCCAGCTGTGTTTTGTTTGTGCCTTGTTCACTTTGCCCTCAGTAAAATGGACCCATTTTCTCCTTTACACAGCTCCAGCTCCCTCTCTCAACAGCCAAGAAACCAGCATTTTCCAACCCCTTTCAGTTCTGAAGAAGAGTTATATCAGGACTCAAAATGTGAACTGTTTTTCTCTCCCCACAAATGCTCCAGATATTCTGAGTTTCTCCAGAATTCTCTGTTTTTATTCCATACACACACTCATGACAGCCAGCTCTACTTCATCTCTTCTCCCTCAATGGTGACAGACTGCTTGCTTGTTCGATATTCGGTCCTGGCTGAGATTTTCTTCAGGCTGCTGTTAAAGATTGGAAATGCCAAGTTGTTGTCTTTGAGGCTCTCTCTTGCCATCGATTCATCCCTAGCCCTTTGTGTCAGGCCAAAAGCAACATTTTACAACGTTAATGTTGGATTGGTCCCTGAGCGGAGCCTGGAATCCCAGTTCTTTCCCAAGGACAGCCTCCTGCTCTGCAGTGTTACCTACTTGTGTCCCCCTCCCAGTTTATTGATTGTGGAAATTGTTACTATGAACTCCAGTCTCCAGGGTTCTAACATTTACCATCCATAAACATCAGCTGATTCAAAACTCTTAACGCCCAGATCCTAATCGCAAACAGTCCTACTCACTCATCACACTGACCTCGAATGACTCCCAGTCCATCATTGCCTTAGTTTTGAAATTCTGTCTAAACCCCACAGTGAGCTCAACTCCTCCTTATTTCCATCACCTCCTCCAGCCCAATCGCCTGAGGAATCAAAATAAAAACTGAAAGAACTGCGGATGCTGTAAATCAGGAACAAAGACAAAGAACTGAGTTCTGAGGAAGGGTCACCAGACCCGAAATGTTAACTCTGTTTTTTCCTTCACAGATGCTGCCAGACCTGCTGAGCTTTTCCAGCAACTTTGTTTTTGCCCCTGAGGAATCATCTGTTTTCCCAGCTCTGTCCTATCTCCCTTTCTCCTCACTCCTGGCAGATGCACTCTGCAAATTTCTCTCAAAACCGTTCTGCCTGTCTCCTCTTGTAAGACCACCCGTCCAACTTCTTTCTCCAGCCAAACTTTTAATCACCCATCCTAATATCACCTTTTGTCAGTCAGCATTTGTTTAATAGTGCTCTGTGAAATCATTTGGGGCATTTTCCTGCATTGTTGGCACTACGTAAATGCAAGTTTTAATTTCAGCTGACTGGCTTTCAAGTTGTTGCCTAATTTTGCTTTTGGTTAAATAGTTAAACACATGACTGATTTGGTAGCCATACTGCCAAGGATGCAATTACTTTACGTAATTTTTGACGTCAAAATCTGTAAACTGTCTATACACGTCCTTAACTGTAGAGTGGAAGATGGTTGATTACAGTCCTGTATGTAATACCCTGTCAGTGGCCATGCAGAAACCAGCATGCTCCCTGTCCATGTTTCCTGTGACTGTGCGCTCTTGTTAAATAGGGTGACCCCGGAGACCCAGGAACAGCTGCTGATGGAATGAAGGGTGAGGCAGGTCTTCCAGGATTACCTGGACCTCCTGGTCCTCCAGGTCCAAAGGTTGGTTTCACTTCAATAATTTATTCATGAATTGTTCTTCTCAGGACTTTGCAAACGGCTCGATCTTACACTTCAGCATTCTGCCACTTGTGACAACTTCAGAACAAGAGAAAGATTTGCATTTATAGCGCACCTTTCACAATATCACGACACCACTGAGTGCTTTATAACTAATTAACATACTTCAGAAGAGGAATCACCCCTGTAATGTGGGAAAATGGCAGCCAATTTGCTCACAGCAAGCTCCTACAAGCAGGAATGGAAAATGCCCAAACTGTCTGTTCTTTGATAATGTTGTCTGAAAGATAAATGTCTCACAGGAGGGCAGGGCAAGGGGGCAAGGAGAATTCCTCTGTTCTTCTTCAGAATGCTGTCTCTGGATCTTTCATGTTCAACTAAGAGGGCAGAGTGGCCTTAAATTTATGTGAAGGACTTCACGTCTGACGCTCCCTCAGAAATCTCTCTGTGACAGTGCAGCTTCCATCAGCGCTCCCACGATAGTGCAGCGCTCCCCACAGCAGCTATCTCCCCGTGACAGTGCTCTCTGCTACAGTGTGGCTCTCCCTGGGACAGTGTGGCTCTCCCCGCGGCAGCGTGGCTCTCCCCACGACAGCGTGGCTCTCCCCACGACAGCGTGGCTCTCCCCGCTACAACGTGGCTCTCCCCGCTACAGCGTGGCTCTCCCTGGGACAGTATGGCTCTCCACGTGACAGTGCTCCCCGCTACAGCGTGGCTCTCCCTGGGACAGTGTGACTCTCCCTGGGACAGTGTGGCTTTCCCTGGGACAGTGTGGCTTTCCCTGCGACAGTGCGGCGCTCCCTGCGACAGTGCGGCGCTCCCTGCGACAGTGCGGCACTCCCTGCGACAGTGCGGCACTCCCTGCGACTGTGCGGCTCTCCCCCCGGCAACGTGGCTCTCCCTGCTACAGTGCGGCGCTCCCCGAGACAGTGCGGCGCTCCCCGAGACAGTGCGGCGCTCCCCACAACAGTGCGGTGCTCCCCGCAACAGTGTGGCTCTCCCCACGACAGTGCTGTCTGCAACAGTGCGGCTCTGCCCGCGATAGTGCGACTCTGCCC
>NC_063365.1:24103723-24104065 GCF_021869965.1 Rhincodon typus
CCCCAGAACAGTACTCTCTGCAACAGTGCGGCACCCCGTGACAGTGCGGCTCTCCCCACAACAGTGCGGTCTGCAACAGTGCGGCTCTGCCCGCGATAGTGCGACTCTGCCCGTGACAGTGTGGCTCTGCCCAGGACAGTGCGGCTCTCCCTGCGACAGTTCACTCTGGGACAGTGCGGCTCTCTCTGGGACAGTGTGACTCTGCCTGGGACAGTGCGGCTCTCCCTGCGACAGTGCAGCTCTGCCTGGAACAGTGCACTCTGGGACAGTGCGGCTGTCCCCGCAACAGTGCGGCTCTCCCTGGGACAGTGCGGTTCTCCCTGGGACAGTGCGGTTCTCCCT
>NC_063365.1:24104075-24128763 GCF_021869965.1 Rhincodon typus
TCTCCCTGGGACAGTGCGGTTCTCCCTGGGACAGTGCGGTTCTCCCTGGGACAGTGCAGCTCTCTCTGGGACAGTGCTGCTCTCCCTGCGACAGTGTACTCTGTGACAGTGCGGCTCTCCCCGCGGCAGTGCAGCTCTCCCTGCGGCAGTGCGGCTCTCCCCGCGGCACTGCACTCTGTGACAGTGCGGCTCTCTCCGCGGCAGTGCCGCTCTCTCTGGGACAGTGCGGCTCTCTCTGGGACAGTGCAGCTCTCTCTGGAACAGTGCGGCTCTCCCCGCTACCGTGCACTCTGGGACAGTGCGTCTCTCTCTGGGACAGTGCGTCTCTCTCTGGGACAGTGCGGCTCTCCCCGCGACAGAGCGGCTCTCCCCGCGACAGTGTGGATCTCCCCGCGGCAGTGCGGCTCTCTCTGTGATAGTGCGGCTTTCTCTGGGACAGTGCGGCTCTCTCTGGGACAGTGCCGCACTGTCTGGGACAGTGAGGCTCTCTCTGGAACAGTGCGGCTCTCCCCACTACCGTGCACTCTGGGACAATGCAGCTCTCTGGGACAATGCAGCTCTCTGGGACAGTGTGGCGCTCTCTGGGACAGTGCGGCTCTCTCTGGGACAGTGCAGCTCTCCCCGCGACAGTGCGCTCTGTGACAGTGCGGCTCTCCCTGCGACAGCGGCTCTCCCCGCGACAGTGTGGATCTCCCTGCGACAGTGCGGCTTTCTCTGTGACAGTGCAGTACTCCCTCAGTGAGGCACTGGAGGATTGATTGAGGGTTTGTGCTCCAGTGTCTGGAAGGTGCACACTGCTGCTTCTTTCTCACAGAGAGGTGAGAGTGATGGCACTGAGTCCCAGTTAGGAATATCAGGATAGGCTCAGGATGGTGATGAGAGGGCAGCGGCGAGAGCATTTAATCCTGTCCATTTGAGTAAACCAGTGCGTTATTCAAATGTTCTCACTCCAGTCAGCAGCCTGAAGATGCAGGAAGTAGGAGCAGGGCTGCCCGATGGGGAGAGTCGAGCTACCTTTGGCTGTCTCCTGTTGCAGGAGGTCTCCTGGGAGACAAGGGAGTTTTAGGAGAGTCTTGATGATTTTTTTTACAGTTTTGAAGTCAGTTTGCTTATGATGAGGAGGTGTTTGGATGGGGCTGGGGTTAGAGGGAGTAACACAACTTCCCGGAAGAATATCAGGGATACCGTCGCATCCATCCCAGCCTCGCAAATGAACTTATTCAACATGCCTGAAGGGCTTTCCCATCATTCCCACACGGAGTGAGCCACTTCCATTTGACAGATTCAGACTCCCGTTTCCAAACAGTCAGGGCACAACATTAATCAATCTGTTATATATTTGTGAACACAATATCGGGGAAATTGTTGAGGGCGATTGTTATTCTGCTAAATCTAAACTGTGTGGAACAGGATTGATAACCAAAATCTCCGTAAACGATTGTTGTGGAATTTTTTACAGGGCGAAGCTGGAGTCTTAGGACCGCGGGTGAGTTGAATTTTGGTTCATGATGCTATTTTCAGTAATGCTCATTTCTTTATTAATTAATTCTCCAGCGATAAAACGGGTCACTGTTTTGTTGTATTGCACGTCATTGTTCTGTTATAAATGATGTCCTTTAGTTTACACACACAATGAATGTAATGAGCTTCAGTTTTATGAGGGCAGGCGTGTTACTCACAGTGATATACTTTTCAATCTCTTGTGTCTCTTTTGCAGGGTCCGCCAGGTCCCAAAGGTGAGCCAGGAAAGACCGAGATCATTGACTACAATGGTAACATCAACGATGCACTCCAGGTACATCTTAGTCAAAGAGCTACATCACTACCCCCTTCCCCTGAGGCTTTTTTATCAACGGGTTTAGAATTCAGAGTTAAGGAAATAGTGGAAACATTGTAAGTGTAGGATGTGCTGTGCATTCAAGGAGAAATGATTGAATCTCACTGCACAGGAGAAGGCCATTCAGCCTTCCATGCCTGCGCCAGCTCTTTGAAAGAGCTACTTCCACTCCCCTGGCTCTTTGCTCTTAGTGCAGGAAATTCTTCCTTTTTTCAAGATTTTATCCAAATACCTTTGCAAAATTGTTATTGAATCTGCTCCCACCACCCTCTGAGGCCGCACTTTCTACACTGTAACACTTTCAGACCCCAATTTGCGGACCACAGTTGGATACACAGACGTGGGGAAAATCCTACCCCTGCAATCTCAAGTTTTGAGAATGGCTGCATGCACGTACTATTTTCAGTTTGGTGCGGCCAATACCCACGTTTCATGGCCTCTCATACCCCATTGACCATCTACCTCATGCCTCTTGATACGTTATGCCCATCTACCCACCCCTCATGCCTCCCCATAACCCATATGCCCCCAATCATTCCTCTGTCCCTTTAAAACCCTAAGGCCAATTCAAAATTCCACCCACAACCATTTGCCCTTACTTCTCAGTGCTATGTCACCCATTATCCAACATGTGCATTCATCAGGTGACATCCTGACAGAAAATAAAGTTATCACTTTATTAATGAAGTTGCTGTTGGAAATTTAACACTGATACCAAAAATCCAATACATTGAAGTTGATTCAACTGATCACTTATAAAATTAAACATTTCATTCAATGCCTCTTTAAGCAACATATCACTCAAATCCTTAATCCTTTCTATCAGCAACCCTTTCCATTCGATAAGCAATTGGAGCTGTCCATCAATAGGCTTCCACTGTAAACATTACAGTTTGGAAATCAGTCATGCAGCACAAATCCTTTCATGCCTTAATATGAACAGCCATTCTCAAATACCTGGCAGTAATTTTGTTTAACTCCACACGCTTTTTGGATGGTTCTTTCACAGTCCCAATAAGTTTATGCACTTTTTGCACACTGGAATGCCTTTTCACGGTTTCAAAGGGTTCCTTATCTCCACCAAAACCTCCAAAGGGGTAGCCTACTTTCCCAAAAGGGGAGATATGTAAAATATTCCTCCAGCCTTCTCCTCACACCATCTCAATCCCCCTCACCCACACACTCCCTGTGCCCCATCCATGCAGCTTAATGCTTTCTACCCATCTCATACACTCTGTGTTCCAGAGTGTCCAAAGTCCCATGACATAGACAGCTGCTTTGGTACCAGTGTGTGCATGAAATACTGACCCTCCCCCCCCCCAACAGCTCCCACCACGTCACCCCCCCCACCCCCAACAAACATCCATAAGTGGGAGAAATGGAGGCTGGACTTGGAATTCTTGAGGTCATCTTCTGCCATCTTTGCTGCAAGAGAAACACCCTCTGACAAAAACAGAGGTTTCTGTGTATAAAGATGTTATTTCAATTTCATAAAAATAGGATAACTTCAGAATAATATGAAACAAAGAACTGCAAATGCTTTAAACCTGAAAAGAAAACAGAAATTGTTGAAGAAACTCAGCAGGTTTGGCAGCATCTGTCGACAGAAAAGAAAGTTAACATTTCGGATCCAGTGACCATTCATCAGAATTGGAATTTCAGAAGCTGCTTTATTCTTGTAAGCTGCACAAGGAGGGGCAGCCCTGATTATCCCCCTGCCCTATTCCCGAATTGCACTCTGTTCCCTGCCCTACTCCCAACTTACACTCTGACCGCTGCCCTATTCCCAAATTGCACTCTGGTAAATAAATGCAATGCATTGGAAGAGTAGGCACCAATGTCTTGCCTCCCATTCTGCTCCCAATATGCAATGCACCAAAACTGCCTCTCTGACGTACCTGGTCTGTGTAGTCACAGTGTTAATTTCCCACAGTAGAACAGTGGAGCTGGCTGCTTTTGAGAATCTTCAGCCAGCACTGACCCTCAAAATGGACTCTGTTTCCCAACGGCAAGCTCGGATTTCACTCAGTAAGGTCCAGTTGGTCGGCTGACAGACTCTGGCCTGTTCTCCTGCCTGCCAATCACTGCCTTCTCAATCTCTTTCTCTGTCGGCTCCCTCTTGTTTGTTGTAATTATTGCAGCTCGGAGCCTGGCTACAGCTGAGGAACAGGATTCTGATATTGCATATTCACATTGGTGGCACCAGATCACAATAACATGGCATTTGTGTTTGACAGTTTAAAGGAACTCCTGATGCGCACAAGTTAGAGTTCTGGCCAATCACCCTGTGATCTCAGAACCCCACCTCCAGCCTACAGCCCTATTGACATTGTCGTGCGAGTGTTTGTTTCTCCAAAGGCAAAGCTGGTTGGTCTTTGTTGTGCAGCTTCACATTGTGTTGTTTGATTTGTATCTAGGGTCCTCCAGGTGTTCCAGGAATGCCAGGGCTGCCAGGCCAGAAGGTAAGGTTTTCACCAACTCGGGTGACTCCAGGGGAAGGAAATGACAGCGAATTGTCTGCCTGTTTCACAGCCTGTCTAAGGACAACAACTATCTGTGTTTATGTAGCACTTTTTAGGGTAGCAACTTATTTCCAGGTACTTCATAGGAGACTAATGATCATTATTATTGTCAGACATAATTTGGCACCAGCCCTCCTAAAGAAATGCTTGGGCAATCAAAGGGAGAGATTTGACAAAGCAGCTTCAAGGAGGAAGATGAAAGCAGAGGATTAGCAAGTAAAGGTTAGAGCTACAGCCTGGGCTGCTCATGGAATGATGACAATCGAGAATGCTCAAGAGGCAAAAATTGGAGGAACACAGTTATCTGAAGGTTGCAAGGCTGGAGGAAATTAGAAAGATGGGGAGGGTCAAGTCCATTTTGTTTTGCTGTCCCCGGATAGATTTCCCCCTCAAAATCTTGTACATTCCTCCTCACCTTTGCAAATACAATGAAGGTCTTGATTACAGCAAATAAAAACAGTTACTCCTGTGCTGCATTAGGTTTGTTGCGTGTTTAACACAAGTGTGGACATTTTAAAAAATTGCTTAATTGTTGTGCAATGGAAATTTAAGTCAATTTACCCAACTAGTGTCTCCCAGATGGAGTGTACATACTGATGTGGGATTGTGTGTATTTTTAGGGCGAAATTGGATTGCCAGGAGTACCCGGACTTGATGGAGAAAAGGTAATTAATTCTCCCCTCTCTTAAAGAATTGATTTGATTGTATTGTGTGTCAAAATTCCTATTGTTTCATGAAAGCATCTTGTTTTGGCCATAAAAACATTCCTGGTTGCTGTGTTTCCTTCCTCCAGGGTTCTCGGGGTAAAAATGGTGATGTGGGGCCTGCCGGTCCAGAAGGACCACCAGGACCCAAAGGAGAGACAGGAATTATGGGATTCCCAGGACCCAAAGGAGACAAAGGAGAAACTGGGATGACAGGAGCCCCTGTACGTTCAAATCTGTTCTTTCTAACACAGACACTGAATTAACCAACCCATTTTCTTAATATCTGTTGTTATAGTCGCTCGGTAAGGATTCCCAGATTTATTACAGTTTCAGGCAGGATACCCCAAATTGTCAAGTTCCCAGGTGAGGTCTCCCCTTTTATTATTCACCCACTCCTTCAATTGGTCACAATAAAATGAAGTGGCCTAGTGGTATTATCGTTGGACTATTAATCTAGAAACTCAGCTAATGTTCTGGGGACCTGGGTTCGAATTGTGCCACGGCAGATGGTGGAATTTGAATTCAATAATAATCTGGAATTAAAAATCCACTACTGGCCAAGAAACCATTGTTGATTGTCAGAAAAAAAAGCCCATCTTGTTCACTAATGTCTTTCAGGCAGGGAAATCTGCCATCCTCACCTGGTCTGGCTCACACAGCAATGTGGTTCACTCTCAACTGCCCTGTGAAGTGGCCTAGTGAGCCATTCAGTTCAAAGGCAACTAGGGACAGCCAATAAATGCCAGCGATGCCCACAATCCACAAATGAATTTTAAAAAATTAATAAAAAGATGCCTTCCCTTGTGAACACCTTTCTCTCAGTACAAGATATTTTAAAAGGAGTCAGTTTGGCTCAGCTATCTTGAGTTAACAAGCGAGTGAATTTATTGCAGTTCAGTTTACATTTCTCCCATTGAAGCTTCCTCGACACCTTCAGGTATGACATTCTAAGGTTCCTCTCCAAACAGCCACTATTTATATACCCTTGGTCATCATTTGTCTGTGTCTTGTGTCTTTTTAGAAAAAAGACATGTTGCAATTAAAAGTTCCCTATGTTTATTGGTGATCCAGGGGTTATGACATGTGTACCTTGTTGCACATTTTATCCACTTGTCCATTCTGTTTAATTCTTTTCTGGTTGTATCTATTATTTAAACTGTTCTCCTAACAATGATGGATTCACTTATGCAAACCTTTGCATGCAAAGTGTCGATTAATTTCCTTACTGGCCTGATGGCTATGTAGAAAATCTTATTCGTATTAGATTCCATCAAACTGATCATGTGATGCTAGTTAACATCATGTGAGAGAGTCTGACGTGGTTTTGAAGTTTTCTTCATGTTGGAGCTCATATACCACAGAGGGTCAGGTTCTAGTTGAGTCAGGTATCTTGAATTTTGCGAACAGCACTATCTATTTGCTGTGCTACAGTATCATAGATTTATACACGGCCTGGTTTCTGTGCTTACTGGCGTTACTCTAGATTACTTACACAGCTAACTGACTAAAGACACTTCGTTAACTCCATGACGCAGAGATAGAACACAAGGCAGTGACTTTTGATCATTTATGTCCCATTTACAAACAATTCAAATTCCAAGCTCTTAAAAAAGCTTTTAAATTATCCATAAACATTGATGAAGTCCTTCCCTTTTGTGTTTAATGAATCTTTAGGGTCTGGATGGACCCACTGGTGAGAAAGGAGAAAGAGGTGAACCAGGATTGCAAGGTCCTCCTGGACTACCAGGCCCAGTTGGTCTTCCTGGCTCAATGGTAAGTATCAGTGGCAGCTATCCCACCATGTTCCTCTTGTGTGACACAAGGAGGCTGGAACTGGTCTTGTGTTTTTAAAAAATAAACAGTGGAAGTATACTAAATTAGTGCAAAAGGGAAAGACTGAATAGGCTAAGGCTTTTTCCCTGGAACATTAGGGGCTGTGGGGTGACCGCATAGAGGTTTATAAAATTATGAGGGGCATGGACAATGCGAATAGCCAAGGTCATTTTGCTAGGATGGGGTAATCAAAAACTAGAGGGCATAGGTTTAAGGTGAGAGGGGAAAGATTTGAAAAGGACCTGAGGGGTAACTTTTCGTGCAGAGGGTGGTGCATGTATGGAATAAACTGCCAGAGGATGTGGTGGAGGCAGGTACAATTACATTTAAAAGGCATCTGGATGGGTATATGAATAGGAAGGGTTTAGAGGGATATGGACCAAATGCTGGAAAATGGGACTAGGTTAGATTGGGATGTCTGGTTGGCACAGAAGAGTTGGACCAAAGGGTCTGTTTCCATTCTGTATGACTCTATAACTCATTGTTGACTTCATGCCGTCTTTATTTTATGGAAGTCAGTAGAACGAGTCTTTGGGCAGGGGTAGAAGAGACTCCATATTAACTATTCCCACTTTCTGCAACCTCCTGGGTTCAGTTTTACACCCAGTCACCGGTCAGGATATGAAACCAGAAAGGACAGCCAGTCCTGAGATAAACACCAACTACTCCTTAGACAGAATTCAGGCATATACTCCTTAGATAGAACTTTTATTGCTGCTTAAACATAAACTCCAACCACATGGACTACTTATTCCCCACATATTTAGTTTTAATCAATCCATGTGGATGTTTCTAAGATCCATCACTCGGATTGGTGGGACTTGAAGCTGTATCTACTGACCCTGAGGTAGGGACAGTACCACTCAAGATATTTGGGGTTTAACTTTTAGATGTTATCTTTAGATGAGATGTACAAGATAAAGTTTGTAAGTTACATTCAAAGCAAAAAAGCATGTAGGGTCTGAAACAGCTGAGGAAGGGAGGGATGTTAATTGATCGACCAAAGCAGCCATTGCCTCTCATTGTCCAAATGGTTATACTTTGGGCTGAATCAAAGGTTTTGTTTTTAATGGTTACCTCATTAAGGGCACCCAATGTGAATAAAAAGTGTCACTCTGGAATCCCAGCACTCCTTAGAAATGACCACTTCCAAAACCTCGGGAACACTCATCGCAGTTACAACAATGATGCTGCCCCACATGGTTTGGAATAGGGTACAGTTCCCACTGTTGTAGCTGTCAGCAGCCCCAGCTGTATGAAAAGAAGAAGTTTAACAGTTTAATAAATGTAAATAGTTTAATAAATATAAGAGCCAACATTCTTCGGGACTACATCATCTCAAAATTCTCAGTACTGTGGCCCAGACTGCAGTCCCAGGGTATTTCAGAACTGGGACATAGTTGCCACATCTTAGAAAAGCAGTGGGAGTGTGGCCATGTGCTTCAGAACACTCTCACGGCAATTTAACGAAACAAAGGGAGGAAACTAGCATAGTTCAAACACAGCAGTATTGATGGAGTTGGAATAATCTCAGCAGTTTATGCAGAAAGCAGAGCTATTGTGGCTTCCTTGCAGATAAAGTAGAAGGACAATTATAACAGATACATGGGAACATCACCTCCTGTAAGTTCCTCTCCAAGCCACTCACCATCATGACTTGGAAATATATTGCTGTTCCTTCAGTGTCACTGGGTCAAAACCCTGGAATTCCCTCCCCAAGGGCATTATGGGGGTACCTACACTGAATGAGAGAGACAAGTTTTTAATGAGTAATGGGTTTTTTTTCTAATCATTTGTGGGATGTGGGCGTCGCTGGCTGGCTAGTATTTCTTGCCCATCCCTAGTTGCCGTTGAGAAGGTGGTGGTGAGCTGCCTTCTTGAACCGCTGCAGTCCTCCTGCTATGGGTTGACCCACAATGCCATTAAGGAGGGAATTCCAGGATTTTGACCCAGTGACAGTGAACGAACAGCAATATATTTCCAAGTCAGGATGGTGAGTACTTGGAGGGGAACTTGGAGGTGGTGGTGTTCCCATATGTCTGATGCCCTAGTCCTTCTAGATGGAAGTGGTCATGGATTTGGAAGGTGCTGTCTGAGGATCTTTGGTGAATTTCTGCAGTGCATCTTGTAGATAGTACACACTGCTGTTACTGAGCGTCGGTGGTGGAGGGAGTGGATGCTTGTGGATGTAGTGCCAATCAAGCGGCTGCTTTGTCCTGGATGGTGTTAAGCTTCTTGAGTGTTGTTGGGGCTGCACTCATCCAGGCAAGTGGGGAGTATTCCATCACAGTCCTGACTTGTGCCTTGTAGGTAGTGGACAGGCTTTGAGGAGTCAGGAGGTGAGTTACTCGCCACAGTATTCCTAACTTCTCGCCTGCTGTTGTAGCCATTGTGTTTATGTGGTGAGTCCAGTTGAGTTTCTGGTCAATGGTAACCCCCAGGATGTTGATAGTGGGGGATTCAGTGATGGATGGGTTGAAGAGTTATGGAGCATGAGCAGGGAAGTGGAGTTGAGGCCGAGATGAGATCAGCCATGAACATATCAAATGGCGGAGCAGGCTTGAGGGGTTGAATGACCTTCTCTTGCTTCTAATTCTGGTATTCTTATGAATGATGGACTATCACAGTTCAGGAAGGCAGCTCACAATCACCTTCTCTGGGGCAGTTAGGGATCAGCAACAAACGCTGGCCCAGCCAGTGACATCCTGGAAAAGGAAACAAATGAAAGTTAGATTATTTCTATATTGTATCTACACATTTTTCTCTGATTTTTTTTTTCAGTGGGATAAAGGGTTTCCCTCCTGCTGGTATCTATCAATGCAATGGGCGAATCCTCTGAGACAATTATTTCTGGAAAGACTGACTGGAATTTATTTTGATTTTTGATTTCAGGCAGAAAAAGGAGAGAAGGGTGATGCGGTAAGACTTGTATCATTTACTTTGTCTGCACAAGTCAAACAACGAACACTCCAAAGTTTGTATGTCACTGATTGTGCTGTTAGAATGCGAGTGCTCAATGTGGTTGCACAGCCTTCCCCATTTAAAATAACAGGTTGGACCTAAGGCACGATAATGAACAGAAGGAAGCTGTGCAATGGTAAGTGTTAGGTGTTCAGAAGCTGTGGCTATTTGACTGAAATGTTGCTGATTCAAAATGCTTTATCCTTTCTGCTATCAGAGCTGCCATAAATCGCCTTACTATCAGCCCAAAGCAACAGCCAAAGTATGCTCTTAGGAACGTTGAATGACTGCTTTAAAAGCACACATTGTAACGGGTAAAATGAGGGAAACTGAGTGACTGTGGGCTTGACCAGTGTGGATATTCACGTATAAATACCTTTTGAGCAACCCGTTCAATTAGATGCCATCCCACAGTCTTGCAAATTTTTCTTCTTCAAATATTTATCTAGTTCCCCTTTGAAAGCTCTGATTGAATCTGTAGGCAATGCATTGCAGACCACAATAAGCCATGAAAGCTAACTCAGATTAAATATTGTCACAAATGAAGTATCAGATGTAATATTCATAAACATTGAACAATCTACCTGTAAACGAGAGCTCTATGCATCACCAAATAATGATATCTATTTTAGTCGCTTTTTTTTATATTGCAAAGCAAGTGCTGCTTGAGAGCGGTGTTGACAACTTCCACCACTTTGTTGTGGACTCATGGAGTGATAATTGGCTGGGTTGGATTTGCCCTGCTTTTTGTGTGCAGGACTTACCTGTGTAAATTTCCACATTGTCGAGTAGATGCCAGAGTTATAGCTATACTGGAACAGCTTGGTTAGGAGTGCAGCAAATTTTGGAACACAGTTCTTCAGTACTATTGCTGGAATGTTGTTCGGGTTCATAACCTTTACAGTATCTAGTATCTTCAGTTGTTGTTTGATACTACTTGGAGTGAATCGATTTGGCCAAAGACTGCCCTTTCTGATATTGAGGACCTCTGGAGATGGCTGAGATGGACTAACTACTAAACAGTTTTGGCTGAAGGTTGTTGCAAATGCTTCAGCCTTGTCTTTTGCACTGATATGCTGGGCTCTCCCATCATTAAGGATGGGGATATTTGTGGAGCCTTTTCCTCCTCCTATGAGTTGTTTAATTGTCCACAAACATTCATAATTATTTGTTGCAGTACATGGTAATCAGCTGGAGGTTTCCTTGCCCATGCTTGATCTGGTGCCATGAGATTTCATGGATCCAAAGCCAACTTTGAACGGTCCTAGGCGAACTCCGTCTGAGGGTGAACCGTTGTGCCACCATCTCTGCTGGGTTTGTCCTGCCGGTGGGACAACACACATCCAGGGATTGTAGCAGTGTTGTCTGAAATATTGTCTGTAATGTATAATTCCATGAGTCTGACTGTTGGCCTGTTGTGTGACCAGTCTGTGAGACAGTTCTCCCAGTTTTGGCACTAGCCCCCAGATGTTATAAAGGAGGACTAACCAGGATTGTTTCCATTACCTCCTCGAAATGTTTTAAAGTAATTTTTGCGCAACTCTCTGAGGGGTTTTCCTCCAATTGAGGGAGCCTTCACTACCATTCCTTAAATCGTGATAACTGTACAGTGAGATACAGCATTGTTTCCATGAATTGTTTGGAAAGGCTTTTTAGTTTATTTACTGACGGTTGGTTTTTGCTTTTGCAGGTTAGTGGTCCTCCAGGACCACCTGGGCCAGAGGGACCTCCAGGTCCAATGGTAAGGATTCATTCTCCTCTTACCACCAGGAAACCAGAATAACATGAAAGACTCCAAGTGAGAGGATATTAAATACTAACCTTATAGACAGGAGGGGAGATTTGCAAGCAGCTACTAATAAGCTCACAAAAGATTTAATTTTAGTTTTGGTGGCAGTTGATTCTTCATGTAGCTTCATGTTTCTGGCTAAAGATCTAAACTTAGATTTAAATTGCAGCTGCTGTGAGGTTTCAATCCAATCAAAAGAAATAACTTGCAAACTTAGCTCATTTTAACACCCCAAACGCACACACGCACACACACACACGCATACGCACACACATACGCACGCACACACACAAACACGTGCACATGCGCGCACGCGCACACGCACACATGCGCGCACACACACGCACACGACCAAAATAAACTTTACGAAATACTGCAAATAGTTCTTTTTTAAAACCCAAAAGGACCCCAATTAGTATATGCAACTAAGCAGATATATTTTCTGTATGAAACGTTATTTTTTCCCTTAAATTTGGTTTCTATTTTCTCAGGGACCACATGGTCTTCCAGGAACAAAGGTAATTTTAGTTATACTCAATTGCACATTATGCAGATTGCAGAGATTAGTTTGATGTTTTTCTTCACTGTAATCTTCCCCTCCTTCTGCATCGGTTAAAATTTGTAGCCTCCTTGAAATGGAAACCAGTTGTGACATTTGTTTTATTGACATGCAGTCCAGCTTTCTGAAGAGGGAAATGAGAACTGTTTCCCTCACATTAGAAATGAGCTGCTGTGTACATCACCTTGGGCTGATTTGTTTTTTTCCAAATGGAGAGCTTTCATCTTCTCCATGGATTCTCCCAGTTTCTATGAATCTCTGAGCAGCTGTGTGTCAATCATGATCAATGTGAGAGACTCTTAAACCTTGTTCAAATGTTTTTGGTAGCCCCTTTCACCATGTCTGCTCTTATAATAAATGCTGTTCTCAATCTGCTTTCCAATTTGTTTTGCATCAAGGTTGTTTAAGATCTTGGCCAGTGTCAAACGCTGAATATAATGGCCCTGAAGTATTTTTGACAGGTTAAGTTTGTAATATCATCAGCACTGGGAATTGCTTTGGTCTTCTATAAAGTAACATCAGAACCTAATCAATTTCAATAGAAATATCAGAGTGATGACGAAACCTGTCTATATCAGATTATCTGACTGGTAGCAGTTTCTCCCACTCACCCCATCCTGGTTTGAGTTAACTCTCAACTTGCAGTAAATCTCCTTCTGCAGAACTGAGTCATTTTTCATCTCCCAGGTTTCCATTCTGATTCTGTGCATTGTTCTAGCACCTGCAACACATGCCCAAGCCAACCAAGGGACTAGAGGGACTAATACACAGCTCCCACGTTCTTGCCTTTATCTTCAAGTCTTCCCCTTCAGTTGAGACAATTCTCAAAGATATTTGTGCTCAGATTAGAGCACTCCCTTAAACCTGAAATTAATATCTTTATAATAGTCAGGCTGGTGTTAAAAGGGCATCAGTCAGAAAATTGCTGCTACAATAGCATCTAATGATCACCTTGAGACGGTTGACTGGATCTAAGGGGTTGTATGAAATCATCTGATAAAATTATTAAAGATTGGTAATGTATATATGATAAATACGACACTGTTGAAAGTAATCTGTGCTCATTTTGTCATTGGTGCAGGGTGACCCTGGGTCAGATGGTGTGAAAGGTGATAAAGGTGACCGAGGTCACCTGGGACTGCCTGTAAGTTATATCTTTGACTGCAACTGTCTGCAACAATTCTGATATCTGCTTGGCATTTCGGGAATGCCACGTCAGGGCATGAGAGTGTGTGTAACCTATACTTCAAATCCGATTAACCCTCGAAAAGCTAATAGTGTAGAAAGCATCTAACGATAATGTGTGTGTGAATGCACGTCAACCTCAGGTTTGTAAAGTGAGATAACGATAAAACATGTGCAGCAAAATGATCCGATCCAGAGGTAAACATTCACCTACCCAGTTTACCAAACCATATCTGAGCTGTACACCCTCCTGAATAGACCTTTCCATTCCGTGGAAACATGACCCCAGGCCCACCAAACCATGAATTGTTTTGGTGGCACAAGCTGTGGGCGACTCAGCAACACACAATAAAACACGTAGGTAAAATAAAGTTTTCTTCAATAAATAAATAAATAAAACATGCACATAGCTGCACTCTGCCTTGGAAGAATGCAAGACATGTGGGCTTTGGAGAAAGGACATGTGGGGTGGAGGGGAGAGAAGAGCCTCAAAGATGAGAGAGAACTTGTGTAACATGGGGAAGATACAGGAGAAAACATATGTAGCCATAACCAGACCCCAACCCCGGGGGGAGGGAGGAATGTCTAGGCTTTTTTTGACAGACACACTGCATTGAAAGTACAAAGGCAAGCTGAAATTATGATAAATGAGTTTTCTCAACATGAACTTGGCACTTGTGTCGGAAGGAAGAAATCATGAGGGTCCAGCACAAAGTGCAACAAGATTTGTGTGCTGTCCATGTGCTCAGTCAGAGAGGTCTGGGTGTTTGGATTAACAAGAACTGCTGTGAAACTGCAATTCTTTTGTCAAATACATTCCAGCTATTCATGCATTCCCCAAATTATTTCACAATATTTACCTTTCTAACAAATAAATACACTGTAAATCACAACAACAAAGAAAGAACATAGAACAGAATTCTGGGACTATTCATGGAGTAATGGTTACTTTAAGTCCTATTGTCCAATTTTATTTTACTGCAGTGGACTATCATAATTTAAAATAGCAGGCCTTTGCTTCATGACTTATGGCTATCTGTAATACTGTTATTTCAATTACATATAAAATAGGTACAGGAAGAGGCTATTCAGCTTCTGCTCTGCTCTCTTACCTCATCTGCAATCTCCTGCTTTATTACAAAACTGAATTCCCAATCACTCAAAAATGTTATCACCCCAGTCTTGGAATATGCTTAATGACTGAGTATTCACAGCTCTTTGGGATTGAGAATTCCAAATATGGATAACATCTGAATGAAGAAGGTCTAAATGATTGAGACCCTACCCTGAGACTACGAAAACAAATGAAAGAACTGCGGATGCTATAAATCAGAAACAAAAACAGAAATTGCTTGAAAATCTCAGCAGGTCTGGCAGCGTCCGTGGAGAGAAATCAGAGTTAACGTTATGGGTCTGTTCTGAGGACGGGTCACTGGACCTGAAACGTTAACTCTGATTTCTTTTCACAGGTGCTGCCAGACCTGCTGAGATTTTCCTGAGACTATGACCCTAGTTTCTGATTCACCAGCCGGGGAAATTGTCAATTACCTTGTCACCTTACTTTATTGAAACCACTTCATTCTTTGAAATTTCATGCAATATAAACCCATTCTGCTCTACCTGCTTGTAATATCAGTCTCTATAACCGCAAAAGTCCTCTCCTCATTACCAGACTATTACTACAATGAAGGAACAGGCCAATCACAGCACAAGCACAAATTAAATCTTGCCTATTTAAAACCACCATTAAAACAGCAGAGATGTTCACCAGAATGGACTAAGTGTTCAATGATGGGATGGTACAATATGACCTCAAGATCCAAGTGTATTATGGTAGCCATTCTTTCCTACGTTCAATATTTTACTGTCCACTAATGGGATTATGTAATGGGCAGAAAATATTGCTGTGTCATCAATATTTGACATATTTCATACCACTGATTGATGGTGAATTTCAGCAGGTCTGGCAGCATCTGTAGAGCGAGAAACAGTTGAAGTGTGGGTCAGAACATCATTCATTGTTCAGAGGCATAATTCATTATTGGTCCAATTTACATGTATCACAATTCACTTTCAATAACATGCCACATTGGTCACACTCCCCCTCTGCTAGTCGTGAAGAGTTGACATTCACTTTTCCCAACTAGAATCTTGCACTAATTTCTGAGACTTCCTGCTGTCATGTAGAAATGTAGAACAGGTAACGGTATAAAGGTTCTATTACCACTCATAGAATGAAGAATTAAATGTTTTTGTAGCCAATGAGCTTGAAATATTCAACCGTATGTTTTGTTTTTCTACAAACATTCTTGTGCACTGACAGATATGTCAAGTCCTAATCTCTTTCAACGTTATGTCATCACCTTTCATTGAGTTATGCCACACATGTCCCTTTTCACTGCTACACTCATCTCTTCCCCACTGTTCTTTCCACTTTTAACACTTCATACACCGTCCAGGGTGCTTCTGGCTTTGATGGACAGCCTGGGCCACTGGTGAGTTCCATACATCCATTCTGTTCGATCGTTCATGCCTGCTACACTGCTCTCGGACTGCCTAATGAATTAAATGTTGCTGGATTACATGCCTGTACAGTGGACTGATTCCATGATAAATGAAGCATGAGAAATATGCCAATGCATGTGATTGCTTAGTTAACCTTTTGGTCAATCATTTGTGTTAGGAGCTGCTTAAGTAACGTGACTGTTCAATGGGTACGAATCTTTAGAGCCACAGTGTTGTAATTCTGGTAAATTAACTAATGTAGGAGGTCAAAATTTGGTCCTTTTGCTTTTTTTTCTTTTAAACACAGTGCTATACTGAACATTACCCAATTCTGGTTCCATTTTGAGATTTTCAAATATCCTACATTTTCATATACCAAAGCAATCTGTGGTTTATAGTCAATCTATTCTGTCTTAGTAGGTCTGAAGCATTTAATGTTGATGTGTAATTTGGTCCCATAACCTTAGAGCTATACTGACCAAGGTGGACCCTTAAAACAACAATGATCCTTGACTCCAGACTGAATGAATAATTTGGTGCAACAATAATGGAGGTGAAATTCCAATTGAATGCAAATGAAATTCGGCAACTGATTTCCTATCAGTGGTTCTATGTTGCCGCCTGAGAAGATTGTTCGCTCCATTCAGAATATTTAGGTTGCATGAGATTTCTCGTTATACTTTACAATCCCCGTCTGAAGACATGAAGACATCAACAGCTGCTTGAGCAGTCTCTGCTTTCCCAATTATACAGCTCATAATCTCACTCTGTTGGTCCACTTGGCAATTACCAAGGTAGATTCCTTGGGACCATAAGATGTGGGAACAGAAATAGGCCATTCAGCCCATCAAGTCTGCTCTGCTATTCAATGAAATCATGGGTCACCTGATAATCCTCAACTCCACTTTCCTACCTTTTCCCCATAAACCTTGACTCCCTTCCAAATTAAAAATCTGTCTGTCTCAGCCTCGAATATACATTATCCCGGCTGCTTCGGTCCTCTTTGTTAAAGAGTTCCACAAATTCACTACCGTCTGAGAGGAGAAATTCCTCCTCACCCCTGTTTTAAAAGGATGATCCCTTAACCTGAGATTATGTCCCCTGGTCTGAAACTCCCACAAACAACCTTTCCGCATCATGTGCCCAGGGATCTTGTATGTGTCAATATGGTCACTTTTCATTATTCTAAATTCCAGTTAGGACAGGCTTTACCTACTGAACGTCACCACGTAAAACAGTCCCTGCATACCTGGGATCAGCCAAGTAAACCATCTCTGAACAGCCTCCAATGCCAGTGTATCTTTCCTTAGCTAAAAGGCCCAAAACTGTTCACAGTATTCCAGCTGTGGTATGACTAGTGCCTTGTACAGTTCTATCACCTTACCTCCATATTCCATTCCATTTGTTTCCCCATTATCTGCTGAACTTGGATGCTAGCTTTTTGAGACTTATCCCTGAGAGGTCCCAAATTCCACTGTTCTATAATTTCCTGCAGTCTTTCTCCACTTACATAATATTCAGCTCCTCTAATCTTACAGCATGCAGAGCCAAATTATCAGCGACACTGCAGGAGGTAAACCAACTAAAGCTGTGGAAGTTAGCAGAACAACACAGTTGCACTTGTCCATACAGGACTAGCTGACCCATTAGGTACAAGGTAGTTGAGATTAGAGCAGGCAAACATCTTGTTCCCAGCTGTTGGTGTATCCCTCAAAGGTAGGGCAAGCTGGTTGATTATTAGCAGTGTCTGGAATATTGAGGTAATAAGTCAATCCATTTACTGTTATAACAACGTGTAGAGCTGGATGAACACAGCAGGCCAAGCAGCATCAGAGGAACAGGAAAGCTGACGTTTTGGGTCTAGACCCAAGAAGGGTCTAGACCCGAAACGTCAGCTTTCCTGCTCCTCTGATGCTTCTTGGCCTGCTGTGTTCATCCAGCTCTGCAACTTGTTATCCCATTTACTGTTAGCTTGGATTTAAACATCTGTCACTGAAACTATCTGAGAACTGCCAGAATTCCAAAGATTTCCCCCATCCCTCCAGTCTCTATCTAAAATGGTAATTATCCAGGTCAATGGATAACTGTGGCTTTAAGCCTTCATGCTAGCCTCACCCCATAGACTGGTAATTTCATTAGTTGATGTTACAAAGCTAGGGTAGAATTCCTGTCTGAATGCCAGTCCTGGAGTGAATGAACATGTCTGTCTGCCTGCTCATATCCAACTTCCAGTAACATCTGTCAGCAGCTGCTGGACAAATTCTGAGTGTCCTCTTCATACCGGGGAAAGTAGCTACCTTCAGCGAGGTAGAAGCACTTATACCAAGCTGCCAGCACGGTGCCAGGGACCATTGAGCCAGACATTCACATTCAATAGCACTTAGTTTAGGTCCTGAAACTAAACAATTAATAATGAGTGAACCTGGTTGTAAATGCTTTGCAGTGCATTAAAACAGAGTCATTGTGCTTTAGAAACTTCTTGGATTTTAGATCTGATCATGATATGAAAGGGAAATGTTGTTCACCTGGAAATGCAGATTGTCTGCAGAATAGCGATTCTGTACCTTATGGAGGACAATTAGATTTTAACTGTAAATTTCACTGTTACAATTGATAATGATCATGACATAACACATTATTTAATAAAGGAAAAAATAGACGATAACAACACACAGGAATGCATCAGGCTATAAATTCTAGATTAAGTTGACTTTAGCAGTGTATATCTCCTTGAATATTTAGCCAATTCAACAGTAGGGTATTTGTCTCGCAACCACTTCCCTCCCACCCTGCAATATTGCACTGAAACATTAGGTTGCATTGCAACTTACATATTTCCCAACTACAGTCTCATTACCTGGCCCTCCCCCATGCAGTTATACAGCAAGTCTTTAACCATTAGTGTAATTGCTAAGAAAGCAGAGAGATGAATCTGAGTCAGTTCATTAACTTTCCTCAGCCTGTATTGTCAGTATTTCAGAGCCTCTGTTAATTGTACTCAGACGTCTTTGACAAAGCTCTCCTGCACCATCCCTCTCTGACAGGTTAAATTCACCTGACATACCTTGTAGAAATAAATTAAATTTCACACAGGTACTTCGTATATAAATAATGGCTCTAAAAATTTAAATTGCCCCACCGTCCCTGCAGCCATTTAAATTCCATTTAAACTGCTGTCACCTCTTTACTAACATCAGTAACTTTCCTTTGTTTCATTCAGTGAAGCACTGAATTTTCTAAGAAACCTAAATCAGAATGTAAGATTTATTCGTGTCTCATGAAATGGAAAGATGTCAATCCATCCAAAGAAATCACCTGATGCAGCATTCCCAAATCTAACTGTAACACCACTGGGAAATTGGAAGGAAGATTACTTCCGAGCCATTGACTCATGCCTCCATGTATAAGATGTTCTAATGATTGGCTTGAGGAGGGATATCACTGAAAGTTTTTCACTCCATTGGAGGAAACCCAGGGTTATGTCACCAACACAAATGCCCCAGTCCTACTAAGAAAGTGCTACTTAATTTTCTTTAGGCTGAGCAACTGGTCCACGTTCTGTTCTCTGAATGAGCAAAGTGCTCTTCTGTTCTAACACTGGGCCTTTTTTGCATACGGTGTTATTGTATACATTATGGTATATGGTATTGTTGTATGCATTACTGTATATGGTTTGGTTGTATACACTATTATATATGGTGCAGTTGTATACACTTATTGTATACACGATTGTATATAGTATTGTTGTATACATTATTGTTGCTAGATGCTGGGAGTAGATAGTCTGATGTTCTTAAATATATTCATTTCCATGTAGGGTGTACCAGGGCCAGCAGGACCAAAAGGAGAAAGGGTAAGAGTCAGACAAAATGTGGGATCATTGGCTAAAATTATTTCATTTCCAGATGACATAAATACTGCTTAGAAACAGACAGCAGTAAATAATCTAATGAAGATTAGAATATTTACCTACAGGCAATATCTTTTTCCAAGGGACTTTATACACACTTTTGTTTGGGGGGGGTTAGTATCGAACAGTGATGAGGCAGATCCTTGGACTTTAAAGTTTGGTGAGAGAAACTGTAGCAGATGGGAAATAAACAAATGAAGTTCAAAATATAAACATATTTTACATGTGGCACAGTGACTATTTATCTGATTAATAACACTACACGATAGTCCTTTTCTTACTGTAATCCTGTCCAAATACATCTGCACAATCACTTAAATTAGTCTAGTGAAACAATCAGAACTGCAATAGAATAGTGCCTATACCTGGCTTCTGTTTTGACAAAGATAGTTAGGTGATGGAATAAACAGAGGTGCTTGTGGACACAGTCATTGCTGGAAGCACTGTCAGACTCGAGCTAATGCCTTCTTTGTTCTTTGTGCCATTTGCAGCCGTTTCTGACTCAGTCCTGAACAGTTGGTTGAGTTCAGTGATGTTGCTGATGTCACTACACCCCAATGTCCATGAAAAGCACAAAGAGAGAGCGAGACAGAATGTGTTGCACAAAGCACACAATGAGTCAATCTCTCCTTTTTTCTCTCTCTGTCTCTCCCCCTCTCCAAATCGCATTCTCACTCTTGTTCCAGCCTCTCCCTCTCTCCCTTTCTCTCTCTCTCCTCCCTTTCTCTCTCTCCCTCTCTCTTTTCTTCCTCTCTCCTTGCTCCCTCCCATTCCCTCTGTGTTCTCACTCCTCACTCCACAGATAGTGAGGGATGCATGTGCCCTTTTCCTGTAAATGGTGAGATAGAGTTTTTCCTTTGTACCCAATTAGCAACTTGGGTGTAAGTTGCAGATGAAATTGAATTGGTTTTCCAGAGCAAAGTCATTGTTGAAATTCTTGCTCAAGGTCATTTTTGTATCTACAAATGGTAACTCTTCTGTGAAGCTTTGAAAGGGAACAACCATTTATATTGTGAAAGATAAGGTTGTCCATTGGTTGGCATGGGAATGTGGCAGAAACTGTTACTTTTTTTATTTACCTATTTTTCTAATTAACCTGTTCGGAGATGTTATTACACACCTCTGGAGCAGGTGGGACCTGAATCTGGGCCTCCCAGTCCAGGGTTAGAGACACTACCACTGTGCCACAAGAGAGCCCTTCAGCAGGAACTGTTAATCTTAATTAATTGGTTAACTTCAGACCAGGCAATGATTGATTGGTGTCCAGTCCTCTATCTGTGAGCCACCTGATTGTAAACTTCTGAAAATGACTTTGAAAGAAGTATACTGAAGGATTGAGTAAAATATCCTTTTTTTTAAGTTTAAAAATACTTCGGCAGTTATCTATTTGAGGCTTCCCACATGGGAAAAGAATTAGCCCAGTTTAAAGACCCTACTCCAACCATAACAGAAACTCACCAAGTTGATAAATTCAGGAACAATAACCACCATCACTGGCTGGCTTCCAGTGTGCTGTTGTTGAACCAGCAAAAGCATCACAGAAACTTGATTTGTTCTCCATTTGCACGAAAAACCACCTCAATATAATATGCTGCTTTAGCCAATATCAGGCTAACTGCTTTATAAAACTCAGGCCAAACCTACAGAAACTCAACATCAGTGTACTGTTTTGTGGGATCTGGTAATCACTGACTGAGCCAGCATTTGTTGCCCATCCTTCATTGCCCTTGAACTGAGTGGCTTACTCAGCTATTTCAGAGAGAACTAAAAAGTCATTGCTTGGGTCTGGAGTCACATGTAGGCCAGACCAGGAAAGGGCAGCAGTTTTCCTTCCCTAAGGGACATTAGTGAATCAGATGGGTTTTAAAACAATTGGTGATAGTTTCATTGACACCATTACTGAGACTAGCTTTAAGTTGCAGATTTATTCAGTGAATTTATTAATTCCACCAGCTTCCCTGGAGGGATGTGAGTGGATGTTCATAGAAACATAGAAAAGAGGAGCAGGAGTAGGCCATTCAGCCCTTCAAGCCCACACTACCATTCAGTATGATCATGGCTGACCATGCAATTTCAGTATCTCATTCCTGTTTTCCCTCCAGACCTCTTGATCACCTTAGCTGCAAGGACTACGTCCAGCTCCCTCTAGAATGTATCTAACAAACTGGCCCCACTGAGTTAGTCCGGTGATGTTCTTTGTCTTTAGTCCAGTGATAACCCTTCTTTGTGACTTGAAAATGGTTCTGAGATAAAACAATACTTGTGTGTGTGCATGGGGAAACCAACAAAAAACCCAACAGCTGGGTGAAGAAGAGGCGAGGAAGGTGCTGAGTCTGTGTGGCTGGCAGTGGGCGTATTTTGAAACCTCTACCTTGAGATACCATGGCCATGCTTGTGAAGTTCTTAAAGGTTTCTCTGCATGGAGTGACTGTATGGGCAGTGATTGGCTTGAGCTGTTAAGCAACAGCGAGAATGGATGATATAGTGCAAGGATATTCAGTGGGAAAGGTAGGCAGGCTTGATGATGGACAAGATTCAGGGTTTGGGCTAGAGCAAGACAAAATATTGTACTCTCTAGTTGAATTGCAGTTGGAGGAGAGAGCCATCTGGATGCCTGCAAGAAGAGAGTCATTTGTCCGTGGGCAGAGCAGAGAGGAGAATAAGTGGATATGAGTGATTAGAATCAACTGCACCAAATGCCAAGGACAGGATGAGGAATAGTAACACAGGCTTGTCTCAATTCTATGGACAGAATGGAATCTTAACTGGAGAAAATGGAGCTCCGAAGGGTGAGGGAGGTGCTCATAATGAGTGAGGTGACACTTCCCAAAAACTTGCAGAGATTTGCAGGTTATAGAGATGGTGGGGGAACATTTGGGGAAAATACCCATCAACAGTCAAGGCTTATGAAATGATGAGCTGATTCCCAACCTTTGGCGGGGAAATCGGGTGATAATGCCTGAAAGCAACTGATCACACAATGCAGAGTTGTGACAGGAGGATGAGTAAAAGAATCAGGTGAAGGGATGAGGAGGGGAGTGGAATTTGGAAAGAAGGAAGCTCCATGTGTAATTTCAGGATAAAGCGCACAGGGAAGTTACCTGGCTCACTGTAATCCTGTTTCGACAGTCATGACATCATCGCTGAGCCTGACACATCAATCAAACCAAGGGAGGTCTAATTACAAACATTTGCAGAAATGTAACTCCGATGAACATTTTGTTCAACACACTGCATTCTTTTCCCAGAGTGACTATGACAATGATGCTTTTAAAAATAAAAAATCAGGAAAACACAATTCTGGTTTCAAAAGTTCTGAATTTCTCCTGAAAGTCACTAAGTTTGGAGACAACTGATTTTCAGCTTTGCTGAATGTATCCTGTGTATTTTCTTCCAGAGAAGTGTTTGTTTGTAATTACTGTTCTGGACTCCACTCCATGCTTCCTCTTTCTTTCTGAAGTTACAGGGTCTGGCTGAGATATTGCTGCACAGATCTGGAGACTTTATGACCCTGGGTTAACTGACTGTCATTGACAGAAACTTAGATCGGGGGTTGTCAGTGTAAAGTTCCTCACCGGGCAGGAAAGCCACAGGATTTGGTGAAATGCCGTTTGAGCCTGCCCGGCATTCTGTAGAGAGTGGAAGCAAGTGGGAGAGGAAGAGCAGAACTGCACCTGATTCTGAGGGACTCCCAATGGGGGAGTTTTCCTTTCACCTTTCTTCATTCATGGAGATATTGCTGGCTAGGACAGTATTGATTACTCATCCCTAATTACCCAGAGGGCAGTTAAGGGTCAACCACTGTTGGTCAGGAGTCACATATAGGCCACGGTGAGTAAGGATGGCAGATTTGAAGGATTCTACGATTCTATTCTTCCCTGGCAGATGTTAATGAAGCCGGTGGATTTTTTTTTTAACATTCAGCAGAAGTTATATGGTGACCATGAAGCTAGCTTTTTATCCCAGATTTTTACTACCACGGTGGGATTTGAACCTGTACCCCCAAAACGTTAGCGTGTGAGTTCTGGATTGCTGTTCCAGTGACTTTAACATTATGATACTACCTCCTGGCAGTGTGTCCTACATAGACATATTAATACACAGAAACACACACAGTCAAATATGTGGCATTCAATTCCTTGCATTCTAGCAAGAGACCATAACAATTTGTTACGAAAGCTCTGTCAGGCTCTTGCCAATTAAACCACTGAGGTCACATAACTAAAGCAAAGAGAAAGGATAAAGGCCTTGTAGTCCAGTATATCTCCATTCCACTTCAGTCAAGTCACTTAGCAACTGAACCATTAAGCAGCCAAAATGTTTATTTGTTCAAGCAAAGCATGCACCTCATGGTTCAGACTGTCCACCATCTGAACACGCTCACCGTGTGGGATAAACCACAGAGTATTGTGCAGAGCTGAGAAGCTCAATTCATCCAGTACTCTTCCAAATGAGGAGGCAGAGTCTTTGACATTCTTATAACCAGTGTGACTTTACTGGCAGAGCTCAGCACGAATAACGTAGTGAGTAAATCAACATTAACCTTGAATGTATGTACGGTCTGATTGTACTGTTGATAAAACTGTGTTGGTATTTGTTTTAGGGCGATAAAGGGGATCCTGGATATGCAGGACCAATCGGACCACGGGGATTGCCTGTAAGCAAGACGGTTTATATTTTATGTTTTGAGTCAAGCGCTGATTTGAATCTAATATTGCCAGTGAAACAGGTCTGAACTCAGGACCACTGAGTGTAAACCAAGGTCCTGGCACAAACATCCTGTGTTCTTGCTCAGATAACAAGGTGTAGAGCTGGATGAACACAGCAGGCCAGGCAGCATCAGAGGAGCAGGAAAGCTGATATTTTGGGTCTGGACCCTT
>NC_063365.1:24129163-24147699 GCF_021869965.1 Rhincodon typus
GAGAAAACAGAGTTAACGTTTCGCGTCCGGTGACCCTTCCTCAGAAGGGTCAGAACGTTTCGTGACACCGGACCCGAAACGTTAACTCTGTTTTCTCCTCCACAGATGCTGCCAGACCTGTTGAGCTTTTCCAGCAACTTTGTTTTTGTTCCTGATTTACAGCATCCACAGTTCTTTTGGTTTTTATTCCATACCAATGTTGTTTTGTTTTTGCAGGGTTCACTGGGACCAAAGGGTGAAAAGGGAAGCCGGGTAAGGCTGACTTGCATGTCTCACTGAATTTGACTGTCGTTTTAATTTGCATGATATTTTCCAGTGAAGCTGAAATCTAGAGGCTATATTTTCCTCTGGCTGCCATTTTTGACAAAAAGCAGAAATCTATAAAACAGGAGCAGGGTGTCAAGGAAAGCAGAGGAATTGTTCCATCTGTTTACTGTTAAAATATTCTCGTGAAGACCATTAGGGGAGACAAAATCAGAGATTGCAGGAAAAGTTCAGCAGGTCTGGCAGCATTTGTAGAGAGAAATCAGAGTTAACGTTTCAGGTCCAGTGATCTGAGAAATGATGGTAGCTAGGAAAAGGTTGGTTTTATGCAGAAGATAGGGGGTCACTGCTAGGAAATATTACACACTTTCTGGGAGATGGAAGTTATGGTGTTTGTCGTGGAGTGAACAAATGGGACCCAACCCTTTGAAGACAAAGGAAAGAGAGATAGCTGACATTTCCTGGGGCTAACATTTTAGCTGTTCTTCCTAAGTGATCCTTCAAGACGGGATGACTTTCTACCACTCTGGAGGTAAAAAATCTGCTGCTGGATCCACACATCCTGCTACAGGTTGTGTTGAAGAGGTGGGATGCTTGGACTTTTGCACAGTCCTTCTTCTCTGTGTACTTGAACTTGGACTCCCCCTGGGCAGGTCAGGGATTTTGGGATGGTTAACACCTTCACTGATGCTTCTTCTCCAGTTCGGCAGCAAGGGTTCTCGGGCAAGAGATTCCAATGAGTCAATGGAATATCGCATATTTTTCAGGAAGGTTTTAAAGATGCTCATGAAATGTATTCTTTGCCCTCCTGGTGACTACCTGCTGTGACAGAGCTTGGAGTGGAGAGCTTGTTTTCAGTGTCTTGTATCAGGCATATGGAAGCTATGGCCGATTGAATACAGTAACTGGTGCCTGGATTAAACAGAGGAAAATATAGTTCTCAGTGAATTGTGAATAAATAATCCATCAGTGACTTGATCATTTCAATTAGTTTTTATTGTCACGTTCAGTAATTGACAAATAATGTGCTTAACTCTCGAGATACAGCTTGCTTTTCTTAAAAGGGTAGATTTAACTTTGTAATTTTTTCTGGCTAAATTAAGTTATTTGATTATTAAAACAGAATTAAGAAGATAGTAATGAATTTGTAAAGGTTAGCATATTGATCTTAGATAAAATATAGTGGCATTTAATTCCTCCAGAACTACAGATGTAAATGTTGCTGGTTTTGATGTGTGTATCATTTTGTAGATGTTTCAATAATGCTGTGCTGTTTCATTTGTGCTCTGCATTTTCTCCTGTGTTCTTATTCCTTCCAACAGGTCTGCCTTACCCCCTTCATCCCTTCCTTCTGTTCTGCTTTAATCCCAGATTATCCTCCTAGCTCCTTCCTCCAACAGCATCTCCCTCTATTGCTGACAATGATCCTAATGTTTGAGCTATTCCTTTTTTCTACTCAGTCTGCAAGTTTCCCTCTCTCCCTGCTTCCCCTAATATTTATTTTGATTCTGGACTTTAATTCAGTATGCAATTCATTTTGGTGTTCGTAAAGAAATTGTAAGCATTAAAAATGTGGCCAACGTAACTTTTTAAATCAAAATAATTGAGAACAGGCATTGATTCTATTTTTTTTAAAATGCACATTCAGACTCTTAAACTTTTTTTAAACTATTTTTGCTTAAAATATATTTTGTGATACTGAAGTTTACTGAACAATTTATTCAATCCAGTACAATAATGTTTATTTATATGAAGTTGAGTAAAATAAATGGCAATTTTTTTTTCAATTTTCCCCCATTTTTTTCCATAGTTCCTTGACTAATAAAGATATTATTTGCAGGGGGAGAAGGGAAAGAGAGGTTCTAAAGGGCCCAAAGGGGATAAGGGAGACCAAGGAGTGCCCGGATTAGATGCACCTTGTCCATTGGTATGTTCTTGTGATGTAATTGAAAATGTTGGATTTGTAATGGAAAAATAAGGGAGGAACAAGAATGTTGGCCTAAAGGTTCCACAAAATGGATTCCATCATGGCAGACCTGAAGACTGCTTTTACACAAGATGTGGAAACGCCTCACCCTCCTTGAATCCAGCCTGTATCCATCAACAATGCCCCGAGTTGCATATTACCACAGGAGCTAAGCGTTCCCATTCAGAGTGTGGCTCTGGAAGAGTTCTGAGCCACATCTGGTGATGCGGGTTTCACACACCAAGATTTGCTCCTCCTGCGGTGGCAGAAATCCATTACCAGTTTCTTTGCTTCACTGCCTGAGCTCCACACCTGCAATCCCAACAGCCTATAAACATTTGTCAGTGAGACCGTAGCGAGCCCGACACTGAGGGTGAGAGCCCCAAGTCTGATGCTGAACAGCCATCGTAAGCCATCCTTGGAGCTGGTTGCTCTCTAATGATGTCGCCACCTTTTGCAACGTTGACCTGTCAGTTTCAAAGTCCTCCCTCCTTTCTCCATTTATGTGAATGTCAATTGCAGATGTATTTTGTATTAACCAAGTCAGTTCATTTTGTAAACAGGGGTTCCGAGGCTTTAAAGGAGAGAAAGGTGAACCAGGCTTACCCGGCCTGGATGGTCTTGATGCCCCTTGCCCATTGGTATGGTGTTATCGCCCTTCCCTTCCTGCATGCTAATCCGTTTAATCTATCTTCATGCATGCTAGTGAACTAATCGCTCCATGTGTAATGCAGGTAAAGTACAGCTCAATTCCCACATAGCCATCTAAACTCTTTGCAGCCAGTAACAGATCCGCTTACTAACCTCATCAGAGATCATTTGTTGTAATTGTGAGATTTGCTACAAGTGCAGAAACACTTGACACAAAATATTGTCCACTTTGCAAATAGTAGAAATTTGACAGAGCAGCATAAACCAATCAGTATCTCCTTAGGTAAATAATATATCTGAAGAGAAGCTCAGGAACTCGTTTCAGAGAAGATTCAAACCAATAGGAACTAATTTGAAACAATGAATATAAAGTTGATCTCCACAAACAAGACCTGACAGTGATTATACTCACTGGTCCCTAGCTACTTGGACTTGAAGAAACACATTTCTAAATGAAATCAGTGAAGTGATTACTGTTGAAAACCTCAATTTATAAAGCTCCATTTGGACAGTTTGCTGTGGAAGGGTTGTAAAACAAGTTGGACAATATTGAAGGATCTTATTCCTGAGAGCTGGCTGCAATGCTGGTTGATAGAGAAAATGAACCTCTGTAAATGTGATGCCATGTCATTCTCCATTTCTCCATCTTTTTGTGCTATTTACCAGTCAAATTTTGATATTTTTTCAACCACAAGTATTTTGGCTTTGAAATATTGTCATTGAATTAAATTCAATTGAAGAAAATCAGTTTATTTGGACAGTAGACCCTTCACCTGATCTTTATCACTCTAGCACAGAGGGCATCCTGAGCTATATATAATTTCTAACTGTCTAAAAACTGATCTCTCATCTAATAGCTGTTTGAAGGAGCTTGCTGTGCACAACTTAACTGCTGCATTTTCAGCTATAAACAAAGACTACACTTCAAAAGAACTCCATTGTGAGTAAATAACTGATGACCATCCTGTGATTGTGAAAGGCTCCACATAAATGCAAATTCTTTTCATCCTACAACCGTGTAAAAATTGCTAACCCAAATCCCATACCAGATTTGACCATTTTCATTTCAGTGGCTTTCTCTTCCCTTTGCTGTTTCAAAAACCAGACTCTCCATCAAACCTCCCTTACTTAGTTGGTGCTGCTACAGTGAATGGTTTTGCAGACCCCTCCTTTTTTATTACAGTGATGCTCCTCTTTCCCCTTTCAAATCCAATTAAAAATTAACATCCCTCACTTCTCTCCTACCCTGTCTTCTCTGTCACTTCCCTCAACCCTGCTCTGAGCGCATTACAACAGAGTACCAATGGGTTAATGCTAATTACCTCAAATTAGATCTATAGCTAAATAACTGAATCTTTTTTAGTGAGAAATCAACTTCTGCCTAATGTAAAGCACAACATAAGAATCCTATTTGAAATGTATAACATTTTATTTAATACATACTTTTTATGTTTTATTTTTTAATATTACTATAGAATTGCAAAAGGGTTTCACTGAAACTAGTAGCTCGATGCATGAACAATAGATTTAAGGCTTGCTTATAGTTCTTGAGTTTATAAACTTCATTTAATTTTTAAAAAGCATGTTGCATATAACTGTGCCAAGTCCAGAATAAATGTGATTTTGAATTGGGGTTCATTGGGGTGCAGAAATCCACTGCATGTGATTTCAGAAATGCAGTTGATTAGAGATCTGTAATCTGCTAGTTTGGTCTCAGGAAATTGAGAAAGTAGGGAGTGGGCGCTAGATTCCTGGCAGAGGTGCTCGAGGGAAGGCTTCCCTTTTCAATGCCATGGCAGTTGGTCACACTATCTTGTGTACACGCTAAAAGGGCTGATGTATGTTTTTTACTTTCTTATTGAATGGAGTTCAAGCTTGAACTGACTTTACCACAATAATTACTTTGTTCTGGAAATGTCAATTACTGTATACTGTTAGCATTCGAACAATGAATGATGTGCCTCCCTCTAGTTCCCAGTCTTAATATTAACCCATTTTGACCAATAACAGGTACTGGAGAATTGGAGCAAAGAGTTAAGGTCTACTCATATCGCTATCAATCTTTTCAGAATTATCACCCCTTCCAATAAAACCGACCATTTCATAGTTCTTAGCTGAAGGTTCAAATGAAAAGACATGCTTCAGAAATAAGGATAGTTTTGTTTTCACTGGGATGGGGTTGAGGATTTCTTGTGTTTAGGCAGGAAGGGGAAAGGACATTGGGAGGTGAGAGTATGTTTACATGCACTTGTGTTTGCCTGCTTGCTGCATGATAGTTTCAATAACAGCAGTGGTATTCATTTCATAAAGAAGGTGGACTATTGGGCTCCATTGGAGAAATGCATCAATATTAGTGGCCGTGGATGATTATTCTACTGTTCTGTAATAATGTACAACTCCCACAGCAATGGACTGTATAGCAAGTCAAATATAACTTTCAAGTCCATGAAAGTGAATACACATAAATCCAAAAATGTTGGTTCGTGTCCACTGTCAACTTTTGACTTAGAAATTGAAATACTTGCAGTGGCTTCAGATTTCCAGAATTCCTCCTTAACAACCTTTGAGGTCTTCTTGACTTCTCATTTTGAAAACAACATTTAATTAGAAGACACATCTATCAAAATCAATCAAATTAATAAGGATCACAGGTACGAGCAATTTTTATATAACGTCTCTGAAGTTAGAAGTGAGTCCCTGGAGAAGTGCAGTTCAATTGAAGGAAGGTTAGAAGTGATTCAGGGGTTCAACTGCAAAGGAGAGACTGAGATAGTCACACTTGTTTTGGTTGGAAGACAAAGGATTGTGATGTGATATAATCCACATCTTTAAAATGTCAACCGGTATGGCCATTGCAAATGTAATTGCATTACTTAATCAGAGGCAAAAGTCTAACATTGGCGAGCTTTCAATAAGACTGGAGCTTTGTTTTGTATTCATTCGCTGGATGAGGGTATCTACTGGCTAGGCTAGCATTTATGGCCATCCCTAATTGCCTAGAGGGCAATTTGGAGTCAACCACATTGTTGTGGGTCTGGAGTCATATATAGGCCAGACAAGGTAAGGATGGCAGTTTCCTTCCCTAAAGGACATTAGTGAACCAGATAAGGTTTTTCCCGAACAATTGTCACTGGTTTCATGGTCATCATTAGACTCTTTAATTCCAGATTTTTAATTGAATCCAAATTTCACCATCTGCCAGAAATTAAACCCCAATCCCAGGATCATTATAGGGGTCTCTGGATTAACAGTCTGGTGATAATACCACTAGACCATTGCCTGCCCTTTCTGCAGGGAGAACACAGAATAAGACGGCTATAAAAATAACCTGATGCCATAGTAATTCACTTCCTTGTTTAAAACAAAATTGCACAAAATATATTATCACGCAAGAGATCAAAGGTTTGTTTGGTAAGCATTAAAACTAAAACAAAATTACAGAAAATCGATGAATGTTAGTAGTGCACATGGTAACATTAGATTTACCTTTGGTGGAAGTTTCGACCCATGGTCTTCACAAATCAAGGTGAATTTTTAGGATTTCTTTTTTAATTTTCAACTTGTTGAATGAGACAGATAGGTTTCACAGACATAGGCAGGTGAGATTTCATTGAAAGTATTCAGATATTGACATGTGTTGTGGTACAGAATTCCAAACATAAAACTAAATTTACACAACACCAAATATAATGTTTCATTTTCCAAAAAATAGTGATGTTAATGCAATTGCTGTTAATTCTTAGATCGATGTCAATGCAATAAACAGTGGATCAGAAAAGTCCTTTGGGTTCATTCCCAGCATCATTTAAAATACAAAAACATGTGACAGTTAAGTAGCTACAACACCACCATGCAGCATTTGCTTTCCTGTCCCATTGGAACAGGCTCTTTTTTCTTGCAATTTTTGCAAGGGCTATTTTCATCGAACACAAAATATTTAGTAGGATGAAGTGAGGGACATGGGAGGGAACAGGGGATGCAAAAGGTCTTGCAAACGACAGGATAAAATGATAGAGCTGGTTTTAAAAGAAGTCAAAAAAAGTAAAACACTTCTCTATTTCAAACTGCAGGGCGAAGATGGTTTACCTGTACAGGGCTGTTGGAATAAAGTAAGTAATGTTGAGATGACTTGAATCCTGACCATCTTAAGCATGCTGATGAGTGTCTTTGAATTGGCTATAAACCACTCGTGCTTATAGTGTGGTAAATGTGAAGCATGTTCCTAATGTAGATCCCATAATGCTGCAATTAAATGCTGCAGGATAAGCAATTTTTTGAAAGCAGTTACTGTAGTTTCATCCTAGAAGCTTGATTCCTCAACCATTTAATTGGGCTATAAAGTTCCTCCCAATAAGAAGTAAGTTTACACACTTGTAAAAGTGTGAATGAGTTGTTAAAATACACATTAGACTCTAAGCCCTCCAGCATTGTGTCTGAAAGAAGCTATTGCAATAATTAAAAATGTGAGCACCATCAAAGCCCAAATTACCTGCAGTTCATTTAACAACATGCAAGAATAACGTAGAATAGTACAATCTGAGTTAGTTCGTGCCAGACCAAAATACATAGAGTCACAGTCATACAGCATGGAAACAGACGCTTCTGTCCAACCAGTCCATGCCAAACATAATCCCAAACTAAAAACCGAAAGAACTGCGGATGCTGTAAATCAGGAACAAAAACAGAAGCTGCTGGAAAAGCTCAGCAGGTCTGGCAGCATCTGTGAAGAAAAAAATCAGAGTTAACATTTCAGGTCTGGGGACCCTTCCTCAGAATGGGAACCGGTTCTGAGGAAGGGTCACCAAATCCGAAACGTTAACTCTGATTTTTTTCTTCACAGATGCTGCCAGACCTGCTGAGCTTTTCCAGCGACTTCTGTTTGTGTTCATAATCCCAAACTAGTCCCACCTGCCTGCTCCTGGCCCATATCCCTCCAAACCTTTCCTGTTCATGTACTTATCCAAATGTCTTTTAAACATTGTAATCGTGCCCACATCCACCACTTCCTCAGGAAGTTCATTTCACATGCGAACCAACTCTATATAAAAAATTTTTGATTTGTATCTTTTTTAAATCTCTTTCCTGTCACCTTAAAAATGTGTCCCCTAGTCTTTAAATCCCCCATCCTAGAGAAAAGGCAATTGCCATCTATACCCCTCATGATTTTATAAACTTCTATAAGCTCGCCTCTCGACCTCCTATGCTCCAGTTGGCAAATTTAATCAGGATTAGACAAGATGAATTAGGACTGTAAAATGTCATCAGATCACAATAAAACAAACAGCGATATTATCAATGACAGTTGTATAGTAGGAATATATATTGATCGTTGAAGCTGAGCCACATTGTCCAGAATGAGAATAATCTTGTGTAAGATAAAGTTTTGAGGCTGGAAATTATGCTGTATGTTTTTTTTTCACTTGTTTATGGGATGTGAGCATCACTGGCCATGCCAGCATTTATTGCCCATACCTATTTGTCCAGAGGGCAGTTAGGAGGATCTGTAGTGACATGTAGGGTAGACTAACAGATTTTCTTCCTTTAGTGAGGCAGATACTTCTTTTAAATGACAATCGATAGTTGTCATTATTACACCAGCTTTTTATTCCAAATTTTTATTGAATTCACATTTCATCATCTGCCATATTGGGATTTAAACCCACTTCCCCAGAATATTAGCCTGAAGTTCTGGGTTACCAGGTCAGTGAAATGTCTACATCACTGACTCCCTGTTACAATCCAAAGTTTTAACACACATCAATAACATGAGTTTGTCGCCATGATATTGAGTATAATAGCCCAGCCATTTCATGCATGCTCTTCATTTTAAATGACACACAATTGTCCTAAAAGTATAAATAGGATTATTGAGCCTAAGATAATTCATAACCTTTGGTTTTATTCTCTCCTGCTGAGGTGCCCACACACAATAAGCTGAAAACAGTACTTGGGATTTGTTTGAATTAGACCACGGAGCAGTGAATATTACTTTGGTAAAGGCAGAGCAGCTGACTTTTGTGTTTGAGTAATGTGAAGAGATAACATACAGGACGTAAAAGTAAGGAGTGCATAAGTAAAAAAATCAAATCGAATTGACTTTCATAGCAAATAATGAAAGTGAGTCATATGTGACTCTTTCCTCCTCAGCATTAGGGAATACAATACATTACCGGTCAAATTCCATTTCCTTTCTAATTGTTCTTTACTTGTTCCATATCTGTTTGGTTTCTAAAGTGCTAAGTTTGAACTAACTCAAGTTTACTTTGCTCTTTCTGCAGTGATGACGATCTAACCTCAGAATGGAGTGTGTACATAGAATATTTATTTTTATACAATTTTTTGCAATTATAAAAGTTATCTTTTTTAAAAAACAATTGCATATTTTAAGTTCACATTTTGTATAGATTGTATTAAATTCTGTCTTGTCTACGACTGTCCTTGCATCTGTGTGTATTCATCTACTAATTTTATTGCATAATACAGCAGTATTATTTGCATGATATTTGTGCAGAATATGAAAAGCCACTGTTGCATTATAACTTATTGTGTTGTATTTATTGGGCTGCACTTCATTGCAGACTCAGTTATTTGAAGTCAATTCCCTGGACCACAGTATATCCCTGCGGTGTTGCCTCGCTTAGATAATACTTGTTGCACAAGTGTGCATAAATCCTAGTGTCTTAAGTGCAGGAAAAGCAATCCAACCCTTTTATCACAGCTACTGCTAATGGACACTGGAAAGGAACAGATGCATTTCTGCTTTATATTTTTAACCAAAAAAAAAGTTAAATTCTTGAATCTGTGTAGAGTCCAAATATTTGAACTGTATTAGCTGTTCACTGATTGTTCTCAGGTATAGCAATGATAATACAACACTGTCATTCCAGCATTTTCACATTCAATGACCAAGAAAAGCAAAGTTCAAAAACCTATGCATTGCTACAAATGCCTCACTACAACAGCTCTTAATTCAAGTTGCACAGTGAGGCTTCAGTTGATGAAATTGCCAAGGCGATGTGGCTCCTGACAGATGCCAATGTCCTTTCACTGAAGTGGATTTTTTTAATAATAGGCAGAATGGGAAGTGCCAAGGAAGTCTTTTACTCTCTGACAGCCCCAATAAAACAAAGGTTCCTCATTGATTTTAACTAAAATGATACAGAGAAATATCATTAACATTTGTTTACAGCTTTTTAGACTTGTGTATCAAACGTAAAGTTTAAATAAATATATATATATGATATACCTTTACCAAGATGCTGGTGAGGATTATGCCCCATTGACAACCATAATTTGATGCTTGAGTCATTGGTATATTGCTGTAAAATAGACCCTGCACCAACCAATGTCTAGGCTACAAAGCCAGTGCTTTTACTTTAGCTGTCATAGAGTCAGAGAAGGTCATTTTACCTGTAGGTGTAGTCCCACATTCCTGATACCACTTTAGTTAATCTCTTCTGCACCCTTCTCGTGGCTATTCTCATGCTTGCTAAAGTGCTGTTCCCAAAAATGGACACAGTACTGTACCTGGGGCTGAACTAATGTTTTATAAATGTTTAGTGTAACTTCCACATTTTCATATCCTATGTGCCTATGAATAATGCCAAGGATCCTATACAATTTTCTTTGAAACTACAGCGTATCTTTCTCTCTAGAAACTGCCATTGGTGATGTTAGCAGAAAGTAAATGTATTGCATTTCTTTGCAATTTTATCTCAAGCATTCAGCAGTTTGATTTAAATTTATGTCAAACAAGTTATTGCGTCTGTGGTAAAACTGCAGAAATAACAATGTCAATTTGCTAAATATGCACTTTTTCCACCTGATGGTTAGTTTTCAAGTACTTCCTTAAAAAACTCAAATTCGCTTTTGCACATTCTCTGATCCCTGATTCCTTTCAGTGCCCTTTGCAAAACCCACATGGCTTGTAAGTTTAATTACAATTATTATCCTGTTAAGTACAGTACAGACCTGAAGAACAGACCATACATTAGGTCCAGCAGAAAGCTGAAACCTTTTTGAATTTTTTTACATGAATTGCCCAACTCAGTAAAAAATACCAGTCAGGATTTCTAATCAAGTGGCATCCAGACCCCAGGGACCGGAGAGCATGTTTTGTTTTTGTACCTGATGCTGCATGAGCCTGTGTTTTGAGCATGTGTTTTCCTATGAGCGCCACCTGAAGTGATGAGTTCTAAACCGCTACATTTGCCACTGCCAGGGCCAGACACCATGGCTGAATGCAAAATAGTAATGGAGTTGGCCAGCACTGGAAACAATTTGAGACTGCTGTGGAGAAACCTTCCATGACTTCTTGTCAGAAAATGTTTGACACCAAAAAAAAACGTATTGGAGGAACGGAGTGCTGAATGTTTTCAGTTTCAGAAAGCCACTTCCACTCTCCAGCAGAGGTTTGTGTGCAGCGATCAGTGAGGTCTGTAGATTGAACCATGTTCATCACCACATTCCAGGTGATGCATGAAAAGCAGCAGAATGGGAGTGCATATATTTTGACTGTGGAACTGACAGGTCCGTTTGAATTCAGATGTGAGCCTCATTCTTTCAGGATGCGCAGGGACAACCTGTTGAGCAATTTAATATATTGCTATACATTTGATGGACCATTAACTAAATGGCCACCATCACTGAGCATTTTTGTTTTCTCTTCCTTCTATGAGAGTATCAGATAAACACACTGCCAAAAATTTTATGATTCCTTTTTAATCAATGTATTTTGGGGAACTGACCAGAACTGTTGGCAGTTTGCATCATTTATTTTTGAATGGTGATGTATCGGCATCTTTGTACAGTTCATTTGAATAAATAATTGGTATCATCACCATTCTTTGAAAGAAAACTTGATTTCTTGCTTTACCTGCATTTTTGAATGAGTTTTTTTGGGGTGGGGAGAAGTGAGAGAAAATTGCTTATTATCCACCTCTGGTTTTACTTTTGTAAAAGACTCCATAATCTGTTTCTTCAGATGTTTGCATTTAGATTTGAAAAAAGTCAGATATCTCTTCGTTAAACTTTATATATGAATGAAGACTTCCATCCATCAAGCTGACACCAGTGTTTGATTTTATATGTATCTGGAGCACAGTAAACAATGTAAAAATCCTTCTCTGAGGGGCTATAGGACAAATAGTGATGTTCAAACCAACCTTATAATGGAAATGTTAAGTCTACATTGTCACAGAGCCCCATGTTTCAGACAAAGTGCTACTGGGCTGCAGAATAAAAGTGTTAATTTGTATGGCCTATGAAGAACATATTTTGAATCCACTACTGCATGCTTGATAATTATAGAATTAGTTATTTTTAACAAGCAAGATCCATCTAGCACATGCCTCTCTGTTGTAGTTGCAAGAGGCATCCAGTCATTCCTATTTGATTAACATTTTTAGTTTTGTTAAGTCATTGCAGTGTGACATATGAGAATTAAATTCCATTTTGCAGTAATTCCACATAAAGCCATGGTCATAGAATGATACAGTACAAAAGGAGGCCATTTGCTCCATAGTATCTCTGTTAGCTCTTTGGTAGAGCTACTCAACATTACTTCGAACAATTTAACAACAAGCACTGCATGCAGAGTTCTCTCAACAAACCTGTTGGTTGGTTGAATTTACACTTGCAATATACATCTGTAGATATATTTTTACTGCACTTGAAAACTATAAAGTATTAAATTGTTGTAAAAGTTACTCTTTCGGTTTTTGTAATCAGTGAATCTTGAGAAGCAATGACTTCTGAAAATGTACCATCTCTTTATCCAACACATTTTTATTCCTTTGCAGAATGCTTTCACATTCTGGAAAGATTTAGGGACTTGACTTTTTTTTAAACCCATCTGCTATTGCTCCTAAACATCATTTCCCATACGACAACTTTATTGTAACAGGAATCATTATTTAGAAGTGGGGATAGGATCTTCATCATAGCTGCAGAAATTATCTGAGCTATACCTTCATTTTTAATGACCAGTTTTAATTGCAGCATATAATTTTGCATTTATGATGCTTAACTTATTTTTAAAGCCTTCAATTTTAATTAAAAACATTTGTTGAAGCTTATTCGTTAGCATTAACAATTTCAAAAAGTTACAAAAATTTTATATTGAGATTTGCTTTTGTAGCATAAGATGTATAATACTATAAAATACTTGTAAATGAACTTGTATTATATTTTTGAGTTTACGTGTGAAGGAGATCAGTAAATCTGACTCCAACTTCCAGTTCAATTTTTGTGAAGCAGCGGAGATCCAAATGTTAACATTGTTTGCTGATGACTCTGTTTGCTGAATGTTCACCTTTATTGTTGGCATGCAATATCTTTGACTGTATATCCCACCTTTTTAAGAAATCCATTTTCCAAAAACACTGATAGCAATTTGTCCAATGTAACTCCCTGTACCTGTGCCTTTAGTGCAGGTAACTTTTCCTGCTTTATGTGGGATGCTGCAGCTGATCCGAAATCATTGTTTATTTTTCCCATTTGACTGTAACGGTTTTATTGCTTCAGTGATGGATCATCTGTTGGTTAAGATAGCATTTGGCTTATCTGTTTTGTCTCTGTTTCATCTGCTGTACAAAATATAACATTTTCAAAGTGAAATTCTGCTTTGTGTTTTTTTTAATTAATGAGGGCAAAGAGAGATTGGTGTGTGTCCTTGATTGCACTATACGGTGCCCAAACCCACCATCTTTCATTCAGTGGAAATGAGACTCATTGTGTGGTTCAAGAACGGAGTGGACTTAAAGCAAACACGTTGCAGCTTCAATGTGACAACCACAGAGGTTAAAAGCAGGGGATATAAATCAGGAAATGATGCAGGGTTCCCAAAAAGGTGGGTTTCTTATAGCATTCTGTCATATCCTGTACAAATAAAACTGTTCCACACCTATGGTTGCAAATATCTAGCTGTTTGTAAAGTGGCCTTAAAGTTTCATATTTCTAATCCTAGCCTCAACCAGGTATTGTTCCTTAGAACTTCCCCAGGTCTGTGCTGTTTGTCTGGAGGAGAGAGCTGGCATTGCTTCCAATCACAGACTGAGGAAGAAATGGTCAGCGGAAATTTCTAACCGGGAATTTTCTGACCTTTATGAGGATCAAATAAATCTGGAAGTAATTGACAAATCAATACATTTATTCTGCATAGCCATTGGCAGCATCCACAGGCAATAATTAAACGCATGACAATTTTCTTTTTAAAAAACGTGTCACTTCTTGCACCTTTCACAACCTGATGCAGCTCCTTGCAGCCAGTGTGATCGCTTTTTTCAGAAACATAAGCCAGTTTTTGCACAGCAAGCTCCCACAAACAGCAATGTGATAAAAACAAAATAATCTCTATTTGTGATGTTGGATTGAACATATAAATCCCCAGGACACTGGGGATAGCTCTTCTTTGAGATAGTGCTGGAGGATCACTTACATTGTATTAATTTGATGTCAAGTGCTGTGCAGTAGGCCATCTCCCTATCCTCTTCACTGTCTCAAAATCAAAACTTATAAATGGAAGGAAGTTGCAATCCGTATTATCTCTTCTATATTATTATTTCAAGAACTTCAAAGCTGTGAGAATCTTCTCCTCTCTGCCCTTTCTCCTCATCAATTACAAAGTTTAAACCCCAAACAACTACTGCTTTTATTTTTCCTCTTTAAATTTTGCTGACTTCAGTGTCTGCATTTTGGTTTCTCGATGTTAATGTCTAAATGGTTAACTCAGGGTATGGCAGGGGATGTGGGTAAGGAATGTAACACCCTACTGAGAAATCAGGTTTTATCAGGACCAGATATTTTTACAGCCAATTTCAAGGTTGTGGCTTGGAAAAGGTCAAATGTTCTTACACAATTTCAAAGCCAGTAATGATTACAAGATGGGAATAACATCCCACTGTTGCTAGTACATAATTCACAGTGCACTTAAATAATGTGCTTTATCAGTAAATCTAAAACTCCAATTCATTTAAACATATGTCAGATACTCCCTCGATCTACATCAACAACGAATCCCTTTGAGACTGTCTTTGTCTCTTGCTGTGGAGGAAGGAAGCTATAGACTTGTCAGAAAAATTAAGATAAATGCAAAAAAAGACCGATGTGCTCAGACTTAAAGGAGTCTGAAAAAGGCATGCAAGTTCCACAATGGACATATAATTTAACACTGACTGTCCTATCAGTGCATTGCTCAATGTTTTATATTTGGTGAGAAGGATGTGAACATTCATGTTAACTCTGGAAAGGAATTTGATGCTAAGTTCTGCCAAGCTAATCTTCAAAACCTAAAGACAGAAAAACAATGGGTGCATTTTCCAGGAGATGGTATAGGGATTAGAATGTATGATAGTCTGTGTTTAAAGTTATAGGATGCTGTCATTGGTTAACATTCATTAACTTACAAAACTTGTTCTCCCTGAATAAGAAGGCTTATTGAGAAAAATGTGAAAGCTGTGCCTTCTATTTAATCATTTAGAATTTATCAAAAGGGATTGGAGAAGTAAGTGAAAGGGCAAGTTTTGCAGCAAAATGGGGAATAGAAGGGTCTAAACTATTAGCTGCAAGTCCTCAGCTGTTTCTTGTGATATGATTGTGGTCAAAGAGGTTCGAAAGAGCACTAATTTTATAGTAAGGAACTCTACTGTTCCAAGCTGATATCCTCCAGGCTTGTCTATTGTCAAAATTTCCCAAAATTTGCTTGTGCTGACATAAGATTGATATTGACATTAATACTGATTCTGAAGGAAACTTGGAAACACTTCTGTTTGAGAATGGCATAGTGATTATGACATTCAAGGAACACTAATCTTATAAATTCATCAAAAGGTTTAGTCGCTTAAAAGACAGGCTTCATCACCATCTATTGTAATGAGCCTCATGCCAAACTTTTCATGTAACAAATGACACCTGTAGATTTTCAAGATATGTATTTCAAACAGACATCAAGTATTTTCTAAATTTTGAGTAATGAGGGACTGTAGGGAAACAAAGAGACTTGGGATCCACATATTTGAATCTTTGAAATCAGTCTATAGATACACAAAATAATCAAAAATGCTACTGGAATATTGTTCTTTGTCTCCAAGATAATTGGAATACACAGGTGCTGTGCTGTATGACTTCCTCTCCAATCTGGAATACTGTGTTGGGCTTTCAGCTCTAAACTTCCAAGAGGATGTGTTTGCCTTGATGGGGATGCAGCACAGTTTGCAGATGTTAAAAGCATTTGATAGGCGAGATAAAGAGAAACAATTTCCTGCTGGGGGAACTGAGGGGGCATCATTTAAGGAATCAAGCCAGTCCACTCAACATCAAGATTAGGAAGGAATTTTTCTCATAGGATTAATGGAAGTTTGGAACTTTCTCCACCAAAATGTTGCGGATGCATATGTTTTCAAGGCTGTTGGATTCTTTTTCTTCAGTCGGGTTACCATGGAGCTAATATGGGTACTTGGAATTGATGGGCAGATCAGTAATGGGTTAATTAAAAGGGGGAGCAGGCCTAAGTGGCCTGACTGGTCTCCACCAATACCTGTGTGATTTGGTTTCATTTTACAGGGGCTCCCCAATTTACGAACATACGATTTACTAATGTTTATACTTATGAACACAATCCCGTACAGGGGCATAATTTTAAAGATCCAACAGATGAATGTTTCCTGTACTTACGAACATCTATTTTGTACTGTCCTGCACTGTGTTCTGACTTATGTCCAAATTAACTAGTGAATGGACTCAAGAACAGAACCTGTTCACAATCCAGGCATTGCCTGTACAGACCTTCCTGTGCTTTTGTCTGTAACAAGCACAGAGAATGCTGGAGAAACACAACAGGTCTGGCAGCATCTGGGAGAGATAAACAGAGTTAATGTTTCAAATCAATGAGTCTTCTCCATTATGTGGGCTTATTTCTCCACAAATGTTGCCAGACCTGCTCAGTTTCTCCAGCATCCTTTGTGTTTGTTTCAGATTTCCCGCATCTGTAATAATTTCCCTTGGTTCACCATGGTCTGAATGTGGTTTGAAAGGGAATTAAGTTTGTTATCAATAATTGAATCATTGTTGGGCCATAAGATAACATTTAGAGTTGGCTTAAGGTAGAAATTAAAAACATCAAACTTTTTTTAAGTTGTGGTTTTGCAGATTAAAAATATCTCTGTTTAAAGTCAAGCTATTAGTAGCGTACCATGACAAACAACGATTGGTTGCCAAAAACATAATAATTAAATACTTTGAACCCGATTCAAGTAAAACCAAAATAAGACTCCTGTTTGTCGAGAATAAACTTTAAAGTGAAAAACTGTTTTCTTAGTGTTAAATAGATAAGAATACCATTTTCAGCTCATGTAAAATGTTCAGAAGGCAAATATTTACCATTTTAATTAGTGCATTTTTCAAATAACCTGCACGGAATATGATTCAATGAATTTTAAAACTCTTCACAGGGTATATTTTGATTGTTTAAAATATGATATAGAATCACAGCAGATTTTTACTTAAAATGCAGCTCACATAGTCACTGGATTGGTACATTGTTGCTGCCCCCTGGAGGAGCATAGGGGAGCAAACATGCACTTCCCTGTATTGTAAGGTTAGAAGTCACACGATGCCGGGTTATAGCCCAACAGATTTATTTGAAATCACAAGCTTTTGCAGCGCTGCTCCTTCAAAGGAGCAGTAGTCCGAAAGCTTGTGATTTCAAAATAAACCTGTTGGACTATGATCTGGTGTTGTCTGACTTCTGACCTTGTCCACCCCAGTCCAACACTGGCACCTTCACGTCACACCCTGTGTTGTAAGAGTGAGATCATTCCTAACAGGCCAAGAAGTAGGAGCTAAAGTAAGCCATTTGGTTACTGGAGATTGCTAACCCATTCAATGAAATAGTGACAGATTTTCTACCTCAACGGTACTTTCACGCCCTGTGGTTATGTTCTCTTCATTCCCTCAGTGATCAGAAAACAATGGATCTCTAGACTTGGACATGCTCGAAGGCTGGGCATACAGAGCTCCCTGGGTTATTCCAAAGACTGACAACCCTCTCAGTAAAGAAATTCCTTCTTACATCCTACTCTGAAAGTCTGCAGTGTTAGATTGTGTCTGAGCCAAGGTTTAGGTGTTGAGGTCTCACTCCAAAGACTTGAGCACAAAAGTTGTCTGGCACTCTAGCCTGGTGCTGAGGGTGTGTTGCACAGTTAGAGGTGATTTTATCAAGTTGCATGTTCGCCCTCTTGTGTAAACATGAAGGAAGTTCAGAGGTATTTTCTGGTGTGTGTCAGTCAATATATAAACACAATTAACATCACAAAAAAAGGATTGTCTGTTCATTTTCACATTGTCCTTTGTGGGAGCTTACCGTTTGCAACACATTAACATCTGGAAGACCGCCACGCCCCCAGCCCTTCTCCTCTAAACCTACCTTATTTTTTACTTTATTAAATTCTCATACCTCTTTTTGTGGCTTGATGTCAAATTCAGTTTGATAATGCTCCATGTTTAGTTCCATGAAAGAAGCTATGTAAATACAAATTGCTAATGTTACCCACACACCCTCAACCCACCAAAACTTCCCCTTTAATAGCTGCTGCAAACCTTTCACAATTAAAGGGCTAACAAGGTGTAGAGCTGGATGAACACAGCAGGCCAGGCAGCA
>NC_063365.1:24162699-24181590 GCF_021869965.1 Rhincodon typus
AGGAGCAGGAAGGCTGACGTTTCGGGCCTAGACCCTTCTTCAGAAAAGGCCGAAACGTCAGCCTTCCTGCTCCTCTGATGCTGCTTGGCCTGCTGTGTTCATCCAGCTCTACACCTTGTTATCTTTGATCAGAAAACTGATGGGATCAAAATCGTTTCAGTTTGTTCAGATCGTCACTAAAACTGCATAACATCAGGGGTGCAACTGCCTATCTGTTGTTGGATCAGTGGCCGTTTTTAATGCATTGGGAACACAGTTTATTTTTGATTAAAATCTGTTAAATCTTATTGTTAATGTCTGTTGGGGTTTCCCAGTTGCCATCAGAGCACCCAAGAGGTCAAGTGCAGCATCTGGTCTCCACTCGTTCTGCCTGTGTTTACAAAGCACTGAGAGCCACAGACCCCTGTTTTGCATCTCTCAGTTCGACAAGTCATTAAATCATCATCAATTTATATCACAGTAACATCACGCGCCTACAGGTAACAGCACAGCATTATAGTAATGGCTGCTTCCAATGTCAAACCAACAACTTGACTTGGTGAAGAAATTTAAACTCATTCCTCTTTTTCTTTAATATGATCATGGGATGAGGGCAGCACTGGCTAGGCCAGCATTTATTGCCAGTCCCTAATTACCCAGAGGCCAGTTAAAAGTCAACCACATTGCTCTAGATTTGGAGTCACATGTAGGCCAGACCAGGTAAAGAGGGCAGATTTCTCTCCCTAATGGATATGAGTGAACCAGATGGGTTTTTACCACAATTGACAGTGGTTATATGATCACCACTAGACCAGCTCTTTAATTCCAGACTTTTACTGGATCCAAATTTCACCATCTGCGCTGGTGGTTTTGAAGTCATGTCCCCAGACATCAGCCTGGGACTCTAGATTATGAGTTCAGCGATAATGCAGTAATCCTCTCCGGAAGCTGTAATCCTCTCCGGAAGCTGTAATCAGGTGAAGAAAGTACACCAGGCAAAGTGGAAAGGTGCAGCAGGAAGATCAGAAAATTATCAAGCAGGTATTCAATAAACTTGTTGCTGGACAGCAAGGCAGCATGGTGGCTCAGTGGTTAGCACTGCTGGCTCACAGTGCAAAGTCTCTGAGTTCGATTCCACCCTCGGGTGACTGACTGTGTGCAGTTTGCACATTCTCCCTGTGTCTGTGTGGGTTTTCCCTGGGTGCTCTGGTTTCCTCCCACAGTCCAAAGATGTACAGGTTAGGTGGACTGACCATACTAAATTGCCTGTAGTGTTCAAGAATTTGTAGGTGAGGTGGGTCACCCATGTGGGGGTCTGGTACGGGGCTAGGTCAGGGTGGAATGCTGTTTAGAGGATTGGTGTGAGCTGAATGGCCATCTTCTGCACAGAGGAAACAAAAAGCATCAAATGTTGCCCCTTTTTTCAAATACCATTAGAAAACAATAATATAAATGAAGTCTCCATCAGTTACTTACCATCGGTGTGAAACTTGTCAGTCAGAGATTTATTTACCAATCAGAGATTTATTTATCTTCATTACATGGCTTTCAGTTCTTAAAGCTTATTTTCAGTGTCTGATCCCAGTGTGCAATCTCTGTGTCTCTGATAGGATTATTACGATAAAGGAGATTATATCATTCGTGAAGGAGAACAAGGCAACACCTTCTTCATCATTGCGAAAGGAAAGGTAGGGAGCTTGTTTATAGTTACCAGTCAAGTTTCAGAATGTCGTACACTGATGTTGCCTCAAGCACTTCCTAGTAATCCTAAACAGGTCTGACAGGTTTATGAAGATTGCTGTCTTGATTAAAGTGCTCTCTGTGCTTGGAAGTTGAAATCACACTTTACAATATTGGTCCAGACCCAAAACATCAGCTTTCCTGCTCCTCTGATGCTGCTTGGCCTGCTGTGTTCCTCCAGCTCTACACCTTGTTATTGCTATTTACAATATTAGTGTCAGTGTGATCCTATGGGTGACATTCTTGTTTAACCCTGAAGGTCATGAGTTCTAAGCTCACAGTGGTGTAGGATTGAGGGGGATTTCTGTATCCCTGAAGACTGTTGCTTTACAACCAGGGCAGTTCACTCCAGTGTCCTGACCCAATATCCATCCCTCAGCTAACATCACAAGATGAGACCTTTATTCATTAATTTAGAAGAATGAGAGGCAATCTTAGTGAAATATACAGATTTCCGAGGGGCTTGAAGGGCAGATGTTGAGAAGATATTTCTGATAGTAGGAGAATCTTGAACTAGGGACATATTTGCAGAGAAAGGGGACACTCATTCAAAACTGAGATGTAAAGAAATTTCTTCTCCCAGAGGGTAGTGAATGTCTGGAATTCTGTACCCCAGAGAGTTGTGGAGGCTACATCACTGAAGGTATTTAAAGAGGAGGTAGATAGATTTTCAAAATTTTGAGGAATCAAGTGCCATAATGAACCTGTGCAAAAGTGGATTTGAGGCCTACAGCAGATCATCCATGATCTTGTTTAATGGTGGGCTAGGCTCAAGGGGCTGAATGGCCTATTCTGCTCCAGTTTTTTTTAGATCCATACAATCTTACCTCGGTAATTTGCAGTTTCCCATTCTCCCACCCACCGGATAGAGACTAGATTCCGAAAATGTCTGACCTGGAGGTCAGAGCAAAACTTTGCTATGTTAATTCGACACCTACAGTGTGTACCAGCTGTGCAGGCACCAGCACGTGTGACAACAGAGTGGCTGTGTCTCAATGTCTAAGGGAGATGGTCCTCAGCCAAGTCAGGAAGACAGCCATCAGTCACAGGGTCAAGAAATCAGGGGCATGGGCACGGTTAGTCCAGGGAGCTGTGGGAAAACAGTCGGTAACTGCATAGATATTGGTCAGTGGTCAGGGGTCTGGCCACTCATTGTTTGCCCTTCTAAGTTGCTGAAGGAGTTGGGCCATGGTGACTCCTCGTGGTTGGTCCACTTACTCCATACAAGACTTGGTAAACACTCCTCCTTGACACTAAGCCTCCTAAACAAACAGGTTGACGTTATTATTCATTTTACTGCCTTTATTTTAATCAATCTCTCTGTGCATAATCAGCTGTGACATTTGTAAATGTAACAATGACCAGAAATCCTTTGGATGTGAAGTGTCACACTGTATTAGGAATGTGATAAATTGTTCTAAAGATGCAATTGTTTTTAATGTGTGACATTGTCCCCATCTCTGTTTTAACAATTAAAGCATTGACATAGTTTGTTGATCCGGTACAGGTCCGTGTGACACAGACAAGGGAAAGAGATGAAGACCCACAAGAAATCAAGACGTTAGGAGCTGGAGAATACTTTGGAGAGAAAGCATTAATTAGGTACAGGATTGTGAAGCACACAAAACGATAGCGGCTAAACAAGAAGGAGGCAGATTGCAAGTTTCGCATTTAATCAGTGAAAGGCCTTTTCGTTTCTTAAATTAATTTATTCATGGAACTAAGGCATCGCTGGCTGGGCCTTTGAGAAGGTGTTGGTTAGCTGCCTTCTTGAAATGCTGCAGAGTGTAGGGACTCTCCCAATGCTGTTAGAGAGGGAATACCAGGATTTTGATTCAGCAAATAAAGCATTCTGGAATGTATGTTAACCATTCAGCTTCTTATTCATTGTATGCATTGTGGGAATCAAACAAAACCCTTCCCAGAGAGAAAATGCAGTAAAAAGATTAACAGTAATACTTGAAAATTAATGTACTGGTCATTTATTTTGAAGTATACAAGACCCATTGGACCAGAATGTCTCTGTTGTAGAATAAATGAGGGGTTGCGACTTGAATTTGTATTCTTGCGAAATGCAACATGAATATCTTCAAGTAAAAATGTATTTTTTCAGCAACACATGATTAATTGCAGATGTTAATGTGACGAGTTCTTTTTAACAAACAAGAAATGAAACATATTGAATTAAGGGCGACGCAGTGGCTCAGTGGTTATCACTGTTGCCTCACAGCACCAGGGACCCGGGTTCGATTCCACCCTTGGGGACTGTGTGGAGTTTGCACATTCTTCTCCCTGTGCATGTATGGGTTTCTGCCAGGTGCTCCAGTTTCCTCCCACTGTGCAAGTTAGGTGGATTGGCTGTGCGAAATTGTCCATAGTGTTCAGGGATGTGCAGGCTGGGTGGGCTAGCCATGGGAAATGCAAGGTTACAGGGATAGGGCAGGGGGATGAGTCTGGGTAGGATGCTCTTCAGAGGGTCAGTGTGGATTTATTGGGCTGAATGGCCTGTTTACACACTGTAGGGATTCCATGAGTCTAAGTGGTGCAGAATTACAAATTATCTGAGACTGTACCAGAAAGAAGTCAAGACTGCCAGAGCTTCATTTCTGTTCAAAGTGGATGTGTGCAAGGTAGGGATTGGCAAACGGATCAATTTTTTTTTATTCAGTCATGGGATGTGGGTATTCCTGGCTGGCCCAGCGTTTATTGCCCATCCCTAGTTGCCCTTGATAAGTTGGTGGTGAGTTGCTTTCTTGAACTGCTGTAGTCCATTGACCCACAATGCCCTTAGGGAGGGAATACCAGGATTTTGACCCAGCAACAGTGAAGGAACGGCAATATATTTCCACTCTGATTACTTTATTCAGTTTAGGTATTGACTATATATTGCTAACTGCCATGTAGCATATGTATAAAATAATGTTCATTAAAAATCAACAATGTGTAAAGTGTATTGAGTTTAATTTGTAAGAGAATATTTTATCTCTGAAAGAGAGGACACAGCGTTTGAACAGTCAGATTAAAGATTGATTTTGCCTTGATCTGACTTTGTTTCAGAATTTACCACGTTTCTTTCTTCACACAGTGAGGAACTTCGTTCTGCAAATATCATCGCAGATGAAGATGATACCCAGTGCTTGGTCATAGATCGCGAGTAAGTTTCTCGTCAAAGATGAACTTTCCACTAATGTGGGCTATTGGGCTTGGAGGAACTCAGATGCTATATCGTTTTACCTTCTGTAGAATGATATAGACCATTCAGCCCATTGTCCCTGTGTTATGTCTCTCTGAATTTCTTTCCTAAAGTTACTGTTGAATGTCCTTCCATCACCCCTTCAGGCAATGCCTTTCAAATCACAACAATTCACTGGGTACAAACATTTCCCTTCATCAACCTCTGGTTCATTTACTAATTACCTGAAAGCTGTAATTTCTGGGCACTGACCTCCTGCTAGTGAACATGGTTTCTCCCTCTCAATAAACATCCCTCGTCATTCGAACATCTCGATTAAGTCTCCCCTTAACCTTCTTTGCCCAAGTTTCATTTCAAGATGCTTATTCTCATATGAACTGTGTAGTGATTAAATAGGAAAGTGTGAATCATTCAAAATCTACATTGATAAATAGCCCAGTAGTGGAATGAATGGAGAGTTGTTGATACCAGATAAACAAATTGGGTGTGGTCTTGACTGATCTGGGAATCTAGTTTAGAGATCCACTGTCCATAGCACAACACAGAATCATCTTCAGCTAACTTTCCATTTACCGCAACAAAATAAATAAGTTTTCAATCTTAAACTTTCCATCTTCTCCTTTCCCTTTTCTAACAATTATTGTGCTTTTGAACATATATTTATACTGATATATGTAAAGTACAATTACAAGAACATCACCTTTTACACTGTTTTCCAGTAGTGAGTGGGAGGGGTGGAGATGCAGTTTCTGTGAAACTAACGTGGACAGGCTAACGCAAGATTTGGATTTCTACATTGATTCACGTGTCTGTGCTTCACCTGAAGTGGCCGAGGCTCACACGTATATTAAAAAAAAGTGATCACCAGTGATACTTTGACAGAAAGGTTTCAGCTGTGTCTTTAATATTTCATGTTGTGGCTCATGAGCCACATTGAGAATGGTTTTTCTATGTGTGAATTATAATATCCTTCAACTGGGAAATTGTTACACAACTTTGTTGTAATTTCATGAGAAAATATGACCAAATTTGGCTTTTCTTTATGATGTAGCGTTCTGAACACCTAAACATGTTTGAAATTGTGTCGACAGCATCTTTAACCAGACGGTTGGTACATATGAGGAGCTGCAGAGCTACCTGAAGGAATATGTGGAACAGTTGTCCCGCAGCGATAAGGACAGAAATGCAATGTCAGTATTCTCTGAATATGTGAATTATTTATCATTGTCCCGCTGTGATGGCCAGGTTGGACAGAGCTTTGCTGGCTTTATATATTCATTTCTCAGACAGATCATGTACGTGGGTTTTCTGAATTTACAATCCAAATATAGCCACGGCTGTACCTCACAGTGGGCAGCACTCGAGCCCCTAGGCTGTGGGTTCAAGTCCCACTCCACAGGATTGCACACTAGCTGTAGGCTGGACACTGCAGTGCAGTAGTGAGGGAGTGAGTGTTGCACTCTCGGAGGTGCCATTGTTGAGTTGCGATGTAAAACTGAAGCTCAGTTTGCTCACAGGTGCAAGAGAAAGACCTCGGGTGTACTATTTGAAGACAAATTTGGGGGCTGTCCATAGGGTCCCAGCTTTAGTCCCTTAAAACCTCAAAATATTTCATTAAAGTCTCACACCTCTGTAAAAGCTTTCTTAAAACATGACCATGATTAGATTCTGATAGGGATTGACAGGTTCATTGCTGAGAAATTGTTAGTCTTGCTTGGGGAATCTAAAACACTGGGTCATAGTCTCAGGATAAGGGCACGATCATTTAGGACTGAGATCAAAGAGTGATGAACCTTTGAAAGGCTTGTGCTTGCTCTATCATTGAATATCTTTAAGGCTGCAATAGACAGATCTTCAGTCATGCAGGAATCCAGCAATCTGGGAAGTGGACAGGAAAGTGGAATTCAGGCAGAGATTAACCAGGATCATACAGAACAATGGAGCAGATTTGAGGGGCCGAATGGCCTACTCCTGCTCCTGGGTTCCTATTCCACTGTCATTCCCTGCTAGCACTCACAGCTGAAATACAACAATACAACTAGAGTATGTAGAATCATAGAATCCCTACAATGTTCAAGCAAGTCATTCAGCTCATCAAGTCCACACCCCTGTCTACCCTTTCCCTGTAACCCTGCATTTCCCATGGCCAATCCACCTAACCTGCACATCTTTGGACTGTGGGAGGAAACCCATGCAGACACGGGGAGAATGTGTAAACTCGCACTGACAGTTGCCTGAGGCTAGAATCAAACCCAGGTCCCCGATGCTGTGAGGCAGCAGTGCTAACCACTGAGTCACTATGCCTATCAAAGTGCAATTTTAACAAACTTGTAACTGCAAGTAAGATATTTCCAAAACAGATTTTCAATTAAAATAAAATTTTCCACTGATTTTGCTTTAGTTCCTGTCTTAGACAAGTTTCTTTCCCTGTTATAAGAAAATTTGTAAGGATTTCAGACTGAGAATTAAGTAATTTTTCTTATGTTAAATTATTTTCAACTATGAATACCGGTAAGGATAGTTAATGTTTAATATAACAGAAAATATTAATGAAGCATTTACACTTGTTCTGAAGAACCACTTGCAAACTGTAAGCAAGCAGAGGTTTGTTTATTCATTCATGCGATGTGTCGCATCATTGGCTGAGGCAATATTTAATGTCCATCCCTAATTGCCCTTCAGAGGGTGGTGGTGAGCTGCCTACTTGAACTGTTGTAGTTCATTTATTGTAAGTAGGGCAGAAGACATGCGGGGATAACAACTGTTAATAGTTTTTGCTGGTTGCTGATATTTGATATACTAATTGACATTGATTGCTCTTTGTTCCAAAGATTACACTGCCCATTGGTTGTCTAGTTCCCTTGCTTTTCTGTTGCTGAGTGTTAATCAAACTCTTTTCATTCCTACCCCCCACTTTCCTCCACCTCCCTCAGGCCACTCACGTTTGCCTCCGAGTGCAAGGAGACCTTGCAGCTCCGGGAAAAGGTTGCCAAGTTTTCCAACTCCTCCCCTTTCAAAAACTTTGACATCGTTGCCACTCTGGGCACGGGAGGCTTTGGGCGTGTGGAGCTGGTAAGTGAGATTGGGAGAAAGGTGATGTGGAATGATGGAGAATGGATGTTTGATGACCAGTATGAACACAATGGGCTGAAGGGCCTTTTCCCAAGCTGTAAAAAAATCTGAGATGTTAATGAATAAATAGAAACATGTTGCTAACACCATTACTCAGCCTGACAGGCAAGGTTTTAACAAAAATTTATAATGAAGGGAAAGCAATGCATGATAATACGGTGTCCTTATAAATGAGTCATACATCATCATCTCAGCTTTAAAATCCATGACATATTTTTCCACTAACATGCACCCTGTCTTAATATAAAGAGACATTTGCATTCAAATTTCTTAGACTTTTTTTTGGATTTTTGATAACTGTAAGGAAACTATTAATCACTTTTTGTTATTTCAGGCAATGTTTTCATACAGTTAATTGCTGAATTTGTTACTCAGTTTAGTCATTACATGAACGTTTAACAGTGTTCCTGTGTTAACCAATGTAGCTTCTCAGTAATTCATCCTCAGTGTGACATTTTGTTTGAACTCAGGTTTAGCTGCCAGTTGATTTCTAATGTAAGGTATAATTGGGTATAATTGTTGTGGAATGTTTACTAACGTACCATGTAGTTAATGAATAAAGAAAATCACAAGCCACTGCTTTGCCTCACTTACAAAATCAGCCATTAAATTGTGTTGCAATGTATTTGGGTAACTCCAGGTGAAACTGAAGAATGAAGACACCACTTTTGCCTTGAAATGCATTAAAAAGAAACACATTGTAGAGACTCGACAACAAGAGCACGTGTACTCAGAAAAGAACATCCTGCTTCAGACCAAGTCCCCATTCATTGTGAGGTAGGTAAAGCTTTATTCACAGTACATGGTCATTAGGGGAGATGGTGCTGTAGTTGGTAATATCACTGGATTAGTAATCCAGAACGCCAGGTTAAACTCCTGGGGGAGTAAATTTGAATCCTGCTATGGTAGATGGTGAGATTTGAGTTCTATTTTTGTCTTACATATTCTGGGGTTAAGAAACTATTTCAATGGTGACCATTAAGCCATTGTCAATTCTGTAAAAACCATCTGGTTCACTAATGTCCTTTAGATAAGGAAATCTGCCATCCTTACCTGGTCTGGGCTACATGCAAGTCCAGACCCACAGCAATGTGGTTGACTCTTAACTACACTCTGGATAATTAGGGATAGGAAGTAAATGCTGGCCTATGTAGGTGTGTATGCTGGCCTATGTAGATGTGTCTGTATGTAGGTTTGTGTCCATATGTAGACATGTGTCTATATGCAAGTGTCTGTTTATATGAAGGTGTGTGTCTGTACGTGTAGATGAGTATTGTCTATTATGTAACTATGTGTCTATACGTAGTTGTGAGCCTATATGAAGGTGTGTGTCTATGTGTCTATATGTAATCGTGTGGCTATATGTAGATGTGTGTCTACTTGTAAGTATGTGTCTATATGGTGTGTGTCCATATGTCAGCACGTGTCTATGTGCGGGTTTGGTTAAATCTGTATCAGTTTGGAAATAGTCTTCCAGATGTAGACACGTTTCACTAGTGACTGAGACCAAGTCATATCCAGATGTCTGCTACAATGTAGCTCGATTGGTATTCAATCACGGCATTAGACTGAGGGGCGGGAATCATTTACACAGCATTTGCAAATATCCTAATTCTCCATTTGGTCAGGTCAGGCTGTGTTTGTGGAGAAACAGAGAAACAGAGTTAATGTTTCAGGTCAATTACTTTGTGTCAGAACTGAGAAAGTTCTGACTGTGACAGGTTTTATGTAAGTTCACAGGCAGAGAAAGCAGGAGTAGGGAAATTGAATCAAAAAGGGAAGATCTATGATAAGGTGAGTGGGAGGAGGGATTAAATATGAAACAAAATGTTGTTTAAGGAATAAAGAGATAGGAAAGAAGCAAGAGATGTGTGTATGATTATGGCTGGTTAGAAGCTCAGGATTAGGCTTACAGAATGAACAGAGGTTTTCATCGAATCCCTACAATGTGGAAAGAGGCCATTTGGCTCACCAGATCTGCATCAACCCACCACCCTCTCCCTATAATCTTGCATTTACCATGGCTAATCCAGCTAACCTGCACATCTTTGGACTGTGGGAGGAAACCAGAAACCCACACAGACACAGAGAGAATGTACAAACTTCACACAGAGAGTCACCTGAGGCTGGAATTGAACCCAGGTCCCTGGTGCTGATAGGCAGCAGTGCTAACCACTGAGCCACCAATTCTTCACAAAATGTTCATCCCATTAAAGGGCCAATTCAGAATATTTGATTTGCTGTGTTTGACTGGGGAACTACATTTGTGGATTTGTCAGACAAATTACTCTTGACAGTAAGTTCACTGTTTCATGACATTTCAGAATTGTCCACTTCAGTGCAAGACTTTTAAAAACTAGTTGGTTTTCCCCTGTCCTCCTCTTCCAACTCACTCTTTAGTTTTGGTAAACACCCTGAAATTAACTCATTCCCTCTCCTCCCTGATTAATGTGCTTTGGTTTTTTAGTGATTAAAATGATGACAGTCACCTTCTGACTAGGATCCTGCTTCAACCTCCAGCTGAGTTGTGCCATTAAGATGATTGTTGTTTAAATAGTAAAAATTGGAGCATGTCATTTTCAGATGTCATCAAAAATCAAGAATTTCTGATAGAAATGAATGGTCTGTCCAGGTGGCCCAGGAAAAATGAATTGATTTTTATTGGATTGCGTGGCAGATGACAAAACCATCTGTTGCAGCTACCTTGAGAGGAGTAGATAGCATTCTTTAATCATAGAATATTTCAGAATAATTTAAATCTAAAAGAGTTTGCTACAAAGTGCGTTGTTAGTACCGATTATTATGGAAAGAGAGAGGCATCATTCATATTGATGTATTTTGAGCTGCACCCTATCAATCCATAATGGATGTTCTAGTTTTTTGGCAATGTTTCAGTCAGAAAAAAAGAACTTGTTTTTGTGCAGAACCTTTCAGTGTGAACAATTCATAGGGACTGTGCCTAGGACTTGGAAGAAAATTTACATTGGTGATGTTTTCACGTGTTCGCCTCAGTCATAGAGTTCTATAGGTTTGGAATGTCATCTGATTTCCATCAATAATGTGGAGGTGCCAGTGCTGGACTGGGATGGACAAAGTCAGAACATAGAACATAGAACATTACAGCGCAGTACAGGCCCTTCGGCCCTCGATGTTGCGCCGACCTGTGAAACCAATCTGAAGCCCATCTAACCTAAACTATTCCATTATCATCCATATGTTTATCCAATGACCATTTAAATGCCCTTAAAGTTGGCGAGTCTACTATTTTTGCAGGCAGGGCATTCCACGCCCTTACTACTCTCTGAGTAAAGAACCTACCTCTGACATCTGTCCTATATCTATCACCCCTCAATTTAAAGCTATGTCCCCTCGTGCTAGCCATCACCATCCGAGGAAAAAGGCTCCCACTGTCCACCTTATCTAATCCTCTGATCGTCTTGTATGTCTCTATCAAGTCACCTCTTAACCTTCTTCTCTCTAACGAAAACAACCTCAAGACCCTCAGCCTTTCCTCATAAGACCTTCCCTCCATACCAGGCAACATCCTGGTAAATCTCCTCTGCACCCTTTCCAATGCTTCCACATCCTTCCTATAATGCGGTGACCAGAACTGTACGCAATACTCCAGTCACATGATGCCAGATTATAGAACAACAGATTTATTTGAAATCACAAGCTTTTAGAGCGCTGCAAAAGTTTGTGATTTCAAATAAACCTGTTGGACTATAACCTGGTGTCGAACAAATTTCTATCGACTCAAAGATTCTTGAGAGACTTACACTCTCTTTGAACCACTTGCTCCTTCCTTACAGCTGAGTGTATTCCTTTACCAAATATATTACTGGATTCAAACTTCTGAATCCAATGACATTCGAGAAGCAACAATTTTCAGACTGAATGGGCCCGGTTATTCCTAACCATTGACCTGACACCTGTTATACTGGATAATGGGGAATAAGAGGTGACCTCACTGAAACTTACAAAATGTTTACAGGGTGTGACAGGATGGATGTGGATGAGCTGTTTTCCCTGGCTCGTTAAACTATAACTACATGTCATAATCTCAGGCTAAGAAGGAGGCCATTTAAGATTGAGATGAGGAAGGAAGGCCATTTAAGATTGAGATGAGGAGGGAAGGCCATTTAAGATTGAGATAAGCGGGAAGGCCATTTAAGATTGAGATGAGGAGGGAAGGCCATTTAAGATTGAGATGAGGAGGAATTTCCGAACTAAAATCTTGGTGAATCTCTGGAGAGTTGTGGAAACTTAATCATTGAGTGTGTTCAAGACAGAAATTGATAGGTTTTGGGAGACTAATGACATCAACAGATACAGAGCTGATGCTGGAAAATGGCATTGAGGAGATGATTGAATTCAATCAGGCTAATGGACTAAATGTTTCAGAGATAGTAGGAACTGCAGATGCTGGAGAATCTGAGATAACAAGGTGTGGAGCTGGATGAACACAGCAGGCCAAGCAGCATCAGAGGAGCAGGAAGGCTGACGTTTCGGGCCTAGACCCTTCTTCAGAAATGGGGGAGGGGAAGGGGGTTCTGAAATAAATAGGGAGAGAGGGGGAGGCAGATAGAAGATGGATAGAGGAGAAGATAGGTGGAGAGGAGACAGACAGGTCAAAGAGGCGGGGATGGAGCCAGTAAAGGTGAGTGTAGGTGGCGAGGTAGGGAGGAGATAGGTCAGTCCAGGGAGGATGGACAGGTCAAGGGGGCGGGATGAGGTTAGTAGGTAGGAGATGGGGCTGGGGCTTGAGGTGGGAGGAGGGGATAGGTGGGAGGAAGGACAGGTTAGGGAGGCGGGGACGAGCTGGGCTGGTTTTGGGATGCGGTAGGGGGAGGGGAGATTTTGAAGCTTGTGAAGTCCACATACAGACAAAGGGGTGGCCATGGGTACCCACATGGGCCCAAGCTACGCCTGCCTCTTTGTAGGTTACATGGAACAATCCCTCTTCTGTACCTACACTGGCCCTAAACCCCACCTCATCCTCCGTTACATTGATGACTGTATCGGCGCCGCCTCGTGCTCCCACAAGGAGCTCAAACAGTTCATCCACTTCACCAACACCTTCCACCCCAACCTTAAGTTCACCTGGACCATCTCTAATACCTCTATCTCCTTCCTGGACCTCTCTGTCTCCATCTCCGGCAACCACCTAGAAACCGATATCCATTTCAAGCCCACCAACTCCCACAGCTACCTAGAATACACCTCCTCTCACCCACCTTTCTGCAAAAATGCCATCCCCTATTCCCAATTCCTTTGCCTCCACCGCATCTGCTCCCAGGATGAGGCATTCCACTCCCGTACATCTCAGATGTCCTCGTTTTTCAAGGACCGCAACTTCCCCCCAACAGTGGTTAAGAACGCCCTCGACCGTGTCTCCCGCATTTCCCGCAACTCATCCCTCACACCCACTCCCTGCAATAACAACCAAAACAGAATCCCCCTCATCCTCACGTACTACCCCACCAACCTCCGGATCAAACACATCATCCTCCGACACTTCTGCCATCTGCAATCCGACCCCACCACCAAAGACATTTTTCCCTCCCCACCCTTATCTTCTTTCCGGAGGGACCACTCTCTCCGTAACTCCCTTGTCCGCTCCACACTCCCCTCCAGCCCCACCTCACCCGGCACTTTTCCCTGCAACCGCAGGAAGTGCTACACCTGCCCCTACACCTCCCCCCTCACCCGCATCCCAGGCCCCAAGAAGACTTTCCACATCAAGCAGATTTTCACCTGCACATCTGCTAATGTGGTATACTGCATCCGCTGTTCCCGTTGTGGCCTCCTCTACATCAGGGAAACCAAGCGGAGGCTTGGGGATTGCTTTGCAGAACACCTACACTCGATTCGCACTAAACAACTGCACCTCCCAGTCGCAAACCATTTCAGCTCTCCTTCCCATTCCGCAGACGGACATGTCCGTCCTGGGCCTCCTGCAGTGCCACAACTATGCTACCCAAAGGTTGCAGGAACAGCAACTCATATTCTGCTTGGGAACCCTGCAGCCCAATGGTATCAATGTGGACTTCACAAGCTTCAAAATCTCCCCTCCCCCTACCGCATCCCAAAACCAGCCCAGCTCGTCCCCGCCTCCCTAACCTGTTCTTCCTCCCACCTATCCCCTCCTCCCACCTCAAGCCCCACCCCCATCTCCTATCCACTAACCTCATCCCGCCCCCTTGACCTGTCTGTCCTCCCTGGACTGACCTATCTCCTCCCTACCTCCCCACCTACACTCACCTTCACTGGCTCCATCCCCGCCTCTTTGACCTGTCTGTCTCCTCTCCACCTATCTTCTCCTCTATCCATCTTCTATCCGCCTCCCACTCTCTCCCTATTTATCTCAGAACCCACTTCCCCTCCCCCATTTCTGAAGAAGGGTCTAGGCCCAAAACGTCAGCTTTCCTGCTCCTCTGATGCTGCTTGGCCTGCTGTGTTCATCCAGCTCTACACCTTGTTATCTCTATAATGGACTAAATGGTCTACTCTGTTCCTATGTTCTTAAGTAATGGTTGATGAGCAGTGAACTCAAGCATTTATCTGAAAGCGGTAGGTCTAATTAATATTGACACAGTGGTCACAGAGAGCAGTTGTGCTGAATATTGACACTGTCTGATAAAGGTGTTATATAGACATCCTGATCAGTGGCAGCTCCATTTATGTCTTTTGTGTTTTCCTGCATTTTCACCTTGTTGCTGAAATAGGAACAAGTTCATGATTGTTTTAGTTCTGTTGAATTGGACCAGTCTGGTGGAGTTGGGCATTTGTTTTGGCTGAGGGTGTAACTAATTCTCCTTTCCGTGCAGACAACATCAACAATGTGCATTTGTGTAGCTGGGCAGCTGGTGCCAACAGCATGGATTTAGTTCCTTCACCGGCTGATGTTACCATGAAGGACTCTCCTTCCCAATGTCCTCCCTCACCTGAGGCCTGGTGACCTTCAGGTTAGACCAACACAACGTCATATCTCTCTAATGAGAGCACGGTCCTATGGTCTGGTAAGAAAAGTTGCCACAGTCTTACCAAGCCTTAGGGCTGCTCTCTCATTACAGAGAGGTGGCTGGTGGTGGTTTAACATGGATGTCACCATGACTCAGGTGAGCAGAGAGATTGAGAAGGAAAGTCCTTCATGATAACCTGAGCTGGTGTGGCTCTGGCATCTTTACCTTGCGTGAAAACCTTTAAAATGGAGTGTTTCACAGGAGTGTAATCAGAGATAAACTGACACTAAACCGTTGAAGTAAAAATTAGGAGGCGTGACAGGATGGGCTTTTGACAGGATTTTAAATCTGAAGAGATGAGAATTAAGTCAAGAGGCAGCATAAGAACAGGGGACACAATGATTCAGTCCCTGAGACCTGGGTCTCACCAAGAGGTGCCAAAACTCCAGGAAATAGCCAATATCCAAGGAGAAGGCAGACTGAGGGAGAGCAGGGGAAGGCACTAGACAAACCCTCCCTTCTCTGACTGTCAGAATGTCAGTTTGTCAGTCTGTCAGCACCAAAGGACAGAGGTACAGAGTTCATGTTTCTTCTTCTCCAAAGAAGTGTCACTCAAAAGTAGAGCTGCTGAGTTTCTCCATCATTTTCTGTGTTTCTTTTACATTCCCAGCAGCTGCAGTAAATTGCTTTTACAAAGGAACAATGAACAGGAGTAGGCCACTCGGCCCTTCAAGCTTGATCATGGCTGCTCTGACCTTAACCTCAGTTCTGCATATCCCCCAACAATCTTTCATTTGCTCGATCATCAAGAATGTATCCACCACTTCTTTCAAAAGGTTTAAAGTCTCTGTGTCTACTGCCTTTTGAAGAAACAATTTGAAAGAATCACAACCTTCTGAAAGCGAAAAAAAGTTTCCTCATCACTGTCTTAAATGAGTGACGCCTTATTTTTAGTACTACCTAGATTGTCCCACAAGGTGAAGTATCCTTTCAACATTCCCCCAGTCAAGTCACTTCAGGATCTATTTATCCAACATCATTTTGTATCTTTATTCCTTCATGGGACATAGGTATCGTCAGCAAGGCCAGTATTTGTTGCTCATCCCTAATTGCACTGATTTTGTTTACTCAGGCCTTTTCAGTTAAGGGTCAACATGGTTGCTGAGGGTCTGGAGGCCAGACCTGGTAAGGAATGCAGGATTCCCTTCCTAAAGGACAGTACGGGTCAAAGAGGTCTCACAACAATCGAGGACCATTTCATGGTCACCATCACTGAGACCAGCTGTACATTAATAAAAGCAAAAGTACCAGAGATCTAAAAAAACACAAAGAATGCTGAAGAAACTCAGCAGGTTTGGCAGCCTCTGTGGAGAGAGAAAGACAGTTAACATTTCGAGCCCCATATTCAAAATCCTAGCATTATATTCTGGTCATATCAATTGAATGTAAATTCCACCAGCTACTTTGGTCAAATTTAACCCTATGTACCCAGAGCATTAGCCTGGGTCTCAGGATAGCTAGTTCAGGGCTATGTTACCTTCACTGTCACTGGGTCAAAATCCTGGAATTTCCTCTCTAAGGGCATTGTGGGTTTACCAACAGCACATGAACTGCAACGGTTTGAGGAGGTAGCTTACCCCCACCTTCTCAAGGACAACTAGAGACAGGCAGTAAATGCTGGCCTAGATCCAACAAGAGAATATCAAGAAAAACCATGACTCCACTGTCTCCCCTTCATCTCTGACACAAATCAATAGAGGATGAAACTAGTTGCTGTAATTCACAGAGGAAAGAGTGGGCTTTGATGTAAGGCATTTGCAAAATGTGTGTATGGAGATTGTCTGACCCACAGTCTGCTGTCTCTTGTAGATTGTACCGAACTTTCCGAGACTCCAAGTATGTGTACATGCTCCTGGAGGTGTGTCTGGGGGGCGAGCTGTGGAGCATCCTCCGTGACATGTGAGTGTGGGTCATTTCCATGTTCGCATTTTTATTGAGTGTGCAATGCCTTGTATATCAGCACAAACAACGTGGATTTGAGAAATTCTAAGATGATGGAGGAGAAACCAAGGCCAGACAGCAGCTGGAACATCCAGGGGCTGAAATTCAAGCTTCATTTGTTCATGGCACTGATCTAAGTCCATTCGGATTCATCACATCACGTTCTGGGCACTTCACCTCCAGAAGGATACATTTGCCTTGGAGTGTTGTAAGATTCACTGGAATGATAGTGAGATTTAAAGGATTACATTAGGAGGACAGCCCAGATAAACCTGGATTAAAACCCTTCTAGAATTTAGCAGGTTCGGGGCTGCTCAGATGTTTAAAATGATTTGACAGGATTGGATGAAGAGAGATTGATCACCATGGGAAGAGGAGATCAGAACGAGGGGTCGTAGCCTTAAAATGAGGGCCATGCTCTTCAAGAGGGAAGTGAGGAAGTTCCTTTCACACCAACAGTGCTGAAATTCTGAGCTTCCCTTCCTGCACAGAGTCTGCAGATGCTGCAGAGGATAGTTGCAACGTCCAAAACTCAATAGATTTCCATTGGGCTGAAGTTATCAGTATCTGGTCAGCTGATGTTTAAATGACCCCTCCCCCACTGTACGGGAACAGCAGAGTAAAGCCAGGTGCATCATCCCCTCCAGGGGCACTTTGCTGTTAGACAGAATTTGAAGGCAGTTGGGACTATATGAGTGTTAATGGATTTAACAGTTCCAAGTCTGTCAAGGCCAAGACACCAAGATGCTCCAACACACTCACATGGAGCAAAGCCTCAAACAGTCAGTTTGAGAAATCTAAGATTTGCCAAGCTGACACTGAGCACCACCTGAACACAAAACTGTAGAGCTAGAGAAGGAGAGGCAGCCAATGATTGGCCTTCAGTCCCTCAGTAACCATCATGAAATGCTGTGGTGTTTGTCAGGGAGCAGACCGTGTTCTATTACCAGGTTGGTTGGAGCAGTAGAGCCAGATAAACACACCAAAGGCACTGTAATTGTAAGTGAGTGGGTGGAATTGTGTTGTACTGTGTAGTCGTCAGGAAGTATTTAATCACAAAACTGTCACAGTACAGAAAGAAGCCATTTGGCCCATCATGTCTATGCCGGTTCTCCAAATAGGCATCTCACCTAGTGCCATTTCACCTGCCTTCTCCCCATAACTCTGCACAGCGACCTGTTTCAAATTAAGGTTAGACATGAAGGTATTGACAAGGAATGAAGCCTATCATTTACATTAAGTTGAAGATTCCTTTGCCTGTCCATTCCTTCATCCTAGGAGGCCTCCTTACCCAAAAGATACTTCTGTTTTCCCCAGAGAGGGTCCATTGGAGTACTGTAACAGCCATTCCTCACTGTCACCAGCTCCTGCTGGAGGTCCCAGCACAATGGATTGAGCTCCCCTGCTCTACATCTCCCTCATCATCGCCACCTGTTGCTGGTGTCCTGGCACAACAGCTCACGTTCCCCTGCTCAGTGTCTTCCCTCACCATTGCCACCTGCTGCTGGTGTCCATGAGATTTTTTGCTGCAGACCAGTATTAAGGGTCCAAAGAGGAGTCAGTGCAAGGAGCCAATAGCCTGACCTTGTCTTGCCGACTCAGTAGCTCTACAGTGGCTGTCGCCCCATTATAAGAGAGCAGAACACCATCTAATAAACAGCTACATTCACAAAACAGAACAATCCGGAACTCCTCACAGTCTGCATTGGGAGTGGAGCATTTGGGGATATCCAATGGGGTGGTCACATGGATGGATTGTAAGGAGGTGGTTAAAGACCTAACAATACTGGATGGGTTTGGCTGGAGAACTACAGATTCCTGAGTGAAGGTACTCAAGGAGGGAAGGAGGGAAGGAGGGAAGGAGGGAAGGAGGGAAGGAGG
>NC_063365.1:24181600-24210230 GCF_021869965.1 Rhincodon typus
AAGGAGGGAAGGAGGGAAGGAGGGAAGGAGGGAAGGAGGGAAGGAGGGAAGGAGGGAAGGAGGGAAGGAGGGAAGCTTTGTTTACGAACGGTACAGGCAGATCATAGTAAGCAAAGGATGTGCAGATCAAAAAGACTTAGACTGAGCATTACAGGTTACATTGCACAGGGCATGTGCTAGACGAGATCAACATTAGTGACATCAGCACTATTTGAGGCTAGAGTCCATTCATCAGTCTAATAATGGCTGGGAATAGGCTGTTCCTGAACCTGCTGGTGTGTGTGTTCAGGTTTCTGTATCTTCTGCCTGACGGAAGAGGTTGTAGGAGATCATTACCGGGGTGTGATGGGTCTTTGATGATGTTGGCCGTCTTTCCGCAGCAGTGAGCCGTGTAAATGGAGTCCATGGATGGAAGGTTGGCTTCCATGATGGTCTGGGCTGAGCACACCACCTTCTGTAGTTTCTCATGGTCCTGGGCAGAGCAGTTGCCATACCAGGCCGTTATGCACCCGGACAGTATGCTTTCAATGGTGCATCTGTAGAAGTTGGTGAGGAACCTTATGGACATGCCAAATTTCCTGAGCTGCCTGAGGAAGAAGAGGCGTTATTGTGCCTTCTTGACTATTGCATCTACCTGGGAAGTCCAGTCCAGTGGTTATCATCACTCTGAGGAACTTGATGCTCTTCACCTTCTCAACTGCAGTTCCATTGATGTAGATGGGGGCGCATTCTCCTCCTTTCTTTCTGAAGCCAATGATCAGTTCTTTAGTTTTGCCAACATTGAGAGAGGTTGTTCTCATTGCACCACGTCACCAAGCCCTCTATCTCCCTTCTGTGTTTTGACTCGTCATTGTTAGATATCCATCCCACTACGGTGGTGTCGTTAGAAAACTTATAAATGACTTTTCTACTGTAGCTTTCCCTCCGTGCAATATTCCAGACACTCTTTACAGCCAACTGACATGTTTTCAAAGTGGAATCGCAGTTATAATGTAGGAAACACAGCAGCTAATTTGTGCACAGCAAGATCCCACAAACTACAATGAGACAACGACCAAGGCATTTGTTTTAACAATCTAGGTCAAAGGACGAACTAGTTGAATTGCTTACTTCACAAAGTTTGGGATTCAGTTGAATAATTTCTGTAAAGTAATTGTCACTGGTTCTGCTGAATACCTATTGAAGCTGATTAGGATTTTGGAATGCACATTTCTGAGGTGATAAACTGACTTCCCAGCAACCAAACTATGAATAGGTAAATGGACATGTGTGTTCACTTTCCCACACCTTTGTATTTCGAATTGGGAGTCCATGAGGCTAGTGTACCCTTGAAACTGTCAGGAGGGTTAAATCCCTGTTACACTGTCAGACAGGTCCTGATTGATGGATACCGCTGTTCAGTAATTCCTTACAGATATATGTTAAACACTAAACAAACATAGCCTCTACAGGGGGAGAATTAACAATCTCCACACACATTACACCTTTTTCTTCACCATTCAAACTGACAAATCATTCAGTGTTAACAAGCCTTCCAATGTCAACTGCTAGATACTGTAGGCAGAGACAGACTCATTCGCAATGACAGACAGATGCAAAGCAGCTACAACAATGGCTTGTATTTGTATAGCGCCTTTCACATAGTAAGACATCCCAAGGTAACTCTTGGGAGCAATTGCCAAAAAAAAATTTGACTTGCTGCCAAAGCAGAATTTGTACATTCATTTTCAGGTGCTTCTTCGATGAGTCGACGGCTCGGTTTTGTGTGGGCTGTGTGGTCGAAGCCTTTGATTATTTGCACAATCGAGGAATCATTTACCGGGATCTCAAGCCGGAGAACTTGTTGTTGGATAAAGATGGATATGTGAAAATGGTATGTCTGGTGGAGTCTACCTCCCTCTGAACACAATATTCATCCATCTGAGCTGAAGAAATAGGAGCATGAGTAGGCCATTCTGCCCTCGAGTGTGCTGTACCATTCAATAAGATCTTTTGCTCCATCTTCACTTTCCCACCCAGTCCCATATTGTTTCATTCCCTGAGAGACCCAACATTTGTCTATCAAACAACATGAATGTCCTTCAATCACAAATATCTGGAGGGATCTTTTCTGAACACAAACTTGAGGAAAAGGGTCTTTTGAAGTTAGAATTCCCAACCCTGATTGGTTGTACTTGAGGAATTTTGACCAGATCACCACAGCCATGGCCAACCAGAAGCTTCCCCCACCTCTGATATATTAAGTGTCAATAGAGAATGAGCAAAACCATTTTTTTGTTCACTGTCTTTATGATATTTCTCCTCGGTTGGCTCACCCCAGTAATGTGCGAGGCTTGTCTTCAATTATTTCTGAATGTTAAAGAACGTTCCTAGTGGGTTGGTAGCCCATCCATTTTCAGATGTGAGCAGACCTCCCTGACAGCAAGAGACAATCGTGTTCACTTTCCATTCGCAGGGCAGGCACTCATTTCCCAAGGGATTGACATCCACATTTGAAATGTGTTCATAAGTTTCCAGGTAATCTTTGGTCATCTGTTGTGCTGAGTTTGATTCTATGCTGGGTTTTTAAACAGGTGCAGTGGGAACCCCAAATGAAGTGCCTGTGTTTTTGATTCATTCGTGGGATGTGGGGATTGCTGACTGTCCCTAGTTACCCTGGAGAAGGTGGTGGTGAGCTGCCTTCTTGCACTGCTGCAATTTTTGAGGTGCAGTGCTGTTAGGGAGAGAGTTCCAGGATTTTGACACAGTGATAGTGAAGAAATGGCAATATATTTCCAAGTCAGTACAGTGATTGGCATGGAGGGGAACTTGCAGGTGGTGTTCCTGTGTATCTGCTGCCCTTGTCCATTCAGTTGGAAATGGTTGTGGGTCTGACAGGTACTGTCTAAGGAGCCTTGGTGAATACCTTTGTTTGTCACTTTAAGGAGATTTGTTATTACATCATCCAATGAAGTGTCTGCACCCATGTGCAGAATCACAGTAACATCCAGAAACAGTGGAATATTTACAAAAGTCTCGATTTGTTTGTCCTCTCACCTGATGTTTCAGAGAATCAGTCATGCCTGCACAAGCAACTGTCAGCTTCATATTAGCAAGTTCTGTGGGCAGTGAGCAGACCACTAGAGATTCTTTTTAAATAGAACGCCTGACATCCACATTGTAAACAAGAACACAGAAGCTTTCATTGCACAAACAATACAGCAAGTGAATATTAAAACTGCACACACTGCAGAAATCCCATTGTAATCCCGAATCAGTCTTTGTTTCAGAATTGTGAAGTGTTTTGAAGGCAGATATAAAGAGGACCTGTTTCCAACAGCAGAAGCGTGGGAAGCCAGCGAATGGAGATTGAGGTTCATTGACAGAATAAGCAGGTGTGGAGGTCCTGAGGTCAGTGTTTCAATACCTCAGCAAGTCACACTGTGGTCTGAGAGGTGGAGGGCTGTGGATTTGTATGGCTCAGTGGTTAGCACTGCTGCCTCACAGCACCAGGGACCCAGGTTCAGTTCCAAACCCGGGCGACTGTCTGTGAGAAGTTTACACATTCTCCCTGTGTCTGCGTGGGTTTCCTCCGGGTGCTCCGGTTTCCTCCCACAGTCCAAAGATGTGCAGGCTAGGTGGATTGGCCATTCTAAATTGCCCGTAGTGTTCAGGGATGTGTAGATTGGGTGGGTTACAGGGGGATGGGTCTGGGTGGGATGTTGCAAGGGTTGGTGTGGACTTGTTGGGCCGAAGGGCCTGTTTCCACACTGTGGTGATTCTATGATCTATGAATGTGCCACAGGAAACTCACAGCTACCTCTTGAACATGCTACTAAATGAGGCAAAACCAGAAATTGCCAGAAAAGATTGGCAGGTCCGGCAGAATCTGTGGAGGGAAATCAGAGTTAACATTTCGGGTCCAGTGACCCTTTAACAGAGGTTATGGATGTAACCGATGCTATGTCACTAACTGGTAGAAAGCTCCTCTCCTCTTCCCCACTCAGTAGGCTGTGACTCTATCTGTGAATTCTATCCTCCACTGATCTGTGAAGTCTCTGTCATTTGATATTTTTAAGGCTGGCACAGAAAGGATTTTTGGTTTCTCACAGAATGGAAGGATATGAAGAGCAGACAGGAGAGTGTGGAGGCAGTTGATCAGCCAAAGTCAGATTGGATAATGGCGCAGGTTAGGTGGGGCTGAGTGGCCTTCTCCTGCTTATATCTATCATATTGTAATGTCTCTCTCTCTGCTGCCACCGCCCCCTCCCCCCCCCCCCCCCCTTTCTCTCCCTATTTTTTTCCCTTTCCTGACTCCTCTCTCTTTCCTTCTCTGTTCTGCCCTCCCACGCTCCCTTTGCTTTTCTCTCTCTCCCCAATTTTCTGTGTCTCTCACTCTTTCAACCCTATATCTCCAAATTTGTTCTCTTTTACTCGCACTCTCCATCCCCTCCTTTTTCTATCTCTCTTTGCCCCTTCTCTTCCCCCTTTATGTCTTCTCCCCATTTTTCTCTCTCTCTCCCCTTCTCTCTCTCTCACTCCCCCACCCTCCATCTCTCCTTTTAGGCTGATTTTGGTTTTGCGAAGCGGATTGGTCTTGGCAAGAAAACGTGGACATTTTGTGGAACCCCGGAGTATGTTGCCCCTGAGATCATCATGAACAAAGGCCATGACTTTGGGGCAGACTACTGGTCTCTGGGGATCCTGGTCTTTGAGCTGCTGACTGGAAAGTGAGTACTGAGACACTAAGTGGAACCTTCTGGGCCCTGCCAGACTGTTTAGGAGGGTGAAGGCAGGCTAACTGAATTGGGCGGGAGGTGAAAGTTTGGTTTCCCAGTGGCACCTTCAGGTTTTGCCATTAACTGCTCCAAACCTATTGGTGGTTTACCTTTCCCACCCTACATGACCAGGAACCTCTTTTATACTCATTTGCATGAACCATACTCATTAACATCCCAACCTGCTGAAACCATCTGTTCACGGGCGTAATCTCCTTTAGTCAAAGCTGGCAAACACATTTGTTCACAAACTTGACAGTATCCATGAAGTGTCTATGGGGCAGGACGGATGTCTTCCTCTGAGCTCCAGTGGGTACAAACCTCTTTAGCATCTGGATGAGCCAGGGCATAGTAAAGTATGGACCAAGTGCAGGTAAATAGGATTAATGTAGTTTGGCGTTTGTTAGTCAGCATAGACATGACAGGCCAAAGGGCCTGTTTCTATGCTGTATAACTCTATGACTCTTCCATTACTCAGCTTCTTCAGGACTGAACTCTGACTCTGTAAACCTCTGCCCAGTGAGAAGCGGGAAGCCTCTCAGGATTAACAGGCCATGATGTGGGTGAACACTCAAAACAACAAAACTGAAACAGAAATCACTGGAGAAACTTAGCAGGTCTGGCAGCATCTGTGGAGAGAGAGCGGAGTTAACATTTTGGGTCCAGTGATCCATCTTTAGTTTTGAAGAAGAGACACTGGACCCAAAATGCTAACTGTGCATTCTTCCCACTGATGCAGCCAGACCTGCTAAGTTTGTCCAGCAATTTCTGTTCTTGTTTCAGATTTCAAGCATTCCCAGTTCTTTGTCAGAGCTATGGGCTGATTTTGGGCGCAGAGACATCTGGGAATGTTTGGTTTGTAACTTTAAAACATTTGGCTGCTTTGTTTAGCATAGGCTGTGAGTTAGTTTGAGTCTTTTTTAGAGTCATAGTCATACAACATGGAAACAGACCCTTCGGTCCAACCAGTCCATGCTGAACATAATCCCAAACTAAACCAGTCCCGCCTGCCTGCTCCTGGACCATATCCCTCCAAACCTTTCCTATTCATATATCCACCCAAATGTCTTTTAAACATTGTAATTGTAGCTGCATCCACCACTTCCTCAGGAAGTTCATGCCACATGCAAACCAATCTCTGTGTAAAAAAGTTGCGTCTTATGTCTTTTCTAAATCTCTCTCCTCTCACCTGAAAAAGGTGTCCCCTAGTCTTGAAATCCCCCATCCTAGGGAAAAAACAACTACCATCCACTCTATCTATATCTCTCATTATTTTATAAACTTTTATCAGGTCACCTCTCAACCTCCTACGCTCCAGTAAAAACAGTCCCAGCCTGTCCAGCCTTTCCTTTGTAGCAAGAACCTCAGGATCAGTTTCCTGGCTCGGGCCCCCTGAGCCAGCCACAGGCCCTTAAACGACCTTCAGAGTCACCTCTGGCCTGTTGCCTTTGTCAATTGAGATGGCCTCTAGTTGCCATCTTTAGGGAAATTAACTTCCCTCCTCTCCTGGGCGACCTTCCATGGAACATCTCAGGAGGTGTCTCTGAACTGTGCTTCTTGTCGGGTTTCTGAGATCTCCAGGGGAGGGGGGGTGGGGGTTAATGAGCAGAAGCTGAGTAATGTCCCCAGACTGCACAAAGTGACATGCTGTCCTGGTACCTACCACACATGGAGGCTGTGCCCTGAAAGGTCCCTGTGCTGTGGGGACAATGGGCCGGGAGCCTGGATGAAGGAGCAGCAAATGTTCCTGGCCACTTGCTCTCAACATTTGTCATTTTATCCACATGTGAATATCTGATGAGCCAAAAAGAAGACAGTCATGTGAAAACCCAATCCCTGAGCAGAGTTCGCCCACTCTTTGAAATCTGTCTCCGCACTCAGTTTCAAAAATACAAGAGTATTTCCCAGCATCAGCACAGGATTTGACATAGAGGGGCTTTCTACACTTTGTGTGATGGTAGAAAAGATGGGAATTTTCATCCTGTTTACTTCATACAAGAGAATGGTGGAATCTTACTGCACAGAAGGAGACCATTTGGCCCACCCTGTCTTTGCTGGCTCTCTCAGAAAAAGCTGCCCAACCTTTTCCCCATCACTCTGTACATGTGCACTTTATCATCGTCATACTCTCAGGTCACAGCTTTCACTTCCACTGTTCACAAAAAGAAACAGGTCAGTTTAGGTCATTTGTTCCAACAGCATTGGTGTCACTCAATCATCAGTTTCTGATCGGAGAGAGATTTGCCATTAATAATTATGTGCATGGAAGAGTCCAATCACTGGGCTGCCATCATCAACCCACTGGCAGATCACTAACAAGATTGCCTTTAGAAAGTGCTATTTATTTAGAAACAGCTCTCTCATGGCAATCATTGCTTCACAATGGGATCCAGATGTGTGTTTTGTTGGTAAACTGATGTACAGAATGAATCAGACACCAGCATACGAAAGTACCACTTTTCGAAGGCTCCTTCAACAAGACCTCCATCTGATAATTGACTTTCTGTATTTTAATGAAGTGGGTGATAAATTATTCATTTTCTGAAAGCTGCCCCTCTTTCACAGCCCTCAGATTCTAACACTGAGGTGTGATATTAATGAGGCCAGCTTGGGGTTTTGAGAAGTGGCTGGACATTGTGGTTACACTGGGATTTGATTCTGCAAGGATTGAGAATTGTTCTTATCGCAGCAGTTCCTCAGTGAAAACCCTGGTGAAGGGTTACATTGATTTGGATAAACATTGTTCTCCTCTTTAACTGACAGCTGTCATTAATCACACATCAAAATTCACAAAAAACACCTGACCAATGGCCATTGTCCATGCAAACAGGGTGTGCCAACCTGTGTTGAAACAGGCCACTCAGCCCATCAATTCTGTTCTGGGTTTTCTGCTGTATATGAACCTCCTCCCTAACCACCATCTCCTTTGCATGTCAACTGGAAAAGTCAGGGGGGCAAAGGTAGCCTGGATAATAAATTCATGGAATGTTTTCAAGATAGCTTCTGAGAACAGTGCATACAGGAGATGACTAGACCTGACATTGTGCACTGAGGCAGGATTAATAGTGAAGGCGCACCTGGGTGGCAGTGGCCATAATATGATTGAATTTTATTTTCAGTTTGCGGGAGAGAGGAGTGGGTCTATAACCTTTTCTTTAACTATAAATAAAGACAAATATATGGTCATTAAAGGAGAGTTGGCTGAAGTGAATGGCAAATTAGCTGAAAGGGTTTGTCACTAGAGATGCAGTGGCAGATATTTAAGGGGGTATTTCAAAATGTGCAGAATTAATACATTATAAGAAAAATTCCAAAAGACGAACCTACCATCCTCAGGTAATGTCATAGATTAACAATATCTTAGAATCCTTACAGTGCAGAAGGAGAAAGCATATAATTGTACAAAGACAGGTGATAAATCAGGAGATGGGACAGAATATAAAAACAGCAAAGAATGACCAAAAAATTAATAAAGAGTAGAAAATTAGAGGACAAGAGAGAGATAGCCAGAAAAATTAAAAAAAGACAAATAGCAAGAGTTTCTATAATTATCTAAAAAGTAGAAAAGTTATCAAAGTGAGTATGGGTTCTATGGAAAGTCAGACTGGCGAATTAATAATTGAGAATAAGGAAATGGCAGATGAACTGAACAGGTTTTTTGCATCAGTCTTCACTGTAGAGGACACCAATAACATCGCAGAGGCAGCAATTAAACCAGGAAATGGGAGGGAATTCAGAGAAGGTTTTCTAAGCCACTACCTGGAATGGGCGGGTTATCTGAGGTAGTGGTAGGATCTCTGGGCACTATGTTTGAATTGGATGAGGCCACATGGCCATTATTATTCCCCTGCTCATTATGTCACTAAAAATGAGAACACACATGGTGTTTGCTCCAAAGAGCTGCTCAATTGTGGAGGTTTGCCTACTGACCATCAAACAGAATCAGTAGGAAACGTCACTGAAGATCTTTCCTTCCTGCTTTGTACAGTGAAGATTGGGCCAATGGTTTTTGAACCGAGATTCCCCGTCCCCAAACCACATTCTCTGACATTCCAGGTTATACTCTCATGGCAACCAGAGAGGGCTTCATACTGATAAATGGCCTTACCTTCTTTCAAAGAATGAAGAGCAACATGCCAGCTATTCTGATCCGACCTGAAATTCCCAGCTGTATCCTCTCCCCTAGATATTGATACATTTTCCATGTTTTTCCCAATAGATCCAGTACTTTCTTTCTTAATTATCCTTACTGCTGGTGTGGCCTGCTGATCTGTATTATTCAGGAACTTTATTGATACTTCCTGTGTTTCTCAGTTTGAACGATTTTCCTACATTTGCCTCAGTAAAGATTGCACTCAGTTGAATACACTGCGATACACACAGACCCAGGTCGTCATGATGTAGAGATGCTGGTGTTGGACAAAGTTCGAAAGATTGCAATTTCAAATAAAGCTGTTGGACCATAACCTGCTGTCGTGTGACTTCTGACCTGAACCTGGGTTGAGTATTGATCCGGCCTCTCTCTTTCTTTGTAGCCCTCCTTTTACGGGACCCGATCCAATTCAAATTTACAACATGATTTTGAGAGGAATGGAGAAAGTGGACTTTCCGAAGCGAATTTCCAAGCGACCTGAGGATCTGATCAGGAAACTCTGCAAGTGAGTAAACATGATCCTTTACTACAAAATGATGGTCAGAAACAGCAGCTGCAGCATAGCTTTTCCCAAAGAGACCCAATGAATGCACAAACCTTTTAATCCTTCATATTTTTATTGAGCGTGCTGTTTATGTTTTTATATATCTGAGCCAGATTAACTTCGTTTTCTCTTCCTTGACATTGGTGTCTCTCGCAAGGCCAGTATTTATTGCCTATCCCTAATTGCCCTTAAACTGAGTGGCTTGCTAGTTCATCTCAGAGGTTAGTTAAGAGTCAAGCACATTGCTATGGGCCTAGAATCACATGCAGGCCAGGTATGTCTCACAGTCAATAGCTCAGTATGGAAGTTGGTTAGCACAGTTGGCTGAATGGCTGGTTTGGCATGGAGAGTGATGCTAACAGCCTGTGTTCAATTCCTGCACTGACTGAGACTACATGAAGTCATATCTTCTTAGTCTCTCCCCTTGCCTAAGGTGTGGTGACCCTCAGGTTAAACCACCACTGGTTGTCTCTCTAATGGAAGAGCAGCCCTCTGGAACCATGGTATCTCAATTATACTTTTAAGAGACATGTTCATGATATCATTACTGCATCACAACATGTGACTTGAGGTCATAAAGATCTCAGACTCCTTCTTAAACTCAAACACTTGAAGCATGACACACTGATGAGCCTGAGAATGTAATGTCTTGTACATATTAGTTTCTTATGTTACAAAGGATAACGTAAGTATTGCCATTTCAAGGAAAAGATACCCTGCTACAGGCAAACACACATCAGCCCAGAGCAACAGAATTCCTTCCCTAAAGGGCAGTAGTGCATCAGATGGGTTTTTACAACAATTAATGGCAATGTTACTGAAAATAGCTTTTGGCTATAGGAATTGAATCTGAACACCATCAGCTGCTCTGGCAGGGTTTGAACCAGTGACCCCCACAGCATTAGCCTAGGCCTCTAGATTAGCTGGCTGTCAACATTACCACTACACCAGCAGCTCATCCTCTTAGAGTCCACATTCTTTCCTTTGTGAAGGCTAATGTGAAGAATCCATTTAAACCATCTGCCATGCCTTCGATATGTTCCTAATCGAACTGTTCAGAAATATTATTACACACCTCTGGAACAGATGGGATTTGAACCTGGGCCTCCTGTCTCAGAGGGATATACACTACCACTGCACCCCAAGAGCCTTCCTCTGCTGTGCCTTGATTTTCATGATGCATTCATTCAACTTCTCACTAATGAACTACCTTTTATCTTTCCACTTGGTCCTTACTCCTTTCCACCACTGTCTTCAATTAATTACTAAATTATGGCCTTCTGTTTTCTAACTTTCTTCAATCATCTTCAAATGTTGCATTGATTTCAATCCTTGTGATTCTGAAAGTCTTTTTCTGCTTGTTTTGTTAAGTTTCATCAGGTCTCACAACCTACTAATGGCAGTTTGCAAATTATCTCTTAAGTTAGCCTGAAACATCATTCCATCTATCCTCTTGCCATGATTTTCCAGCAAATTTATCCTGAGGAATTTCATGTAACTGCAAGATTTTCTTACACGGGATTGATCCCCAATTTCAACCTAAATTCTTAACACATGCATCAGTCCGAGGGAGCCAGCTAACAGGAATTAAGAGTCACTTTCAGTAAATGTGTTAGTCTTCATCAGAATGAGTCATTTCAGTTTTGACGAAAAACCTTTTTAACTTTCCAGAGATTATCCAACCTGCTGCTTATTTCCAACATTTTAAGTATCACATGGAACTTTTGCTTCATGTTTCAAAGAGAAGTCTATCATTTTAATTATGGTGTGTTTGTGTTTGCTGAACAGATTACAGATTTGAAACTGATTTTTGCACCGTGTTCATATTTTAACCAGTCTGTTTAATAATTGTGCAGAGCTAATCCAACAGAGAGATTAGGAAACAAGAAGAATGGAATAAACGATATACGGAAACATAAGTAAGTGATTGGATAATTAAATGGAAATTCGATGAACAGACCTGTGATCTTTGCATAGCAATGAGGGTGTTGGTGGGAGCTAGAGGAGAAAAGGAGGAGTAAGCTGAAACGATGTGATGCAAAGAAGCAGATTTTCATAGAAAGGGCGAGTGGATGTCTAAAAAAAATCAGTAAAAGGCTAAGGGCCTGTTGAAAATTTCAAATCTGAGCATGATGAATTTTTGAGGAGAGACGGGTGGCAAGGCTTTTAGAGCCACGGCAGGTAATTGGAATTAAGATACAGATCAGGCATGATCGCATTGGATGATGGACTAAACAGGAGGGACTGATTGGTCTCCCCCTGTTCCTGCAAACAAGGTTGAGAGCAAATAGCACTCCTCTGCACTGGGCTGCACTGACAAACTCGTCAGCTAATGTTCACCACATTCTCAGTCAGAGTCACCACTGTGCTGTATGAAAGGCAGCCACACCTGACCTCTCAGACTGGTAACATCCCCATGCCATCAACAGCAAATCCCCAGACACTGCATGGCCAGGTTTGTGAACTGAGTGGCTGTGGGCAATGTTCATATCAGCAGTGCAGAACCTGCTCTGTCAGCCTCGCTAGGTCTGCACTGGGAATGAATGGGAGCAAAGTCCTTAATAGTGATCTTCACCTTGATCAACACAAAATTCATTGTAAAAACGACTCAAACGTAAAACAAAGCAGCTGTAACTGGGCCATCGATGTGGGATAGTCTCATGTAGATAACTCCTGTTGGGAATCCAGGAGAAACTCTTTACCCGAGAGCAGGGAAAATATGGAACTTGCTCCCACAGGGTATGGTTGAGTGTTGATACAAACATATAGAACAGGAACAGGAGCAGGAGTAGGCCATTCGGCCATTCGAGTCTGCTGTATTATTTTGATCTGATTGTAACTTCTAATTGATAAGAACATGAGAAATAGGAGCAGGAGTAGGCCATCTGGCCCTTCGAGCTTGCTCCACCATTCAATAAGATCATGGCTGATCTTTTAGTGGCCTCAGCTCCAATTACCCGCCCACTCACCGTAACCCCTAATTCCTTTACTGTTCAAAAATCTATCTTTGTCTTAAAAACATTCAACAAGGCAGCCTCAACTGCTTCACAGGGCAGGGAATTCCACAGATTTTCAACCCTTTGGGTGAAGAAATTCTTCCTCAACTCAGTCCTAAATCTTCTCCTCCTCACTTTGAGGCTATGCCCTGTTCCCACCTACTACTGATAACCTTTCAACCCCTTGCTTACATTTTAGGAGGAAGCTGGATAAACGCTGAGAAAGACAGGAGTAGTATGATCTACAGAGGCACAGAAAATGTCCAGTTGGGCTGACTGTGATTCTGTTCTGTACAATCTGTGTAACAACAGGACCGATACAGAGAAGGTGATCAGAAACTTTGAATTGACAGTGAAAAAAATTCAACCAAAAAGCAGCCACCACTATATCATAAGCAGAGTCCAGTTAATAAGTTCTAATGAGTAATTAACGAGTTCTGACAAAGGGTCACTGGACCCAAAATGTTAACTTGTTTCTTTCTCTCTCCAGATGCTGCCAAACTTTCTGAGTTTCTCCAGCACTTTCTACTTTTGTTTTTAATTCATAGATCTTCCAGTAACATCACACCTGGGCCACATAGTGTCCAGGAGAAAGGAAGAGAGAGAGAAAGAAAAGAATGTGAGAACAAAGAATGTTATTGAGAGGAACATGTTGTTGATGCTGGGGGACTAGCTACATGGTGGGAAACAAGCCATTGATTTGCGAACGCCAACCAGGCAGTTAGCGAGAGGGAGACTTTGAAAGATTAAGGATGATTTTTACTCCCATTTTTATTCAAATCTGGCTCCTTTCCCAAGTGTTTGAGATTCTGATCTTTGAGCTCAGTTCGCCATAGAAAACCTCTGTCAAAAATAATTACAGCTGTGAGGCATTTGGACACATTTACATGGGTGAGGCGTTTTATAAATGCAAACCATGCAGGAAAGATCAAGGTAAAAATCCAAGCACTTTGCACTATTCAGTTATTGGGCAACAAAAGCTTTGATCTTCAGTGGAAGAAAGCTATTGTCCTTGCTTTGTGAATCGGCATATTGTTCTCAGAGAAGGTGCGAGCTGCCAGTTTCTCATTGGCAGTTGTTACTTCATGTGAATGATCTGAGCAGAATTAATTACTTTTGAGCCTGGTAATCAGCACAAATTCACCGTGGGCGTCATTCATTCTGTTCTAGGTGGTTTCAAGGCTTTGACTGGGAAGGACTCTGGAGTCGGAAGATGAAGTCTACTCTTCAAAGAGAGGTAAATGTTGGCTTCACACTGGCTCTGAGTTGGGCATACCCCTTTATGTTGCTCTTCTCATTTCTGAAATAAGGAAAATATTTGTGAAAATGCAGGGAAGTTTCAAGCCTGTCAAACCCACTCCACCATTTATTGCAATCACAGCTGATCAAACACGATCCCACATTATTTACCCACACTAACTCCATTGGTAAGCAGAAATCTATTCATCTCTTCTTTAAATATCCTAAGCTTCCACAGTCCTCTGGGGCAGAGAATTCCAAAGATCCACCACCCTCTGAGTAAAATATATTCTCCTATTCTTATCTGTAATAGCTTCCTCCTTACTTTTAAATTGCACCCCTGGTTCTAGATTCCTCAAACATCTTACCTGTCTATCTTTTAATGTTTTTTTACATGAACACTAACAAAGATTGTCAGTGTCGAAAAGTTAAATTTCTTCACTTCTCCCTTCAAAGTCCAAAACAATTTACAAGGGGAAGAAACTAAAAACAAAGAGAGAACAGAATAAATGTCGGCTTCACATTCCAATGTTGTCCTCCTTGATTGAATCCACTTTGTTTTTCTTGAGCAGATTTGAACTGTCAGTTCCTCCTCCTGGATTCTCTGCCTTCTCTACCTGAACTCAGCTGATCTCCCCTGTCAGTAATTTTCCATCTTTTTGTTCAGTCTGTTGCCCTCACCATCGTCTCCTCCCCTTACCTACCTGTTTCCCGAGTGAAAAATCACCAAACTCTGCCACGGCCTCATTTTACAATCTGTTCCAGTCAGGGGCCTTCAACAGGTACACTGTCAGAGTCCCAGCCACAATGGCCCATATCAATACATGATAATCCCACAATTTCTCTGACATTTCCCTTCTCATTCTACAGGCTACGATGGCTTGTAACTTTCCAGCGATCTGCCCTTTCCTTTATCTCAGATCCCAATAAGGTTTGGGCAACAAGAACTGCTGGTCAGCCAAGTTCTGTCAATATCCTGGGGGTTAGCATTGACTCAAAACTGAGCCGGACTAGCCATATAAATATTGTGGCTACAAGAGCAGGTCAGGGGCTAGGAATCCTGCAGCAAGTAACTCACCTTCTAACTCCCCAAAGACGGTCCACCAGCTACAAGGCACAACTCAGGAATGTGATGGAATACTCCCCACTTTCCTGGATGGGTGTAGCTCCAACAATGCTTCAGAAGCTTGATACCATCCAGGACAAAGCAGCCCACTTGATTGGCACCGCATCCACTCCTGCCACCACTGACACTCAGTAGCAGCGGTGTGTACCACCTACAAGATGCACTGCAGAAATTCACCAACGTTCCTTTACAGTGCCTTCCAAACTCATGACCATCAAAATGGTAAAAGCTACCATAGTCCCATTCTGTCAATGGACAGAGTGTGGACTGGAGATGAGTTTAACCTGAGGGTCACTATGCCTCAGGTGAGGGATGAGGTGGAGTAAGCAGGACCTATCATGGTAGCCTCAATGAGTTCAGGAATTGAACCTACACTGTTGAACTCACTCTGCATTACAAACCATCTATTCAACCAAGTGAGCTAACCAGACCCACATCAAGAAGGCCAAGGGCAGCAGAATGCCATTGGGAACACCACCACCTGCAAGCTCCCCTCCAAGTCATTGACTATCATGACTTGGAAATATATCGCTGTTCCTTCAGTGTCACTGGGTTAAAATCCTATAATTCCCTCCCTAATGGCATTGCAGGGTTACCTACAGCAGACAGACTGCAGCAGTTCACCATCACATTCTCCAGGGCAGTTAGAGATGGGCAATAAATGCTGGTCCAGCCAATGACAACCCATATTCCTTGAATGAATACATTGGAGCCTCTCTTACTATCAATAGTTCCAGATTACAACATTCAGATCAAAGAGTACGTTGCCACAGCTATTCAGCATCCCCAATGACCCTGAGTGAACCGTAACAATCTATTAATCCTTTCATTATCTTTAACAATTCAATTAGAGTCCCTCAGTTTTTTCAATACTCAGGAATGCAAGCTTAGTCTATGCAGTCTATCCTCCTGCTCTAACCCCTTTTAACCCCAGTATCATTCTCTCATAACCTTTTCCTGATCCTTTTCCTTAAGTTAAAAGGACCAGTGGATCACAGCAACTTTGATAGCTTCACTCCAGAGACTGAAGAGCCCATGGATGAGTTCTCCGGTTGGGATGAAGACTTTTGAGGAGGGCTCCCCGCACCCTGGGATGAATGAGCTGAAGAAGGAAAACTCCAGGAACCAGAGATGGAATCAGACAATGATCTCTGATAAGCTTTCCCTTAAAGAAACAACTCCTTTGTAGTCTGGTCGTTTTTTTGAGATTGGATGTGCCAGCAGTTTGCAAATGTCTCTATCTCGTTTGGTGTGTGGTGAGTCGGTGTAAATGAAGGCAGTGGGTTTAAGATGCAAGGGGAGCTGCTTACTGGCTGCAGTTCTACATTACAGTTGCAACCCCTTCATGTGGTTTGTGAGTTGACTTCACCAATGGGACAAAGCTGAGTTTTGTCATTAGCTTCCTGTTTGAGGGACAATGAGCAGGAAACGAACAGGACTCATGGACTATGAGCATGTGACAGGTTTTCGTGGGCATTACTGCCATTGTGTAATTATCCTTGGGCAGGAACTGACTGAAACCCCATCAAAAATACCAATAACTCATCACTCTGTTGTAAGAACCTTTCTTGCCTATAGACAGGTAGTTATTTGCAAAGCTTCAAAGGTAAAGTTACAATGTAATACTTTTAAGTAAGAAAGAGAAATCATTGAGGCACACTTGAATGGTAATAGAACAGGTGGAGATTATTCAGCCCCTCAGTCTGTTCTGCTGTTCAGTTTGATTATAGCTGACCTCTTTTTTAACTCAATCAAGCAGCCTTGGTTCTGTAATCTATAATATTTTTCCCCAAAGAAGTACAAACAACCTCATTCCTGACATTTTCACTTGACTCAACAGCTTTAGAAAGAGTGACTCCCCAATAAATTTACTTCCTCAAAATTGGTTCTATCTTGTACAATATGCATATTTTGCATACATTTTGTTAAAGGTGCAAATTATTAGACACATTGAAATTTGTGTAAATCAAATCCCAGTCCTTGACAGTAACATATTACATGCAATCAGGGAGAAATGCTGAGATCAACTCAAGGCTTCTGTGTTGTTTTATTTAATCAACCATTCAATGGCTGTGTGATATAAATTATTAAAATATTTAACATGTTGTTAGGAACAAATAAAAATTAAACTAATGAAGATTTCTCACAATCGTGTCTGATTACAGAATGTTTTGGGCAGAAAAAGTTTACAAAGATGTCACTCGAGTTGGAGGGTTTAAACTATAGGGAGAAGCTGAATAGGCTGGGGATATTTTCCCTGGCGCAATGAAGGATGAGGGGTGACCTTATAGAGGTTTATAAAATCATGAGAGACATGGATAGGGGGAATAGCCAAGGTCTTTTTCCCACGATAGGGAGTCAAAAACTAGAGGGCATAGGTTAAAGGTGAGAGGAGTAAGATTTAAAAGGGACCTAAGGGGCAACCTTTTCATGCAGAGGGTGGTGCGTGTAAGAAATGAGCTGCCAGAGGAAGTGGTGGGTTGTGATAAAATTACAACATTTAAAAGGCATCTGGATGGTACATGAATAGGAAGGGTTTAGAGGGATATGGGCCAAATGCTGGTAAATGGGACTAGATTAATTTAGGATATCTGGTTGGCATGGACGTGTTGGACCAAAGGGTCTGTTTCCAGCTGTACAACTGTATGAGTGTATGACTGTTGAGAAGGAGTGTCCAACTTGTTTGAGCACTGAACATAGTCTCAGTGTAGCCTCTGTCTGCACTTTGTCCAAGAGTCTGTATCTAGAACCTGCAGAAAGAAATGGTATTTTCTCAAACACACAATGGGTGTAAATCAGGGTCTAGCCTACTGCAATGAACAGACCTAGACGACCCAGACTATCACCAGGACCAGGAACCTCTCTATCTTGGCGAATATGCCGAAAATACTCAAGAGTTGAAATTCCCATCTTTTTGAGGTGACGGGTTTTGTGACAGTTTGGGATTCAGGTATCCTTGGTCCCTGGAAACAACTGGCCATTTAAATGACCAGCTGCCCCTCCATTTAAATCCATTTTGTTGATCCCACTGTCTGAAACCGGAAATGTACAGAATAGACCAAATCAACACAGGTCAGTTTCAGGTCAATTCTTTTAGACAGCCAGGGTTTCTGTTTGGAGAGTTGCTGGTAAAATAGTGGATATGGTCCCAGGAGACCTTTGTTGGTAGGGTAGAGTGGGGGGAGGAAGTTTGTTCACTTATACTTTGGGATTGTTAATAGTTGAGATGATTGTTCCTAAAACCACTTGGAACTGTCAACCTGTCAATAAACTGTCAAACCTGTCAAGAAGCAGAATGTTGTGGGAAGTAAGAGAGGTAACTGCGAGACCCCTTGCAAAAATATTTGCATCATCTATAACTACGGGTGAGGATCCTGATGACTGGAGGGTGGCTAATGTTAAACTTTTGTTTAAGAAAGTTTGTAAGGAGAAACTGGGAGCCATAGTCCCTTGAGTTTGACTTCGGTTGTGGGTAAATTGCTGGAGGTGATTATAAAAGGTAGGCTTTATGGATATTTAGAGAAGCAAAAATTGATTAGGGATAGTCAGCATGGTTTTGTGCAAGGAAGATTGTGTCTCACAAAGTTGATTGAGTTTTTTGAGGAAGTTACCAAAAAGATTGATGGTGGCAGAGCAGTAGACGTTGTTTATTTGGATTTTGGTAAAGCGTTTGACAAGGTTCTGCATGGTAGACTAATTAGTAAAGTTAGGTCACATGGGATTCAGGGTGAGCTTGTCAATTTGATACATAATTGGTTTAATGACAGGAGACAGAGTAGTGGTGAGGGTTATTTTTTGTACTGGAGGCCTGTAACCAGTGGTGTTCCACAGGGATTGGTTTGTCATTTATATAAAGGATTTGGATGAGAATAGTGAAGGCATGGTTAGTAAGTTTGCTGATGACACCAAAATTGGTGGCATTGTAGACAGTGAAGAAGGTTTTCTAAGATTACAAAGGGATCTTGATCAAATGGGTCAATGGACTGGAAAATGGCAGATGGAGTTCAATCTGGATGAATGCGAGGTATTGCATTTTGATACAATAAACAAGGGTAGGGCTTATAGAGTTAATGGTAGGGCCTTGGGTAGTTTTGTAGAACATAGGGACCTAGGGGTGCAGGTACATAATTCTTTAAAGTCTGTGTCACACATAGTTGGATGGTTAAAAAGGCGTTTGGCACGTTTGCCTTCATTCCTCAGTCCTTTGAGTACAGGAGTTGGGAGTCATGTTGAAGTTGTACAGGACATTGGTGAGGCCACTTCTGGAGTACTGTGTCCAGTTCTGGTTGCCCAGTTATAGGAAGGATATTTTAAAGCTGGACAGGTTTTAGAAGGATGATTTACCAGGATGTTGCCAGGAATGGTAGGTTTGTGTTATAAAGAAAGACTGGATAGGCTGGGACGTTTTGCACTGGAGCATAGGAGGTTTACCTGATAGAAGTTTATAAAATAATGAAAGGTATAGATAGAGTTAATGGTAGACAACAAGGTGCAGGGCTGGATGAACACAGCTGGTCAAGCAGCATCATAGGAGCAGAGAGGCTAGAGAGGGGCAGGAGTTAATGGTACTTGGCTTTTCCCTAGGATGGGGGATTTCAAGACTAGGGGACATATTTTTAAGGTGAGAGAAGAGAGATTTAAAAAAAGACATGAGGTAAATTTTTACACAGAGGCTGGATCATGTGTGGAATGAACTTCCTGAGGAAGTGGTGGACGTGGGTACAATTACAACATTTAAAAGGCATTTGGATAGGTAGATGAATAGGAAAGGTTTGGAGGGATATGGGCCAGGAGCAGGCAGATGGGACTTGTTTAGTTTTGGATTATGTTTGGCATGGACTGGTTGGACCGAACGGTCTGTTTCTGTGCTGTATGACTCTATTACTCTATAAGTGTCAACCTTGTCAAGACCTGTCAAACTGGGCTTGTATGGGTGAGAGTGCTTTTCTCAACAGAGTGAAATGTGCTAACTGGATCTTTAAGTCTCAGAAATTTACTTTCTTTCCTGTAAGTATGGGTACTTAGTGATACTAGGTGAGTTGGCACAGGAGGTGAAGGGGAAAAGGCTGTTTGATGGATTGGAACTAAATTAACATGGGGCGATGAGGGATTATTGGAGATAGGGTAACATGGGCAGTTGAGCCATGTGGGTTGGGTGAATGGGCATACAGTGACATGGGGGGAGTATGAGATGCCGTGGGGCTGGGTAGCGAGCTTTGGATGGTATGGATGAGGAATGGGAGAGTGTGGGGATTCGAAGGGAGCTCAGTAACCTGCTCAGCTGTTCCTGGGCAGCTGCTGGGACTACACATGCTGATCAACATGTCAATCTCACCCCCAGGAATCTGTGTTGCTATAGCAGCATACACTTCCACATGCCTGCTATAACTCTGGAGCTTTGGGTAGTGATGGTAGAAGATCATTCCTGTGACAAATGTGCTTTCTTGGAACATGAGTTCCTGGAGTTGGGAGTAGAACCTGGAATCTAGAGCTCAGACAGGGGCACCACACACTCTTCACTGAAGACTGAAATTGATCATTGAGTCAATGGAAAATTAGAAATAGAGTGTGAGGAACAGAGGTGGGGGAAGAAGGGTAGAGAATACAAGAGAAAGAGAACAGCAGAAATACAGAAAGAGCTCAATGAGACTGAAAATGTAAATATCTCAACTCAATGATAATTTATTTTGTTACAGTGTTGAAACAAATTGATTGAGCTGATTGTCATTTGAAATTTATTTAGAATAGAACGGTTGGATTATTCCATATTCTGAAGTATGATGGGGTCTCCTTAGCGAGTAGTGTTTCTATAGCAATATGTTATCAACAGAAAAAATGACAAAAGGCTATGTGTGCTGGCGCCATGGCAACAGCATCATAACCCAACATTTGCAACCAAGCTCAGAACATGTTGACAGCTAAATCGCCGAATTCGGAATTTCCAGGAACTGCATCATCCCAACATTGAGGGAAATGGGCAAGAGGACACAATTCACTCCTGAAACCTGCTAGATCGCGGTCAATCTTCTCCAGCAACACAATATTTCCACTCCATCCCCACATCCCATGATGTCTTTTCATATTAAACACACTGAATAACTGAGAGTCCACATTCCCCTGGGGTGGAGACTTCCAAAGGTTCACCACCCTCTGAGTGAAGAAATTCATCCTCATCTCAATCCTAACTGGTTGGCCCTTATCCTGAGAGTGTCTCCCAGTTTCTAATACCCCTCACTGCCCCCATCCCCCAACCTACCCAAGCTAGAGGAGCCATCGTTCCTGCTTCCACCTTGAGTGTGTGGACAAGTGTTGGCAATCCACCTTTATCCCTCATTGTCAACACAGTGTGGAGCTGAAGGAACACAGCAGGCAGCATCAGACTCCAGCATCTGCAGTTCTTGCTATCTCTATCCCTCACTGGCAGTATAATGGTACAGCACATGGCTGACACTCCCTTCCATACGAGCCTAAACTCTCAGCTCTGAATCACTGTCACCCTGTCCCTAGTGTCCACTAAACACCTGAAGCTTGTCATTGCCCAGTCACGGAATATCACAAACAGGCACTCAAACAATTCGAAGCATGGGCTTTTATTTTTAGTCAGAGAAAGCAAACACCCGCAGTATTAACACAGGCTGCAGTTCACCCCCCAAACATTGGCATTGTGACCAATGACTATTTTACATTCTATGTTGAGTCTGCTGCACCCAGCTCTCAGTGACTGGCACCAGGCCTCAGTTAGCTCCTGCCTGGATTGTAGTATCACATGCAGCTGAGCTAAATTATGAACAAGGAGAGCTTCCTCAACCCTAATCATCATCATCATCTCTTCCTCTCTCTTCCTCCTCTTCCCCCTCGTTACTGGCGCCCAGCAAGAATCTCACCTCAATGCCTGGAACTTGCTTTAAAGATGCAGCATGTTGCTCCCAACATTGAGCTAAGCCTGTCTGGATTTCTCGAGCCACTGTGCCACATTTCTCACCCCAGTCCACATTGTTCACATCTCTGTAAGATTCCACCCTGTTAGACTGTAGCTTCCTGAGGTCCAGATGCTCCTTTGACCTGGCCGCACCGTTATCAGCTCATGCTTGCAGTTAAGTCGCACTGTAAAACAATTTCGAGCTGAAGAGTGGGGCTCGTTCAGAGGTTAACTTCAGTAGAGAGATGGTGGGGAAACATGGAACACGTTCCCAGGCGCTATATGATGGCAGTAACCTGTTATTTATGTGTACTTCCTGTGAATTGTTTCAGGATGTGTTGTGAAATTAATAATCCAGCATAAATAAGGAGTTCAAATCTCACCATGGCCAATTTGAAAATTTGAATTCTGGTTTTAAAAGAATCTCAAAATTATTGCTTGGAATCAGTAAAAAGAAAGTTGTGAGACACCAAAGAGGTCACTATTATCAGTGTGGGAAGAAAATCTGCCACCTGTATCAGATCCGAATATGTATGTGAATTGTTAAAGGTGAAGGGACACCACAATGCTTTCATCCTGTCTCCCAAACTCCCTGTTCTCCCAGTGTAAACACTAACAATGGAGTGAGTGACAGAAACTTCCGTGAGCAGATTGGGGGAGAGGGGTTAATAAAGCAAATGCATTGGCAAGGAGGTTGAATAAAACTTGTGCATGGCACAGCCTGAGAGTGTCAGCTACTTATAAAATATTGCACACATCCTTAACACAGGAAGGCTGTTCAATCCATCTTAACTCATCTCCAGAATAACTCCATAAATAAATAAATCATCTCCAGTTGTAATGTGTCTTGGGATTTCACCACTGGCGTTTTGCTTGAACCTCCATTCCCTGAGCTAGCTGGTAAACGAGAACATTTGCCTGATGCCCTGTCGTTGCTTAAAGATGTGCCACTTTGGCCCTCCACTGAATAGTCTGACTGTTCAGATTCATCACCCCCTCCCCCCACAAGAGGAAATAATTTCTCAATATCTACCAGCTCCTTCAATCACTGGGCCAAATCTTATCCACTTTCACAACTTGATTAAAATAATTTGTTTCAATTTCCTCTTTCAAGACACTCCCTAAACCCTAAATTAAACACTCTCCTAGCCAGATCCGAAAATTGCCTGTTTAGAATTAAAGATTTGCATTTAAATAACACCTTTCACAACCTCAAGGTGTCTCTTACGCTTCACACTCGATGCTCTGCCCTGGTTCCACCGTTCTCACGTCGGGAAGTATTTGGCCAATTTGCATACTGCAACCTCCCTTCATATTACCTAGTTAATAGTCATAACATTATTTACTAGTTAACAAACTAACCAAAACTGAAGGGAAAAAAGTGAAATTAAAATTCATCGTCAGAGATCTTCTTTACTCTATGTCCCCGCCTACAAAGTAAATGATTCAATTTGATATGATAATACCTTCAGTTCATTGCACAGGGTCTTCTTGCCATTCCTCACCACTTCAAACAGATTTTTTTAATGTTGAAGATTAAAGGAGATTTTTTTTTAAGTACTCAGTACTTTTAATCAGCGATTGCTTTCAAAATTTTTTTTTAAAGCACAAAGAACCAAACAGGTTTATAAAACTGCCTTTTGATCTAAATAAGGGAACTTGCCGACTGTGCTTGTTACTGAGCTGCGATCTCCACCTGCTGGTTACTAGCGGTCCTGCAAGGTGAAACCAACAGCCGAAAATGTTAAAGGGAGCAGGTGGGTTAAACTTCACACACTTCAACAAAACTTCAGTCCTTCCCTCTTGTGATGGTATTTCTTCAGTCTGACCACATTCCTGCATTCCCTCTGTTTTCAGTGTAAGGAAAAATTCTTTCATAATGTCAAGATCGATAGAGGAATGTTGTTCAATACTATTACGAAAATGTCAGAAATCACATGACACCACGTTACTGTCCAACAGGTTTATTTAAAAACACAAGCTTTCGTAACCTCGCTCTTTCTTCAGGTGTTAGTGAGAAAGGTGGAATCAGACACAGAATTTATAAGTAAAAAAAATCAAAGGGTCACATCATTGATGAGGATGTATTAAACCTAAGATGCTGTTAAACCTTTAATCAGCTAGGTTTTAATTGATTAATATGTATATGTAAATCCCCAAATTTCTTTCAAGTCACTGCCCTGGTTTTACTTCTAAAGTAGGAATTTATAAAACGCCACATTGACTGACTGCCTATCAATTATGTGCTTTTTGAACAAAATAGAGTGTATCTGCAAGTACAAATTCACCCCCATAGATTTATGTGTGCGTGTGTCTGAAGGGGGAAGAGAGAGTGTGTGAGTGTGTGTGTGAGAGAGGGGGGAGGGAGAGAGTCCATGTGTGTGTGCAAGTGTCTGTATGGGAGGGAGAAAGAAAGAGAGAGAGAAAGAGTCTGCGTACGTGTGCATGCGCAGGAGAGAGTGCATGTGTTTGTGAGGGAGAAAGCGTGTGTTTGTGAGGGAGAAAGTGCATGTATTTGAGGGAGAGTATGTGTGTGTGTATACACTCTACCTCTCTCCCTCACACACACACTCTCTCTCTCACCCCTGCACACACACGCACGCGCACACACTCTCTCACATGCACTGACACACACACATGCGCACATACTCACTCTCTCTCTTACCCCTCACACACACAGACACACACTCACTCTCTGTCTCCCCCCCGTCTCTCACACACACTTTCTCTCTCCCTCCCCCTCACCTACACACGCACACACACACGCACACGCACACACACACACACACATTCTCTCCCCCCCCACCAACACGCACACACACACACTCTCTCTCCCTCACTCTCTCTCACACACACGTAAATCTATGGGGTGAATTTGAATTTGCAGATACATTTTATTTTTTTCAAAAAGCACACAATTTATAGAAAGTCAATCAATGTGGTGTTTTATAAATTCCTACTTTAAAAATGAAATCAGTCTGACTCCAAACCAAAACACAAACAGATTCTAAACAACACCTAACATGCATTGTCTGACCTAAAATATCACCTCTTCTTTACACTGATAAAACCTTTAGTTCTCTCAGGGCAGTGACTTGAAAGAAATTTGGGGATTTACATATACATATTAATCAATTAAAACCTTCTAACTGATTTAAGGATTTAACAGCATCTGAGGTTTGTTTAATACTTATCCTTATCAGCTATGTGACCCTTTGATCTTTTACTTGTAAATTCTGTGTCTGATACTATCTCTCTCACTAACAGCTGAAGGAGGAGCGAGGCTCCAAAAGCTTGTGTTTTCAAATGAACCTGTTGGACTATAACCTGGTGTCATGTGATTTCTGACCTTATCTACTGCAGTCCAACACTGGCACCTCCACATCATTACGAAAATGCTAAGTCTTTCGTATTTATTCCAACTATATGGTATAGCCTCCCATGGATAGGTCCCTTTCTATTTCTATAACCTTCTCCAGCTCCAACACTAACCTTTAACCCTAACTGTAACTCTAATCCTAATCATAAACTCTGACTCCAACCTGAATGTCAAACAGGATGCAAAAACAAAGTTGCTGGAAAAGCTCAGCAGGTCTGGCAGCATCTGTGGAGGAGAAAACAGAGTTAACGTTTCCGGTCCGGTGACCCTTCCTCAGAACAGGATGATTTGGCAAAGATGCCAGAAGCCAAGGTCATTGCAAAGTTCATTATAAATACCCACCATTTCTAAGTGAAAATGAAAAAGACATAGTTATAAGATTTAAATGTACAACAGTGGAAAGACACAACAATGCAAAATAAATAATTTATTTTAAGCTTACAATAAAGCTTGCTGCTGAGGCTCTTTAAATTGGAACAAATGACTTTAAGGATATCAAAACAAACACACCTCACACATATAATATTTTGATCACAGAAATAAGAAAATGCAACAATTCTGTCCATGAGAATTTACACACAATCTCCTGTAATACAAAATTACTGACAGCTAAAACTGTGCTACATAATTAATTGGTTTTAGTTTCCTTATTGAGTTGAAAACCTAATAGGTTGGGGGTTAATCTCCTAATTACTTCAAATCAGAACCATCTTCCCTCATCCACAGTGATTCATCATAACTGAACTGCAAATATTGGTTGAGAAACTGGAGAGGACACCCTGGCTGTTTTTTGAAATAGTGCCTTAGCTACATTTACGTAGGTTTAATATCTTATCCAAAGGATGGCATGCCTCAGTACTGCATTTGTGTGTTAGCCAGAATATTCTGCTTAAATCTGTGGAGCAAGACTTATCTCCACAGCCTTCTGAGTAGGAAGTGAGAGTTGGAAATATTGTGTTGTACCCGTTACATTGTGAGACAACCAAGATTTTATACAAAGAATTACATGTGAGCCCACAGTGCACACAGGCTGCAGAACAATATGTAACTGCCATAGGAGAAACTACAGGCACACATATTTCCCTGTGTTCCTTGAGGCGCCTCAGACACTGAGTTATGAGGGATGGTGTGCTGTAACATAGAGTCATAGAGATCTACAGCACAGAAATAGACCTTTCAGCCCATCAGATCTGTGCTGGTTGAAAGCAACCAACAATCCTAATTCCACTTTCCAGCACTTGACTCATTAACTTGTATGCCTTGGTATTGCAAGTGCACATTTAAATATTCCTTCAATGTTATGAGGGTTTCTGCCTTCAATATCCTCATATGCAGTGAGTTCCAAATTCCCACCACTCTCTGGGTGAAAAATGCTTTTCCTCACATCCCCTCTGAACCTACTTCCCCTTATTTTAAATCTTTGCACCCCACCAGCAGGGAGAAAGGTCCACCTATCCACATCTAATTTTATAGAGTCGCGACAGTGTGTAATGAAGCCAATCAGCCCATTGAATCTGCACTGACCCCCTGAAGAGCATCCCAACCAGACCTCCCTACCCACTTCCTGTAACCCCATATTTAGCATGGCTAACCCATCTAACCTGCACATCTTTGGACTGTGAGAGGAATTCCACGCAGACACGAGGAGAACATGCAAACTCCACACAGACAGTCACATGAGGGTGGAATCAAACCCGGGTCCCTGGTGCTGTGAGGCAGTAGTGCTAACCACTGAGCCATACATCTCAGTCATGTCCCCTCTCAATCTCCTCTGCTCCAAGGAAAACAAATCCAATCTGTCCAATCTCTCTTCATAACTGAAAGTCTCCAGGCCAGGCAACATCCTGGTAAATCTCCTCTTTATTCTCTCCAGTGTTATTAACAGTGTGATTAATTGGCTGTTATTAATGAGTGTTACAGAGTAAGTGTTACAGGAAATAAAGACAGCACTGGCAAAAAAGTGCGGGTTCTAACTATTGACCATTGCAGGAAAATAAGCATCAGAGATTATTACGCCAGTTATTCAATGCTGTCAATTTTATTAATAATTAGAAAAAGCTTTAAAATTATGAAGATGTGTCACTGGACCCAAAACGTTAATTCTGCTTGCTCCCAGATGCTTCCAGACCCTGCTGAGCTTTTCCAGAAATTTCTGGTACTGTTTAAAATTATGAACATTAGCTTCACTTGCAGATTGCAGCTGGTGTTAAGAACAATATTTCGCATTGTGAAAACCTGATCATTTTAAGTGGGGCTCCTCTGAACAAAATTTGCTTCGCAAATGTAACTTTCCACCCTGGGCGAAAGCTCCCAACCTCCTGGTGCAGCTGCTCATGCACTTTCTATCATTTCAGTGCATATACTGGAACCACTCAGAGACCACAAGGTGGCACTCATTTTCAACAGAAAAGCTTCCAGCTCGCCAGCTTCTGCCAGTCGCATCATTTAAACTTGTAACCAAACTGCCCCTACATCAGCCCTCCTCCCCCCCGCCACCCCCGACCATACTTCTGTACACCTATTCCATTCACAGCCAGAGGGAGGGGTGGTTCTGAACTCCCTGCTATTTCAGAATCATTGAAATTCCCAACACAGCGCAAAGCCCGTCCTTTGTAATTTATTGTTGAATTTTGTAATCACTTGGTTGCTACAGTTTTGAAACCCACAACTGCTTTCGACACTCTTCATTAACTGAAATGAGAAGAGCTATCCTTATGAATTAAAATGAAGGAAGAGATCAAAGTGACTCTGCAGCGTGGATTGAGGGAGAGCGGTACATGTGCTGTCTTTTACATGTCGCTCCATGTGTCCTTTTAAACGGATGTAAAAAAAATCCCAGGTCACTCCTTTGGAGATGAGCGTGTGGAGATCTCCCGAGTGCACTGGCCAATATTTATCTGATCATTGCTATGATGATATTTGCGGGAGCTTGCTGTGTACAAAATGGTGGCCAGATTCCTATGTTACAACAGTGAGTATACTTCAAAACTATTTCATTGGCTGTAAATGTTTTGGGATATCCTACATCATGAAAAGCACTATCTAAATAAAATAAAGTCATATCATCACAGAGATCTGAAGTTTGGAAAAAGACCCTTCTGCCCATCGAGTCTGTGCTGGTTCTAATCCCATTTTCCAGCACTTAGGTCAATGTTTTGTATGCTTTGGCATTGCAAGTGCACATCTAAATACTTCTAAATAGGTGGGTTTCTGCCTCTGCCACCCTTGCAGGCAGTGAGTTCTATATTCCCACTACTCACTGGCTGAAAAAGCTTTTCCTCACATCTCCTTTCAACCTTGTGCCTCTTATCATAAAGCTATGCCCCCTGGTCATTGATGCCTCCACCAAGGGGAAAGGTCTCTTCCTGTCTATCCTACATATGACCCTCGTAATTTTAGTCATCTCAATCATGGCCCCCCCTTAGTCTCCTCTACCTGAAGGAAAACAACCCCAGTCTGTTCAACAAGGTGCAGAGCTGGATGAACACAGCAGGCCAAGCAGCATCATAGGAGCCCT
>NC_063365.1:24210630-24216041 GCF_021869965.1 Rhincodon typus
TGAAAGCTCCTTTCTTATAGCTCATTCACTTAGTTTGTCTCCAAATTAGTTTGCATATAAAAGCCACCCGATCATCCATCAGCAGACAAAAAGCAGAGAAAATATTTTTTATCGTTTAAAAAAAAGCACAAAAAAAGGGTTGAACAATGTGACCAGAATTCGGGAGCGGACAAAGGAGCTGCTCGTCTCCGGCAAGTTTGAGGTCTTCACTCAGTGAGGTCGAGAGCCGTTACCTTTTATATAGTGTTACAGTCAGATAATGTCACTTCAACAAAGTGACAGTGTGGGCCCAGCAACCGTCACTACATAAAACATGAGGCTACAAATCAGCAACAAAGCACCACAGTTTCTTTCACAAATAAGCTCGCCTCAAAAAAATGTTTTTTTTTTATTTCGGTTGTCCGGAGCACATTGCGATACTTTTTCAGTGATGCTCACTTCACAGTCTGAGGAGATGGGGTCGGCCATTTAAGACTGAGATGAGGAGAATTTTGTTTTTACCCAGAGAGTAGGGAGCCTGCGGAATTCTCTGCCACAGAAAGCGATTAAGGCCAAAAGATTGGATGTTTTCAAAAAGGAATTACATTTAGTTCTTGGGGCTAAAGGGATCAAAGGGTATGGGGGGAAAGGGGGAACAGGGACTTGAGTTGGGTGATTCACCATGATCATATTGAATGGCAGAACAGGCTCAAAGGACTGAATAGTCTACTGCTGTTCCTATTTTCTAAGTTTTTATGTTTATTGAGGCAGCATCACTAACACAGAAGATATTAGATCTGAGGAATCCTGGAGTTCTGAGGAAGGGTTGACCTGAAACATTAACTCTGATTTCTCTCTACTGATCCTGCTAGACCTGCTGAGCTTTTCCAGCAATATCTGTGTTTTTGGGGGTATTTTAGAAAGTTATTAGAGCTTATGGTTTTATGGGATCTTGCTGTGCAGAATTCAGCTGCCATTCAAGCTGTCACTGTGTAAACTCCACACCGACAGTCACCTGAGGGTGGAATCGAACCCAGGTCCCTGACGCTGTGAGGCACAAGTGCTGCCCACTGGGCCAGGATGGCAGATTTCCTTACCTGAAGGACAGTCATGAACTAAACATGAAATGAAATTGGATAGACCATCTGGCATTGACCTTAGCATTGGAATCAACAATGACAAACTCTGCCCTGTTGACCCTGTACAATTCTCCTTACTGATATAACACTACAACAAGCCCAGGGTGGAAATGCTGGTATTGGAGTAGGTTGGTTTATTGAAATGCCAAGAAACTGGAAGGTCAGGGTCATTTTTACAGACAGAGTGGAAGTGTTCATCCAATCTGCATTTGGTCTTTCCAATGTCAAGGAGACCACATTGTGAGCAGTGAATGTAGTGAACTAGATTGAAAGAGGTACAAGTAAAAGGTCGCTTCACTTAGAAGCTGGACTGTTGGACAGTGTGGAGGGGAGAGGTGAAAGGGTAAGAGTCACACCTTCTGCAATTGCATGGGAAAGGGTGTCAAGGGTGGAGTGCAGTAGTACTAAGAGTGATGGAGGAGTGGACCTGGGTGTCACAGAGGGAATGGTCCCAACGGAATGCTGACAGTGGAGGGGAGGGGAAGATATGTTTGGTGGCAGCATTGTCCTGAAGGTGGTAAATGATAGAAAATGATCCATTGAATGTGGAGGCTGATGGTGGCAGAAAGGGAGGACTGGGGGATGATCATTGATCTGTGAGGGAGTGAAAAGGCTGAGGGCAGAAGTGCAGGATATGGGTCAGGCATGACAGAAGTCTCTGTCAACCTTAATGTTTGGGAGGGGCAGTGGGGAAGCCCCTCTCAGTTGAGGACACAGAAGGGCAAGTTGAGGTAACCTGTTCGCAGGTGTATTAACTTGACAGATGTGACTGAGGCAGTGAAACTGGGAGAATGGAATGGAGTCCTTACGGGAAGCAGGGTGTGAGGATGTATAGTCCAGGTAGCTGTGGGAGTCAGTGGATTTGTAATGGATATCAGTGTCCAGCTTAACCTTGCAAATAGAAACAGTGAAGTCAAGGAAGCGAAGAGTCAGAGTGAAGGTGAGAGAATGATGGAAATTGGAAGCAAACTTGATTGATATTATCAGTTCTAGATGAGAGCAGGAAAGAGCACTAATGAAATCATCAATGTGTCTGCAGTTGTATAGGGTACTGGTGAAGCCATACCTGGAGTGCCGTGTACAGTTTTGGTCTCCTTACTTGAGAAAGGATGTACTGGCACTGGAGGGGGTGCAGAGAAGGTTCACTTGGTTGATTCTGGAATTGAGGGGGTTTGCTTTTATGGAGACGCTGAGTTGACAGGGATTATATTCACTGGAATTTAGAAGAATGAGGGGGGGATCTTAGAAACGTATAAAATTACGAAGGGAATAGATAAGGTGGAAGCAGGGAAGTTGTTTTCAACCTGGGTGGGTGAAACCAGAACTAGGACTGAGTTGAGAAACTTCTTCACCCAAAGGGAACTCCTGGCCCAGTGAACCAGATGAGGCTACCTCATTGAATGTTTTTAAGACAAATAGATTATTGAACTGTAAAGGAATTAAGGGTTATGGCGAGTGAATGGGTAAGTGGATCTGAGTCCACCAAAAAATCAGACATGATCTTATTGAATGGCGTAGCAGGCTCGATGGGCCAGTTGGCCCACTCCTGCTCCTATTTCTTATGTTCTTATACATCAGAGAAAGAGTGTTCTTCTTGTCCTGACACAACCTGTCCATCTTCTCTCCCACCTATCTGCCCCTCCCACCTCATTGACCAATCCCCACCACTCCCTACCTGCACTCACCTATCACCATCCCACCTACATTCCCCAGCCCCACCCCTCCTCTCTATTTATTTCCCAGCTCTCTTCCCCCTCCCCTATTTCTGAAGAAGGGTGCCAACCCAAAACATCACCTTTTCTGCTCCTCTGATGCTGCCTGGCCTGCTGTGTTCCTCCAGCTCCACTCTGTGTTATCTCTGACTCCAGCATCTGCAGTTCTTACTATATCTAAGAGTGTGGGTGTGACTTGAGTAAGGTTGGAACAAGGAATGTTCCACATACCCCACAAAGATACATGTATAACTGAGGCCCATAACTTGGAGAAAGTGAAAGGAGTTGAAGGAGGAGGTGTTCAGGGTGAGAACGAGCTCAGCTGGATGGAGGAAGGTGGTGCTGGATTGGGATGGTTCAGGCTTTTCTTCCAGGAAGAAGCAGAGAGCCCTGACAGCATCCTGACATAGAACCACATCAAACGTCAGGAAGAATCATGAATGTAAACAGGACGAGATGGAACAAGGGGTGAAAATATACAGTCAAGGTAAGAAGTATAATGTCCAGTAGGACAAGAACAGGCCGAAACAATGGGTCTGCCAGCTCAGACCTGTTTGTGAATTTTGAGAGGCTGTGTGGGGTTGGGGGAACTATGAGGTGAGAAGTTATGAGGGAGGACCCCAGAGAAGGTGAGGTCAGTAACAGTCCTGGAACTGACAGCCTGATGTACAGGGCTGGGTGGATGGTCCAGGGGCAGAAAGGAGGAAGTGACTGAGAGTTGGCACTCAGCCACTTCCTGGTAGAGGTTGAAACACCAAATAAACACAGCGCCACTCTTGCCTCACCAACAACACTCAAGAAACTTGACCCCATCCAGGACAAAGCAGCCTGCTTGATTGGCACCATGTCCACAAACATCCACTTCCTCCACCACAGACGCTCAGTAGCCCAAAATCCTGGAATTCCCTCCCTTAAGTACATTCTGTGCAACCTGAAGAATACAGAGGTTTAATAAAACAGCTCATCACCCCCTTCTCAAGGGCAATTAAGGATGAACAATGAGTGATTAGCCATCCAATAACATCCACACCCCAAGAACAAATAATCTTAACTGTTAGTGGGGCTGTACAATCCCCTTCATTCCTGGGATATGGGCGTTGCTGGCTAGGTCTCATGTATTGTCTGTATCTAGTTGCCCTTGAGAAGGTTGGGGGGATGGGGGGATTGAGATGCCTTCTGGAACTGCTGAAGTCTGTTGGTATAGGTACCTCAAAAACGTAGTTCAGGATCTGGTGACAGTGAAAGGACTGTCCCACAGGGAGCATGTCATTCCAAAATCACAATGACTCCCAACTCAATGTTCCCCAAATCCTAATCCTGGTGAGAGGAGAAGGTTTTAAAAGGGGCCTGTGGGGCAACTTTTTTATATTTCGGGTGGTTCCTGTGTGGAATGAATTGCCACAGGAAATGGTAGATGCAGGTACAATAACAACATTTAAAAGATGTTTGAGCAGGTTCATGTACAGGAGAGGTTTAGAGGGATATGGGCCAAATGCAGGCAAATGAAGAAGGGTCCCGACCTGAAATGTCAGCTTTCCTGTTCCTCTGATGCTGCATGGCCGGCTGTGTTCCTCCACCTCCACACTGTGTTGCCTCTGACTCCAGCATCTGCAGTTCTTGCTATCTGCAGGCAAATGGAACTAGTTTAGTTTGGGAAACTTGGTCGGCATGGATGAATTGGAGTCTGTTTCTGTGCTGTATAACGCAATATGACTTTTCTTAGACTCCCTTCTCTCTCTCACACACACACACACACATCCCCACCGATACAATGTAAACTCTTCCCATCACCAAGTATACCGTGAACTGTGTACACTGCCTGAGAAAGTGTTACTGTGATTGTATCTTTGATTTAAAATGTTTGAACGGTGGATGGAAGCTGAACAGCAGGGCTGGGGGCAATTGGGGGTGAGAGGTCTGGATCTGGGAGGGTGGGGAAGAGAAGGATTTTTTTCTGCAGGGCGGTCACATTGAGCAGCATCGCAGTTGCGGAGCGGGTTGTTGAGAGGAAAGGACAGGAGTTGATTTACTGTAACACTGCTGACTCTTATTTCCTCCTGGGTGTTACTGTGTACAGACAGAGAGGGGACACACAGTGGCCTGAGGGTGGAGAGATTAGCACCAGGCAGGTCGGGGGTGGGGGGTGCAGTTTGTGTACAATCCCCTGGTGCCCCCTTTACTTTACTGTGTGCCTGTCCTCCTCTTGCTTTGGGCTGGGCCTTTGCCGATTGAGGAAAATGGTTCGCATTCTCGCTAACGGAGAGATCGTGCAGAATGATGATCCCCGCGTTCGCACAGCGCCGCAGAGACGGGAGGATCTGAACAGACCCCGGCAGGTAGGGGTCATCCCCACCCCACTCCCCCCCGACACACTAACTCCACACCCCCCCGCCCACACACAAACCACACATTAACACCTCCATACAAACCCCACCCTACCCCCCACACACTAACCCTACACACACACCCACCCACACCCCACACACTGACCCCACACACCCTCCACACACTAACCCCACACCCACACTCCCACTCCCCCTCCCACACACAACCCACACATTAACACCTCCATACAAACCCC
>NC_063365.1:24216051-24228428 GCF_021869965.1 Rhincodon typus
CCCTCCCACACACAACCCACACATTAACACCTCCATACAAACCCCACACACTAACCCCACACCCTGACCCCACCCAAACCCCACACCCCACGCACCACCCACACCCTGACCCCACACACCCCCACCACCCACACCCTGACCCCACACACCCCCCACACACACTGATCCCAAACACACACCCTACACACCAACCCCCTGCCACACATACACCCCACCCACCATACACACACACCACCCTACACACACACCTCTACCCATACACACAACCCAGCCCCGACACACACCCCGCCCCCCCACCTCCCACCCACAAACACCCAATACACACACCCCATCCCTACATATATACACAACTAACACTCACCCCACACAACCCACACCCGCCAAAAACACACTCCATTCCCGCACACACACCCATCCCCCCAGCCCCCCACACACACCCCATACGCTCACCCCACACGTACCCGTATATCCATCCCACACCCCCCAACACACACCCACTCCTACCCACACACCCCAAACCCCACAACCACCCACCCATGACCCCCGCACACACCCACCCCCTCCACACACCACCCCCATCCGGACACATAACCCCACACACCCCACCCCTACCCACAGATACACACATCCCATCCCCCCATACCACATCCCACACACACTCCACCCCCACACAATCCCAAAGCCACACACACACACACACACACACACACACACACACATCCTCCACACCCTCCATCCACCCACACACACCAGCCCAGGAGTGGCACGGACCATGGAGGGAGGGGTCACAGACCCCACCTCCCAGGAGGGGGAGGGACCAGGTGCAGGGTCTGAGGGGGTAAGGCTGAGCGGTTTCCCGGGAAGTTCCAGGGAGTTGAGGATTTAACAGACGGCTGGCAATGTGCCGCTCACCCACTTTCCACAGCTCGCAGCTCATGTGGGAGGGGGTCCCATTGGTTGGCCTTGAGTTTATAAACATTGTCTCCCCTGTCTACTTCACCAGCCTCCCCCCACCCCTGCACCTGCTGGGATCTTGCTGTGCTCCTTTCCCAAGCCCAAGGGTCTGGAGAGTGGCTGCCCTCTCAGAAATTCCCACCTTGTGGAACCGCCCAGCTGCCTCTGGGCCTGTCAGTCAGCCCCCTGTCTGTGGAGGAGCTGGGGCAGGGGGTGCTGAGGTTGGACTGGACACAGTCCCTGCCACATTTCATCTCTACAGAATGAAGCAGTGCAAAGGAGGCCATTTGGTCCATTCTGCTTGTGCTGGCTCTTTGGTGGATCAGTCAATTCAGTTCCTTCCTCTCCTTGACCCTCCCCTGTCGCCCTTCAATGAAGTTTATTTGTTACAAATCAAAATGTTTTCAATGCAGCACATTCCACATCCCAGCCATAAGTATCTAAAAGGTTCTATTGACGATTGTTAAATATCTTCACTTATTTAAAGTGAAAGGTGAATAGGTGTTGTGCATTGACCAGTTATTTACACTAGCCTGTGTATTATCTTAGAAATAGGAGCAGGAGTAGGCCATTCAGCCCCTCAAACTTGCCCCCCTGTTCAATAAGATGATGGGCAAACTGTTCCAGACTTCACGCCTCTATAAATAGAATCCCTACAGTGTGGAAGCAGGCCATTTGGTCTGTCAAGTGCACACTGACCCTCTGAAGAGCATCCCATCCAGACCCACCCCATTCCTGTAACCATGCATTTCCCATGGCTAATCCATCTAACCTGCCCATCTTTGGACTGTGGGAGGAAACCGGAGCACCCGGAGGAAACCCTCGCAGACGCGGGGAGAATGTGCAAACTCCACACAGACAGTCGCCTGAGGGTGGAATCAAACCTAGGTCCCTGACACTGCAAGGCAGGGTGCTAGCCACTAAGATGCCCCTTTTAAATGCTGTCTTAATCTATCCTTGAGTATTCAATATTTAATTGAACTTTTAAAAATAAATCCACACAAGAAGTAGGAGTCGGCCATGAGTGATTTGGTTGTGACCTCAGCACCATTTTCCTGTCTGCCCTGACCTTGTCTCTCTCAATGATCAAAAATCTGTCTAACTCAGCCTTCAAAATCTCCTGTGAACCATCCTCCAGGGCCCTCAGAAAGAGAATTTCACAAGCCCAACATCTTCCAAGGGAAAAAAAAATTCTCCTCATCTGCCTTAAATGGGACCTGTAATTTCTAATCTGTGTGCCCATTTAAAAATCTACTGGTACTACACAAAACTGTAAGGAGTGTCAAAAACATTCAACTGTTCTTTAGAGAAGAATATCTACTGTATGTAGCCAACTGGGCCTGTATGTGTCTCCAGACCTACTCCAACATTGTTGGGTTCAGATATACATCCCTATGACTAATTTATTCTTTAAAAAAAATTAAAGGGCACTGGAAATTTGATTTTTTTATTCTTATTCTCCCATTTCTTCCCTCCAGGGTTACGTTCATAACTCTGAAAATGCAAACCAGTTTTATCACGGGCAAACCAATCAAGATCACTCGCTGTTTGCCAATCTGAACCAACAACTGATTAACATGGGATTTCCGCGTTGGAATCTGGGAAATCAAGTCATTGAGCCACTCGTCTCTGTCCTCTTGATTCTGTTGCTAATGATGTTCGGAATGCGTGGTCTTCTCCTCATTGGTGGGCTGTACCTCTTTTCCCGATTTTACTCAGCGGTAATTCAGTGAGTTGCAGAGGCTTTTTTTATTTGACTCTGTACAAGTCTACGTGATTTTTTTTTCCTTTTTCTTCCTACTTATAAAACTGGTGATCCAAAAATATTTACAGTTGACTATATATATTAAAACAAAAGAAGAGGGATTGTTTAAATGCCAATTGTCTGGGATTTCTGCTGATTTTTCCCCTTTGGATTCTCATCGAACAACTCTTGCACAAAAGTGGACTCTGGGAAAAACATTATTCCTTGTTTATATTGTTTTAATTGCAACTACATTGTTGACTCTGTCGTTTGCTGAGTTTGTTCAAGTTCACCAGTCAGAAAAATAGAAACTGGTATGCTGGTGGACGTGGTGTTACCAGGTTCACACATGTCCTGTAGGGAAGCATTTCCTTACAGATTTCCTTACCATCGGCTACAATTTCCCATCCAGAAACCCCAACACCTTGATGTGAAACTATATCACCATTCCTTCACTGAAGCTGAGTCAAATTCCTCCCTAACATCAGTATGGACTGCAATGGTTCAAGAAGGCATATCACCATCACCTTCTCGAGGGGCTAATAGGAATGGTAATATGTGCAGGTGAGCCAGCAACATCCCATGAAAGTTAAATTTTTAAAACCCCAGTCTGACCTACAAGTGACTCCAGTCCCATACCAATTTGTTGAATTCTGACTAATTCTGAAAAGGTTCCCACACACCACTGCATCATCTCATTGTTCCCAATGCTCAGAATTCATGATAGGCTTCAGAGATGGATGTTCAAAATCCAACTGAGAGAAACCCTGGATAAAAGCTATTGATATACTGCAGGGTAGTTGGTGGTAACAAAGTTAGCGTCTCAAAATCGAATCTTTGGACTTGCATCAAACTTGCTGATGGAACAAATGTCATTTTTCTGGCACTGAAAAGTTGATGAATTTCCTGGGAATTAACTGGATAAAATTTCACCCATTTTCACCTATGGTCAATTTTAATTGAAACTCCCTCTGTAATTTCATCCCCTGCCTCTTGCTCCATTTTCTTTCAAGTATGTCACCATAAACCCTGCCCTCCCTCAACGGTAACTTAATTTTCTTACAATGTTTCTAAGTACAATTTCCAAACCCCCTCACTAACCCATGCCTTTGCTGATTCCGTTCTGAACATGGAGCCTGATGATTGACCCCAGGAAAGCCTCTAACTCCTGCTTACGCCCTCACTAAGATCTCAGCCTACCCAGTTCCTGCAGTGTTGAGGAGAATCACCCACATTACCTCCAGCTCCAATATGTTGCAAGGAAGTCCCAACTACATCTGACACTTTCCTCGCATTGTGAGGTGCAGTGACAGCCCCAGCGCAGGATGTTTGGATTCCGCCCGACAATTTTTGCAAACTCTTTGGGTGGTTCCCTGACTGAGTGGCCGGGTTAGAGAGTGGACTGTACCTTTCCCAACCACTGTGATTGCGTAGGCTTGCAACTGAGCCACCCAACCTCATCAGCCAAGGTGCAAACTCTGGCACAACATCTTCACAGTACTGTGCATTTGGACATCACCGAGCTGCACAGTTGCCCTCTGGAGGTCTCTCTGCTGGGCTGCTAAGGTCCAGAGTTTTCCTTCATATTCCCAATGTGTCCCCTGTGCTCTTGGCTGTATGGTGCCAGTTTCAATTGAGCCAGTGGAGAAATGAAATGAAGGTTGATTAGTCCTCATTCAGTTGAATTGCATGTTCATTAATTTGGACCTCTCCTCAGGGTGATGGGTGCCTTTGCTTCACCAAAAATTTCCCCCCTTCAGCCAACTCTGATCAAAAGTCACATGACACCAGGTTATAGTCCAACAGATTTATTTAAAATCACAAGCTCTCAGAGCTCTGCTCCTTTGTCACTTGAGAAAGGAAAAGCGCTCTGAAAGCTTGTGATTTTAAATAAACCTGTTGGACTATAACCTGGTGGCATGTGACTTTTGACCTTGTCCACCCAGTCCAACACCAGTATCTCCACATCAAGCCAACTCTGATGAACTAGAATGGTACAAAGATTCTTAGACTGAATATGAATGGGAAATCTTTACAAACAACAGTTTATAAATTACAGAAGACCAACAATTTTAGTATTGCTAAACTAAGACGCAATTTCTTGAATTTTTCGTCTGGCACACATCAGGACATTTTGCAAGAATACAAATTCAAGGGGAAAATCAACATTGTACACTGCATGAGAGTAAAGGGCTCATTTGTTGCCAAATGAAGTCTGGTTGGTAGAGGCATTGCTGATATGCTGATTGACAGATAATCGCCAGGCTTTGTTAAATTTGAGTTTGAATTTTTATTTTTGTGAAATGCCCTGATTGCGAGAGGAAACACTTTGACAAAATGTGTCTTTTTTCAGCAGTAGCAAGTTTCCATTTTACCAAGTGACTATTAAAAGACAAACAAATAAATCTTATTGTATCTTGTATAATATAAACAATGCACAGTATGATTGTATATTTGATTATATCTGATTTTTTTGACACTTTAAAAACTTACATATTGGAACATGTCACTGAAGAATTTGGGTATCTTTGCTGCTTTTTCTCAGAGTCGAGTGATCTTTGGCTTTTCGTTTTGAATAAACTTCACGGGGGGGAGCAGTTTTGCAGAGCAGAATTTTTCAAGAATGGATAGGAATTAGAGAAATAACTAATTATTGAATAAAAGTCTTTCTGGTTCTTCAGTCTTTCCTGTCAGTGTTTCATACTGTGGTGCGTTGGGGCTTCTTGAAGTAACTTAAGGATAATAAAAGTAGTACCAGGCTTTGGAACATAAGAATATTTGCATGCAACTGAGGTAGAATCAGCTTTACAATATAGGGGCAAGGCTAATCAGCCCATCATTCCTGTTCTAGTTGCAAGAGCCACCATTCAGGTCCCCTTTCTCCATAGCCTTTTCAGATTGTCTTGTTGTTTACATATTTAACATGCCTGCAGTTCGTGAAAAATATATTTTCATTAGAAAATAAAAGCAAATAAATATAAGAGTTATAGAGTCATAGAGTTGTACAGCATGGAAACAGACCCTTCGGTCCAACTCGTCCATACTGACCAGATATCCTAAATTAATCTAGTTCCATTTGTCAGCATTTGACCCATATTCCTCTAAATCCTTCCTATTCTTGTACCCATCCAGATGCCTTTTAAATGTTGTAATTGTACCAGCCTCCACCACTTCCTCTGGCAGCTCATTCCACACATGCAACATTCTCTTAGGTCTCTTAAAGCTTTCCCCTCTCACCTTAAACCTATGCCTTGTAGGTTTGGACTCCCCTACCCTGGGGAAAAGACCTTGGCTATTCATGCTATCCACGCCATTCATGATAAGAGTGAAGCAAATGAAAACATACCAGCAAACTGAGTTGAGGGGAGTGTAGACGGGGATGTTGGTAGTAGTCAAAAAACATTTTAATCAGAAGTTGGCAATTGAAATCCTATTTTAAATTGTGCTCGTTGGCTCCTGTAGAAAGACCTGTTGGTCTATCTGCATCCTTAACAAGGAATATGTCACTTATTTATCAGCAAAGGTTCTACTGATTACTGGCTGGAATCTGATTACAGATTCTGAGGATCCATCTTTACATTTGGTATTAACATGCTCCAGAACTTTTGAAAATATATCTTCACTACAAATACCCACATGCCCAATCACGTTATACTTGCTAAATAAAAACCGAAAGAACTGCGGATGCTGTAAATTGGAAACAAAAACAGAAGTTGCTGGAAAAGTTCAGCAGGTCTGGCAGCATCTGTGAAGAGAAATCAGAGTTAACGTTTTGGGTCCAGTGACCCTTCCTCAGAAGACCCTTCCAGTTCTGAGGAAGTATCACTCGACCTGAAACGTTAACTCTGATTTCTCTCCACAGATGCTGCCAGACCTGCTAAGCTTTTCCAGCAATTTCTGTTTTGGCACCTTATACAGCCATTAGGTTGCTGTAGTTATAAGAACAGAAATCTATCTTTGGATATGAATCTTGCCTCATTTGCACACCAACTTCGTCGTCATCATCTTTGGGCTTAACCCGTTTGACCCCCACATTGATTGACACCAATACAGATTGGAATCGATCTACTTATTACACTTTCCCTTCAGCCCCCAGTTCTGTGTCCTGTAAGCAAACTCCTCTGAGTTACATTCATTTTTTACAAAGCCAACTTCCTGATGATTTCTTTGTTAAGCACTCTGGGTTTGGCTGTGGTGAATTTCACAGTCACTTTGCCAGTAGTGCACATAACGTAGGAATAAAGACAAGTTTAAAGAAAAGGTTTTAAAGTTTAAGCTGTTATTAGGATTGTGTGCTTCTCCTCTCAATAAGGTTTTGCCTGTGTTTGTAGAATTGAGTCTATTGTGGAGAGGAAGACTCACTGGAGTATAATCTGGTCCCAAAACCAGCAGACCTGCAATGTACTCAGCTATTGCCTGGGACTCGAAGCATACAAAGGTTAAACAACAGTGAAGACAAAAGCTACCAGACCTGCACTCTGCACATTAAGCAGCAGTGACAATTTACAATGACCGTGCTTTCAATCAACAGATTAGAGTTTGTTCAGGTCTATAAACTACAATTGCAAACAAAGACCAGGACAATGACGCTCTGTGAAATGTTGATGTTTCAAATTTAAGTTCAGCTCACTGTTTTGTTATTTTCATGAATACTCTCTTGTGCCTCTCCCCCACCAACACCCACAAAACCTTCTTTGGAATTTTAATTTAATTTAAAGTAGGGCTCCAATTGTCAGTTCCTGACTGAAATATTCCTAGATTGCTACTAACATGACTGCTCTGAAACTCATCCACCCTCCCCCTCCCTCATCTATCCTATCCCCACCTCCCCCCCTCAGCACTCTGCTCTTTTTCTACTTGCTTCACTTTTAATTCAATTTGGGAATGTGAGTGAGATTATTTCAGGCTCCATGGCATTGCCCTAAAGCAACCCCACTGTTTGCTGAGCCCAGTGTTTCACTCTGGAGTTAATTCAGTTATTTCCCAATTTTTACAGCAGCAAAGCTTTCAAACATGTGAGAAAATCAATAATAAATCAATCCCTGGAGTCTCCCATTTTTATAACTTGTCAAAACATTGTTCATTGATCAAAAGGTAGCTATTTTAGAATTTGAGGTTGGTTGGCTCGCCGAGCTGGTTTGTTGTTCCGCAGACGTTTCGTTACCGTGCTTGGTAACATCCTCAGTGCAGCCTCTGATGAAGCGTCGGTGTGTTTTCCTGCCTGGCTTTTAAACTCTGGGGTCCATTGCGATGGATTGCCTCACTTCCGGGTTTCCTCCGTAGTGGAATGCATATGGAATTTAAAAGCCAGGCGGGAAAACACACCGACACTTCATCAGAGGCTGCACTGAGGATGTTACCAAGCACGGTAACGAAACGTCTGCGGAACAACAAACCAGCTCGGCAAGCCAACCAACCTCAACACCCACAACCCGAGCTACAAATCTACTCCAAAACCTTATTTTAGAATTTCTTTTGAATGAACATTAGACTTTAGAAGTATCCTACTACAAGAATTCCCCCACAGTGCTACGAGTATGTACATCTCGGCCAACGTACATTTTGGAGTGAAGAAGGATGAGAGGTGACTTGATAGAGGTGTACAAGACGACGAGAGGCATAGACAGAGTGGATAGCCAGGGCGGAAATGACTATTGCAAGGGGGCATAATTTTAAGGTGATTGGAGGAAGGTATAGGGGAGATGTCAGAGGTAGGGTCTTCACACAGAGAGTGGTGGGCGTGTGGAATGTGCTGCTGGCAGCGGTAGTGGAGTCAGATACTTTAGAGACTTTTAAGCGACTCTTGGATAGGCACATGGAGGATAGTAAAATGTAGGGTATGCAGCGTAGATTGATCTTAGTTGGATAATAGGTCAGCACAACATCGTGGGCCGAAGGGCCTGTACTGTGCTGTACTGTTCTATGTTCTATTATAATATTTGTAAATTGACCAATGTCAGCAGAGTGGAGACAATTTGTGAGGAAGCAGAACGGGTTATACATAGTGGAGAACTTGTGCCTTTACCCTACACGAGTCAGTTTGATTGTTCAAGTGGATTATATGCTGAAGACAGATCTCGTCATATTGCTAAATATTGTTGGTGTAGAACAAGGTGATGTGAGTATTTAAACTATCATATTATAGAGTCTGCACCGACCAGTCTACACTAATCCCACTTTCCAGCACTTGGCTCATATCCTTGAATGTTATGACATTTCTATTACATATTCAAGTACTCTTTGAAGGTTATGAGGTTTCTCACCTCAGCTATCCTCCCAGGCAGTGCATTCTAGACACGCACCACCCTCTGGGTGAAAAACACTTTCCTCAAATTTGTCCTAAACCTCCCACCCTTCACCTTAAAATTATGCCCCTCATCAAGTGAAGAGAAACAGCTGCTTCCCATCCATAATATTCATGTCAGTCCTAATCTTATACACCTCGATCAAGTGCCCCCCTCAGCCTTCTCTGCTCTAAAGGAAACAACCTGAGCTCATCCAGCCTCTCTTCATTGTTGAAATACTCCATCCCAGGCGACATACTGGGACATATCCTTTACACCCTCTCCAGTGCAATCACATCCTTCCTATAGGTGGTGCACACAGTACTCAGCTGTGGCCTTAACAAAGTTTTGCAGAGGTCCAGCATAACCACTTTACAATCTATGCAACAATTAATAAAGGCCAGTGCCACCCTATAAAGAATGATCATTGGGATCTCAAGTGCCTTTGCAAATAGTTTAATGGGTTTGTAATTGTGCCACATTCCTTCAGTTAACTGTGAGGTCTAACTTAACAGGAACCTCTGCTCATTGACATGCAACAACTTTGCTCTAAGGGTATGACTCAGATTTGAGAAAGGTTGCTGCAAGTCTTTCACTGATTGACAGGCCCTTCATTGCAAATAGTTTTTCAAATATCATCAGAACTGATGCACTCTATTACAATCATATTGAGTCATGTAAAGCACGGCTATTCTCCAATCTACACGTCTCTGAGTTATAGGCCTGAGTCTCAAGTGCCAATTTAATCAAGTTTCATGGTGGATTTTGTGAGGCATAGTGAGTTTTCTTGCGTTATTTTCTCAAACTTGCCTCAATAAGTACCTACCTGCTTCTGTGATGCCCCACTTGTCTGATGCTAGCCCGATTCTCCCACTTACTGCAGTCAGAAGAACTCGCCACTGCTGTAATATTCCAGAATGGACCAGCACCCCTGGCATAGCACCATCTTTAAAATGTGGACCAGTGTCTGGAGTTATCCTGTGTGGTTCGTGGTGATTGCCCTGGATGTGGCCTGTAGGAGAAGTTTGAAGCCTCACTTTGCAGACGGGAATCTGGAGTTTCCTGCTGGACAGGATTGTACATAGGAGGGTTGTCCTCTTCCCCAAGGACCAGCAGAGAAGGCCCCAACACCAGACCTTGCTTGGTCTGGTCTGAGGATGCCACACCACTCAGTGTGGGTCTGAGCCATCTGGAGGAACACTCAACTGTGCAGGAAGGAGGTCAGTGACCTTCCCCACTCAGCAAAGGTAAGTGCTACCACCTTGTTTCTGCTCCCTCACCCTCAATCTGTCTCTACTACTGCACCCACCTCTCACAAGGCTCATGCTCTACCACTCTCACTATCAATGCAACATCTTGCCCACTCAGCCTCAGCCCCCTCAAACCCACACACTGCTAACTCTGCATCGTCTCTGTGTTGCCTACTCATTCACCCGGGACACCTCACCACATTTCTCCTGCATACTCCAGCATTAACAGCGTGTGATCCACTTTCATCACTCTTAATACCTGCCCCCTCTCTCCCTCATTCCAGAAGAAAATAGCCCACAATCAGACAGAAAGTGTCAGGACATTTGGTGGTCTGCCTGACCTTCAGCTTCCTACACTGCCTTGTGGAGAGGATCCTGGCTCTGACAGTTCTCATTTTGCTGACTGGCTATGTCCAAGCCCCTGGACTGGTATCAGAGGCTGCCCTTGATGTACTGTTCCTGGAGCCCTTGACCAAAGGCTATTTCCCAGGACTTGACTAGAGGAATGCTGCCAACCACAACAAGCTTCCTGGTTTTGTGTCTGTGCTAAATGATAAGGCAAAACAGGAGTAATGTGAGCCTAGTATCTCTGGCTGAGGGGACAAGGCACAAAAAGGCAAGGCGAGGCAGGGATGATATGAAAGGTCCAGGGAGGCTTAAGGAGAGTGAGTATGAAAACAGCAAGTGATATCCAGCCTGGTTTAATCCACGAGCAGGTCACGAGGCAGTGGGATTGCAGTTCTAGTTGTCAGTGCACCCTGAGGGTGCAACTTGGCCAAATGAAAACATGGTTCAAGGGGATGGAAGGTGTCCCATATGATACAAAGGGGCTGGCAAGTATCCGATTCCTAGGTCCATGGATGCAGCGTGCTGGTTGCCCTTGCCCATAGAGTGTGCCCTGAGATATCGGTGCAATGTTTCCATTTCCAAAGGCACAAGCTGGGAGTTTGGTTCCCACTCAGACTTTCATGTCGAGAATTTTTAGTTTCTAGTTACCTTGCAATGGGTGTAGGAAAGGAAGCTGTATATTAATGAGCTAAGATCAGCAGTTAATGAGGCTGACACCCTGTTATAATCCCTGTTAATAGGCCTTTCAATTTAGTTTTAACATCCAGTAATCTGTTGGAAAATGCAACTCTGCTCCTGATGTTGAGAAAGGCCTGTTGAACTTCTCATCCAATTCTCCCAGATTTCTCACCTTAGCCCATGCTGTTTAGGCCACTGTAAGATTCCTCCCTGAATGTTAATTCTGCAATCACAGAATCCTTACAATGTGGAAACAAGCCATTTGGCCCAAAAAGTCCACACAAACTCTCTGAAGTGCATCCCACTCAGACTCACCACCCTCCACTCTAAAAACTGAAAGAACTGTGGATGCTGTAAATCAGGAACAAAAACAGAAGTTGCTGGAAAAGCTCAGCAGGTCTGGCAGCACCTGTGAAGAGAAAATCAGAGGTAGCATTTCAGGTCTGGTGACCCTCCACTATAACCCTGCATTTCCCACAGCTAATCCACCTAACCATGGACAGTCCACGTAACCCACACAGGTCTGGACTGTGGAAGGAAACCCACTCAAACACAGGGAGAACATGCAAACCCCACACAAACACCCAAGGCTGGGATCGAACCCAGGTCCCTGGTGCTATGAGGCAGCAGTGCTAACCACTGAGCCATCATACTGCCTGTGAGAGATCTATATGTGGATATCGTCTTTGGAAATTGGATTTTAAAATAGAAGTAGAATGATTTGGCCAGTTTTGTGAAAAAAAATTAAAAAAGGATAGAACATCATTTAGACAGTGACCTAAATACATAATTTCTATGAATCTGACTTAAGTCAGTTGCCTCATGCACCCTTGTGTTGTTACTGGATAAAATGCTTATCCAGCTTGGTTTAGGACAGGCAGAGTGAACAGAACAAAGCCATTTGTTACACTTTGATTTCAGAGCAGACAAATCAATACTTTCAGTTCATTTCAAAGGAAATAAACAAATACAATTTAGTTCAGTGGAGCTAGTCACTTCAGCAGAAGTGTTTTCTAGTCTGTAGCATTTCCAAACCAGTGGGTTTATACAGAAGTCTTCAAATTGTTAGATACTAAATAAAAACCAAAAAAACTGCGGATGCTGTAAATTAGGAACAAA
>NC_063365.1:24228828-24275293 GCF_021869965.1 Rhincodon typus
TCCAGCAACTTTGTTTTTGTTCAAATTGTTAGAATTGAGAAAGCTTAGACCTTCAGAATTGTGTCCACAGACTCAGAAAGGAATTGTACAACTGTCACCGCAGTTCATGGAAAGAAAACTGGAAGGAGCCAGCTCAGTAGAAACTGAAAAAATTGAAATAGGAGGATAATCTTTCTGGATTTAAGAAGGTAATGGATAATGGATGGAAACAAGTTGAAAATTTATTTTGCTGTTTTTGATAAGTTCTTTCTGAACTGTCTTCTATATCTATATTGCCTGTGTTTTTTTCTCTTCTCTGCAATAAACTTGCACTCTGTTGTTAAAGATTATCAGCAGCCTCATGAATATGTTTCATTAATTAACATTAGCTAACTAAAATAGATTAAACATAGGATCTATCAAGCCATGTTTATTTCTGGGATCTGACTTGTTCAGGAGCACTTATCAGCTGGGATCATAACAATTCCTTTTTCAAAATTATTTTGAAATAAAAATTTGACAATACATGAAGCAGCAGTCTTCAGTGTGAGCATAATCAGGTGCTCTTTTAATCTTGAGCGTATTATAATTCCATTTCTCCACTAGGAGGCAGCATTTTCTTCAAACTGCCAAATTATTTCTACAAACTGGAAATAAACCAAAATGTAAGTTGTTCCTTTAACAGAATTGTATCTGACCAGTTTATTTACAGTTAGCTAGCATTAACTATGTGTTTATACGATCACTCCAGATCTGTTCGATTCTAGAACACAAAACAATGCACGAAATTCTAGAAATTGCAAAGTGTTAGTCTTTCAAAGTTAAAGCAAAACATGGTTAAGCAAATCATTGAAGTTGATTCCCATGTTATCAATTTATCTTAAAATATGCATGAACAGTTATATTTGCTGAACCAGGGTACAGAGTTAGGGGACTGGGGTGTCACACGTGAGGGTGTGGGCTGGAGGTACAGTGATAGGGGCCAGGTAGGGATTAAGGGATTTGGGAATGAGGGGAAGGTAGAAGTGGAAGGTAGGAGGCTTGAGGCTAGGGGTTTAGAGGGAATTAGTAACAGAAGATTCGAAAAGGGATTTCTGATGCTGCTCTGAGAGTTCAATGTAGCACCAGCAGCATTGCCTCCAGTTAGCATCTTTCTTCAAAGAGTAAGACAAATTATAATAGAAAGTGTTGCATTTATATAGTGCTTCTCATCATCTGAGGATGTCTTAGAATGTTTTAAACATCCATTAATGTTAATAAAAGTAATAGATTCTGCCAATGTAACAGTAAAGGGAGAGGCTGTAGTGATTCATGAATAAATATAGATAAAGATAGGAACAAAAACAGAAGTTGCCGGAAAAGCTCAGCAGGTCTGGCAGCATCTGTGAAGAAAAAAATCAGAGTTAACATTTCGGGTCCGGTGACCCTTCCTCAGTTCTGATTTTCAGTATCTGCAGTTCTTTCATTTTTTGTAGATAAAGATAGCCCTAGCTGTGAAGAAACACATTTGGATAAGTCCATGAATAGAAAAGGTTCGGAGGGATATGGGCCAGGATCAGGCAGGTGGGACTAGTTTAGTTTGGGAACATGGTAAGTATGGACTGGTTGGACAGAAGGGTCTGTTTCCATGCTGTATGATTCTGATTCTATGAAACACTGAGAAGAAGCAAAATAAACTAACTGCTCCAATTACAAATTGTTGTAGGAAATTAGGAACTTTAGAGTTAACATTCACAATTTTTTGAAGATAGGACAGGTTAAGAAGGTTGTTTAAAAAAGAAACATGCAGCACCTTCCCTTTATAGAGACACAGAATACAAAAGCAGAGAGAGTTACTTGGACAGTACCAGAATTCAGAGTCTTCAGTTATATAGAGAGACTTGAGATTCTGGGATTGATTTTCTTAGAGCAGAGTAGGATTGTGGTGGATTTAACTGATGTGTACATAATTATGAAGGTTTTCATCAAATAGATAGACCAAAGAAATAGGAACAGGAGTAGGCCATTCGGCCCTTTGAGCCTGCTCCGCCATTCAATAGGATCATGGCTGAACTGACCTTCCTCACATACATTTTCCTTTATTTTCTCATAACCCTCAATTCCCTGACTGATCAAGAATCTATCTATCTCAGCCTTAAATATACACAAGGACTCTGTCCCCACAGCTCTCTTTAGCAAGGAATTCCAAAGAATCACAACCCTCTGAGAGAAGAGAGAGATTGGGAGAGATAGGGGAATACAGTCTCCACAGCCAGCAGATTAACCCTAGGGTACAGATTTAAGATAACTGTCAGAAGCACCAGAGGAAACATTAAGAAAAATCTTTCCCTGTAGTTATAACTTGAAGAACTGTTTGAAACTGATTCAATAGGAGCTTTCAAACAAGAATTAAACAAATACTTGAAGAGGAAATGTCCATAGGGCATGGAAGTGAGAGGAATTAGTTAGATCTTTCAAAAAGCCAGAGCAAGCTTGATGGGCCTAATGGCCTCCTCATGTGCTATATGATTGAATGATCTATTAAAGATAAGTTATCACAGTTTCTGTCAATGGAGGGGACTGTGGAATACAATTGCATAATTGCACAAAAACAAAGTTGCTGGAAAAGCTCAGCAGGTCTGGCTGCATCTGTGGAGGAGAAAACAGAGTTAATGTTTCGGGTCCAGTGACCCTTCCTCAGAACTCAGAACTCACATGCGCACTCTCAACCTTTCTCTCCAACAGCATCGTAACACACTGGCTCAGGGCTGCACCACTCCGCAGTTCCACTTCATCCTCCAACTCATTCGTCGTGCAGGTATTTGCATAATTGTACATATTCACAATGACATAATAGACTCTCGTGGTTGATTTTAATAAAAAAAAGGAGAGGTTCTGTTCCCTGTCATTACTTGTACACAAAAGAAGAAATATTGGGTAGAATTTGTAGCACAATCCTGGTGTGAGATAGTTATCATGATCTAGTCTGCTACAACAAGCTCAATGAAAAGCGTATTAAAGTTTGTCTGAACCCATTTTTATTCTAAGTATATTTAAATTAAAATCTATTCAGATGAATTTATACAGGCAGAAAATCCCTAGAGGGGCTTAGAGCAAAGGTGCCAATGTCTTGTGGCGTTTAGAGTGCAGCCTCCCATAATACAACAAAAAGTATGTTGATAGCAAACTAACGCTTGCAAACTCTTTTCAGTAAGTAGCAACAGAATTATGCACAATAGCCATGTGCACTGGCCATTTCCTCACACCTTTCAAAGCTTTTGAGTTTATCCTGCTTTCTGAATGTCTGAGAATTACCATAATTATCTGCACCTCCTGGTCTGGGAGCACCATTATCACATGACTCAACAGAGGATTATTCCAATTAGCTGAAGTGGTCCTTTACCCCACTGTCCTTTTAATGATGGATTGGATGCCAGGGGTGATGATTTGAATAAAATCAACAGATCGGAACTTGCAACGTTCCTTTCACAGACAGAAACAGTAGAGAGTCTTGAAACAAAGGGACGGTTTGAGTTGAGCTTCACCAGCTCAGCGGCAAGAGAACATCTACCTTGACCCTTGATTGTTTTGTTTTCTATTCAGATTATTTTCTTCAAGGACTGAGAGGATTTATTAGCCATTTTGAACCCTGCCTAATAAGTGTTCTCCTTTGCGGATAGTGAAAACAAATCCCCCTTCAATCCCTTTGCAATGGGTGGACCACCAGTAACTCTCACATGCAGATGTCTGCTCAATTTACCAACGAACGCATGTAACAGCCCATCTGTTACAGCCCAGGATTTAACTCCAGTCATCTACTGGTCCCAGATTAAACCCTCATCAAAAAGCAATGCTCCTCCTGATATTATTTTCAGCCCCGCACCCCTAAAGTACTTGTTCACACACACAGTGAAGTGATTGGAAATCTCTTGCTGCTATAATAAGGCTGGAGAGTGGGACTAGTTGGGTAGCTCTTTCGGGAGCCAGTACAGATATAATGGGCTGAATGGCCTCCTGTACTGTAAAGTTCTATAATTCTATGATTCTGAATCCAACCATCCCTCCCTCTTCTTGTCCACAGATTCTACTTGAGGAACTGTGTCTTCAGATTTCTTTCCATAAACAGAAGAGTTACAAAGGAAGTAATTGGTAAACAGGAAAGAGGATGTTGTTTTTGTACACAAGTATAAAGGATATAGACAGATTTTCTCATGTACTACAACTTGTTCTCTTGGAGTTTTGGCATTCTTGTGATTGTGTTCTGATGATTGCAAGATGACAAGCTCCGACAGTGCATCTCTTTCTTCAACAATACTCAAGTTCAGTACAATTGAGAGACAAAGTTGGTTGAATTTGCTTGAAATAAAATCCTAAGAAACTGTCACATCATAAACTTGCATGAATGTAAGAAAAGAGACAACAAGGTGCAGGGCTGGATGAACACAGCAGGCCAAGCAGCATCATAGGAGCAGAAAGGCTAAACTTCAGGACAGCTCAGCCCTTTGGCTCATTAGTAATGCTCTTGTGTCCAATTACTAATGGTTTAATTCCAGTTCTAGATACTTGTATTTATAATTTAATCAGCTATGCCAGTGTAGTATTGAGGGAGCACTACACCCAGAGAGTGGTGGGAATCCAGAACTCACTGCCTGTAAGGATGGTAGAGACAGAAACATTTATAACAGGAGCATTGGAGGCTGGGGGGTGACCTTATACAAATTTATAAAATCATTCGGGGCAAGGATAGGGTGAATAGCCATGGAATTTTTCCTAAGGTGGGGTGGGGCGTCCCAAGCTAGAGGACATAGGTTTAAGATGACAACAGAAAGATTCAAAATTAACCCGAGGGCTAACCTTTTCACGCAGAGGGTGGTGTGTGTGTGGAATGAGCTGCCAGAGGAAGTGGATGGGTACATGAATAAGAAGGGTTTAGAGGGATATGGGTCAAATGCTGGCAAATGGGACTAGGTCAAATTGGGCATCTGATCAGCATGGACAAAGGGTCAATTTTCATGCTGTATAACTCTATGGCTGTAAATATATACATGTCCACTTGTGACGCCAAAGCGTACAAGGCTATGGGTCAGGTACTTGAAAATGGGGTTAGTAAAACTAGTTAGTTAGTATAGTTAATTAGCTGCTATAGTTAGGTGGTTGTTTCTGACTGGCCAAAGGAGCGAAGGGCCGTTTTCCACGCTGGAGACCTTTATGACTCTACATAGTCGGAGGTGTTACCTTCCTGGTGGGAGATTAGACCAGGTCACTTCCTGCTGTCTTGGATGGATGGCCAGTGTACAGCACTGCTTGTAGAGCAAGGAAGGCCCCCCCATCAATATTTATTCTTCAACCAAAATCATTGACATTGAATATCTGATCATTAGCTGATGCCTTTTATGGGAGCTTGCCCTTTGCAAATTTGCTGCCAGTTTTCCTGACCTATCAATGACCACACTTCATTGGCTCAAAAGCATTTTAGGGTGAACTAAGGTGTGAAAGCTGCTGGATAAAAACAAGGCTTTTTGTTATTTCTTTCTATTTAAACCACAAGCAGTACAAGCCATTGTAATGTAGAGAATTACACACTGTTGTATAACTGATGATGAGCTGTTTCCCATTGATATACTCGGGATTGTTCACTTGCTTGCAGTGAAATTTTCCTCCAATCCTGAGGTACTGGTCATGTGCTAAGCTGCAATTTCCTGGGTAGCTTCCTCATGGTCATTCTCAAGGTTTGAACCTGATCATTAGAAATCAATGGATTGCAGGACTATTTGAGAAATCGTCTTCAATTTTGACTTTGTTCATCATCCTGGTGTGTACCTCATGCTGATGAAATGGGGGTCCACTCTATAGGAAGAATCGGAGAGAGTTTTTTTTATCATTCAAAGGATGTGAGTATCAATGGCTGAGCCAGCATGTTCTGAAGAAGAAAACCAAAAAACTGCAGATGCTAGAAATCAGAAACAAAAACAGAAATTGCTGGAGAAACTCAGCAGATCTGGCAGCATTTTTGCAGAGAAAGCAGAGTTAATGTTTCAGGTTCAGTGACCCTTCCTCAGAACAGTTCTGAACTGGTCCTGAAACGTTAACTCTGCTTTCTCTTCACCTGCTGGGTTTCTCCAGCTATTTCTGTTCTGAAGAAGGGTCAATGGACTCGAACAGTTTTCTCTTCACAGATGCTGCCAGACCAGCATTTATTGCCCTGAAACTGAGCGGCTCGCTGGGCCATTTCAGAGGATAGTTAAGGCATACCTGAAAATGAGGTGTCAACCTGGTGAAGTCAGCAAACAGGATTACTTGCACACCAAACTGCGAAAGCAGCAAGTGATAGACAGAGCTAAGCGATCCCACAACCAACGGATCAGATCTAAGCTCTGCAGTCCTGCCACATCCAGTCATGAATGGTAGTGGACAATTAAACAGCTCACTGGAAGAGGGGTCTCCACAAATATCCCCATCCTCAATGAGCCCAGCACATCAGTGCGAAAGATGAGGCTGAAGTTTTCACAGCAATCTTCAGCCAGAAGTGCTGAGTGGATGATCCAACTCCTCCAGTGGTCCCCAGCATTACAGATACCAGTCTTCAGCCAATTCAGTTCCTTCCACGTGATATCAAGAAACAGTTGGAGACAATGGATACTGCAAAGGCTGCGGGCCCTGACAACATTCTGGGTCGGCGCGGTGGCTCAGTGGTTAGCACTGTTGCCTCACAGCACCAGGAACCCAGGTTTGATTCCATCCTCGAGCAACTGTCTCTGTGGAGTTTGCACATTCTCCCCGTGTCTGCGTGGGTTTCCTCTGGGTGCTCCAGTTTCCTCCCACAATCCAAAGATGTGCAGGCTGGGTGGATTGGCCATGCTAAATTTCCCGTAGTGTTCAGGCATGTGTAGCTTTGTTGGGTTATAGGGGGATGGGTCTGGGTGGGATGCGCCAAGGGTTGGTGTGGACTTGTTGGGCCGAAGGGCCTGTTTGCACACTGTAGGGATTCCATGAATGTAAAAATAGCACCAAAGACATATGCTCCAGAACTTGCCGTTTCCCTAGCCAAGCTGTTTCAGTACAGTTACAACACTGGTATCTACCCGACAAGGTGGATAATTGCCCAAGTATGTCCTGTACCAAAAGCAGGACAAATCCAACCTGGTCAATTATTGCCCCATCAGTCTGCTCTCAGTCATCAAAGTGATGGAAGGTGTCATCAACAATGCTGTCAAGCAGAACCTGCTCAGTGATGCCCAGTTTGGGTTCCGCCAGGGCCACTCAGCTCTTGACCTCATTACAGCCTTGGTTCAAACATGGACAAAAGAGCTGAATTCCAGAGGTGAGGTGAGAGTGACAGCCCTTGACATCAAGGCTGCATTTTACAGGGTATGGCATCAAGGAGCCCTAGCAAAACTGGAATCAACGGGCATTAGAGAATGAGCTCTCCGGTGATTGGAGTCATACCTGACATGTAGGAAGATGGTCGTGGTTGTTGAATGTCAATCATCTCAGCTCCAGGACATCTCTGCAAGAGCTCCTCAGGTAGTGTCCTCAGCCCAACCATCTTCGGTTGCTTCATCAATGACCTTCCCTCCATCATAAGGTCAGAAGTGGGGATGTTCGCCAATGACTGCATAATATTCAGCACCATTTGTGAATCCTCAGACACAGAAGCAGTCCTTGTTCAAATGCAACATGATCTGGACAATATCCAAGCTTGGGATGACAAGTGGCAAGTAACATTCGTGCCACACAAATGCCAGGCTATGTCCATCACCAATAAGAGACAATCTAACCACCTCCCCTAGGCATTCAACAGTGTTACCATCACTGAATCCCCCACTATCAACATCCTGGGGGATATCATTGACCAGAAACTCAACTGAACTCACCACATAAGCACAGATGCTACAACAGCAGGTCAGAGGCTAGGAACATTATGGCGAGTAACTCACTTCCTGACTCCTCAAAGTTTAACCACCACCTACAAGGCACAGGTGAGGTGTGTGATGGAATACTGCCCACTTGCCTGGATGGGTGCAAATAACATTCAAGAAGCTTAACACCATCCAGGACAAAGCAGCCCGCTTGACTGGTACTACATCTACAAGCATCCACTCCCTCCACCACCGATGCTCAGTAGCAGCAGTGTGTACTATCTGCAAGCTGCACTGCAGAAATTCAACAAACATCTCCAGGCAGCACCTTCAAAATGAACGATCACTTCCATCTAGAAGGACAAGGGCAGCAGATACATGGGAACACCAAGCCACTCACCATCCTGACTTGGAAAAATATCGCTGTTCCTTCACTGTTGCTGGGGCAAAATCCTGGAATTCCTTCCCTAATAACATTGTGGGCCAACCCACAGCAGGTGAACTGCTGCAATTCAAGAAGGCAGCTTACCACCACCTTCTCGAGGGCAACTAGGGACAGGCAATAAATGCTGGCCCAGTCAGTGATGGCCACGTCCCTCAAATGAATTTAACAAACTCAAACACATTGCTGTAGGTCTGGTGTCACATGTCGGGCAGGATGGCAAATTTCTTTACCTAAAGGATATTGTCTAACCAGATGGGTTTTTCTGATAATCAACATATTAAACTGACTTCCAATTACAGACTTTTTTTGAAATTAAATTCTAATTTCACTACCTGCCCTGGTGGAATTTAAACACCTGCTCCTAGAACATTAGTCTGGGACTCTGGATTACTAGTTACTGCTAAATCATCACCTTCCCAAAAGAGGTTTGTGAGAATAGTTCCAGGTTATGAGTTCCTTCAGTTATGAAGAAAGATCAAGAAGTTGGAACTGTTTTCCTTGGAGAGGAAAAGGCTGAGGAAATATGATGGAAATGTTCACAATCACGAGCAGGCTGGATAGAGCTGAAAGGGAAAAACTGTCCTTGCTCATACTGGGATGGAGAATGAGAAGGTACAAGTTTAAAGGGGTTTGCAAAAGAAACAAATGCAAACTGAGAAAGAAAAGTCACATTCAGGACTGGACGCCCACAGTGTGGTGGAGACAGGGTCAACTGAGGTATTGAAGAGCATGGTTATTTAAAGAGAATCAATGTGTAGGGTTATAGCGGAAAAGATAGGAATGTTGCACTAAGTTATGATGCTGATGTGATGGGCTGAATGGCCTCCTGCAGTGTAACAGACCTGTGATTCTGGACGGCAATTAGCAGTGAGCCATGGATTCCCCTTCTCATCTCAAAAGGTGCAATTATCACTCCAGAGCAGGATGTCTGAGATTGTCAAATCCATCATAGAAAATGGACTGAGCATTCAAACTCTCCCAATCAGAGTGACTCAGTGACTAATCCATTGTAAGGGTCAGTCTATTATCTTTGCACTGGACAATTTGAGGCATAGTTTCAGTTTCAAAGCAAAACTTGAAACACTCTGATCTAAAATCTCCCCATGCATATCAGGGTAAAAAATATCTATTAAATCAGAGTCTTTCACTTCCTTGACAACAAGGTGCAGGGCTGGATGAACACAGCAGGCCAAGCAGCATCATAGGAGCAGAAAGGCTGACGTTTCAGGCCTAGACCCTTCATTTCCTTCTTTCATTTCCTTCATTGGGATGTTCCTAATGATCAGGGAGTCCAGAACCAGGGGGTCACTGTCAAAGGAAACAGGATAGGATTGAGTTGAGGAGAAATGTCTTCACCCAGAGGGTGGTAATTCTGTAGAATTCTCTGCCACAGAAAATGAATGAGGCTAAAATGTTCAATGATTTCAAGGAGTTAGATTTTGTTCTTGGGGCTAAAGGGATCAAAGGGTGTGGGGAGAAGGCAGGAACAGATTTGGATAATAAGCCATGATTGTATTGAATAGCAGAGCAGGCTTGAAGGGCTGAATGGCTTACTCCTGCTCCTTTTTTTCTGTTTCTGTGTTTCTGTTATATCTAAAATGATTAAAACACAATTTTTAAGGATGTGGTGAATGCAGCCACATTAAACCACTCTCGTTAGTTTACTGGCCAGTTAACTAACACGTTTTCTGAATGAGCTTTTAAACTTTTGAATGAGAACTTTTATGTTTAAGTCACTTGGTCTAAATTTTATTAGATGCCCTACACTGTTAATAGTTCCCAGAAATCAGTTGATGAAATGTGGTGACACTGAACTTCGCCACAATGTGGAGAATAAAAAAGATATTTGTAACGTATTCTTGTCTCATTTAATTTAAACACTGAGTTGTTTCTTTGTTAAAAAGAGTCATTAAGTAAGAAGGATCCCTTCCGAGTGAGTGAAGGGGGCTTTGGGACGATGTGCTGTGGCACTGAGTGGAAATCGATGCAGGAGGGTTCCATTCATACAAAGCTAATCACATTTGTAGATTGTTGCTGCAGCCTGGGCTGAATAAACCCTTATCGCAGAAAAGGTGTCCTGGCCACATCGTGACAAACCGGATCTGTGGGCTCAGGAAAATGGTACTGTGCAACAATAAAGCTCGTGTACAACTCAGGGTCTTCGCTGCCTCCTGTTCAAGTGTCACTCTAAATTTTCAGCATGGCTGCGCAGGAGAAGGTCCAGACTTAACCCCCAGTGACACCGAGAGGAGGCCATACTGAATAGGAATTCACAAGTCTATACAGCTCGACAAACTGAAGCACATGTGTGTCGAGGAGCCGTCTCCAGCTGCCCTCCATAGTTACACGGCCAACTCCAAGAAGTTTAATGCCTCGCCGAAGAAACCATTTCTTTCTAACGAGATCTAATTCGGTCTGAATAGAGTCACCGATATATATGACATTTTCATTGCAAACTAACAAGTGAAGAAATTCAATTATAGCTGAAAGCTCCTTTCTAACAGGGTTTGTCTGCAGACATTTTTGCATATAAAAGCCACTCGACCATCCATCAGAGATCACAGAGCGTAAAGGAAGATATTTTAAATTCTCCACGAGAAACCACAAAGCTAAAGACCAAATAAAAGGTTTAAACCTTTGCACAATTTATTTTCTACAATTGCAATTGGATTTGGCATTCTACAGCTCACAGTTTCAATAATAAGAATGTACATTTTCAATTTTCAGCAAGGAGTTACTGTAAAAAAAATTCAACTTCTGTACAGAAAAGGAACTGACTTTTCTCTGGCAGTGGGAGGTAGTGCGATAGTGCTAATAACCTAACCCAAACTAATTACCAGCATGGTTTAGCAAATGCAACTTCTTCGTTTAATTTAACTTCATGTTTGAATTAACTTTAAATACAATGGAAAAACATTTTTTTTTGTTTATGTAAAGATGGTTTTAAGGTTGGGGATTTTCAGCAATTCAATCTTGCTTTGAACAAGTGCTGTTTAGTTAAATGATCAGTTCACTATATCCCCAGGGATAGGATTTTCACTGCATCGGATGGTGAATGTGGTCAGAGAGAGTTTAACTCTGCTCACCTAGCCCTCATATCATACAAACCTACAGTACATTCGGCCCATTCTGAGGAAGGGTCACCGGGCCGGCAATGTTAACTCTGATTTTTTTCTTCACAGATGCTGCCAGACCTGCTGAGCTTTTCCAGCAACTTCTGCTTTTCTTCAGCCCATCGTGTTCATATTGGCCGAATGGCAACACAATCTCACTTTACAGCTTTTAGTTTGTAGCTTTGTGAATTTTATACCAAATACGTTTTGCAAATGCAACAAGGATTTCTGCCTCTACCACAATCTCAGGAAGTGAGATCCAAATCCCCAACGCCCTCTGGATGTAAAATAATTTCCTCTCAAATCTGTTCAAAACTTCTTCCGTGTAATCTTTATCCCCTGCTTATGGACCCTTAGTTTACTGAAATAGCACCTTCCTATCTACTCTACACAAATATATGTATCCCGCCTCCACTCTGGGTAGATGCCGACTGGAAGGTTTCAGAGAAACCATAATTGAGATCTTTACCAACCATTCAACCAGAAAGGAGAAGCTTTAAGAAACACGACAAATCAATACAAGAATAAAAAGTCCAACTAGGTTTACATTCCCCTTTTCTCCCTTCCAGCGATGTCCAAGGTTGCCCTCACCGACTGGACATAAGGGTGGAGCTTACCTAACATGACGTCCTGCATCCAATCACCCAGGCCCTACTCTCATATTATTGGTCACTCGACATGTCGATTGTCAGTGTCTTGCCGTCCCACAGCCAATCAGAAATGTTCATTAGGCTTTTCATTGTCCAGTCGGATGATCATTGGCCACCAAACAGAAATTTTCATCCCCTCCATTCCTAATATTTTTAAAACCAAACTAAATATTTGATGCAAATGAAAAAAATACTTTGGTGATTTTCCTCCTGGATTTTGCTCACTGCAGAGTTTTGGGAATTGACCTACAATCCCTTGGAGACTTGTGGACAAGCAAATGGATTGGTAACTCTAAAATGACTCCTCTCTCTCAACTCTGAAATCCAGGTTTAAAGAGCATTGTCAACCTAACTTGCTGACCGGATGGAGGAATTGCATCCTTACCAGTTGCCAAAGCATTTTGTGGACAGAAAGTTCCCCTCAGTTAATCTTTGGGTGGAATTCAAGTTGTCGTCCATCTTAGTAAAAGCAAAAAAAAGCAGATTCTGCAAATCTGAAGTAAAAACAGAAAGTGCTGGAGAAACTTGGTGGGTCTGACAGCACCAGTGGAGAGAGAAACAGAGTCTGAGATGAAACTTTTTCAGGTCTTGAGTTCTGAACTTTGTTTCAAAGAACTGTTGTATTGGAATTGAAGCATTAACTCTGTTTCTCTCTCCACAATGCTGCCTGACCTGTTGAGTTTCTCCAGAACATTTTGTTGTCATTCGTACTTAGAGAGCAGTATTCAGTGTCTAACAACTGAACAGAGTTTACTGGTCAATGGACACAAGTGAGGACTGGCCTGTGGTATTCATCTCCTCAACTGAGGCCAAAGTTTTTCATTTGAAATTCTGGAAAACTCTCACAAAAAAGTCATCAATTGCTCACTTCAGGTTTAAAATTAAAATAATTGATTGATACCACATGCTTGCTAATGCATCATTAAAATTTCCTTTTGTCTGCTATTTTAACAGTGGTGCTCCCTTGTTTAGAACGTGTTAACATTTGCTCAAATAGCAACAAAGGAATTTCATACACATATGCTGATCTCTGATAATGGGAGGGCTCTGATTTTGAACAGTCAGTTCTGTACCTGAACATTAACCCTATGAATCCCATTAATGTTGTCTGCAGCTTCACACTTCACTCCACACAGTCTCTTCCATCTGAATCGGGGAATGGCCTTTTGTACAGCCTCAATTTGTCAACAATTAGTTCGGTATAAAGATGGTAATCAAGGACGCGTCCTTTTTGAGTCATGCCAAGTGTGGGAGGCCTCTGAGTATGGGGTCGGAGAATTTATTTCTTGCTCTGTTACGACTGTGGAAATGCAGTTGTTTCATGAAAGGGACCATATTCAAATTGGTGAGGATTGACTTGCTTTTCACTCTTTTATAAACAGTCAGTGGTCTAGCCAAAGACAAAACATCCTTGTGCTTGGCACCATAGTGTAGGCAACAGGCACATTTAACTGCACCCGAGTCCCTGCTGGTGAGTGGCAGAACATTACTGCTAAGCACTGACCCTTCACTGCCCTCTGGAGCATGGATCATCCATCATATGGAATCTTGAAAGCAAAGCCGATACATTGAGAACAGAGGCAGCTCAATTAGCTCAGTCGTCTATGAGGTGAAAAGACAATGCAATAATTCAAAATGCTTGTGATCATCCTGTCCTGGCCTCCTTTGAAGTGCTGATTTGCTCAGCATAGGGAGAGGCAAGCAAATGCAAATTTACCTGTAAAAGTATTTTTAAAGGGATCTAGTTTGGGAGTGGATGGCTCGGTGACCAAGCTGAATAGTTAGGAAAAAGGTCTAATTAGTGTGAGAGAGGAGAATGGATTCAGCTGCAGTCTCAGTTCCAGCTCCTCCCTCCTCACCAGGCTGGCTCGCTATTCTGAACATACTGTCCTCTGGCTTTGTCTCTGAGTCAGACTGTTGTTCAAGCTTTTTGCACAATTGGTCAGAGAAGAAGAATTGAATTACAATAAAGATCATATTTTGTTATTTTAGAACAGAACAACAAAACTCTCTCATTTAACTCCACACTTTCTAGATCTAAAAAGATTAAACTCTTCATTGTAATGTGTACAGAGCAATTTAAACTTGAAGAAATTTCCTTTGGTGCCTTTATAAAGCCTTACTTAAACATTCTAGGATTCTCTGGACATTTGAGTTAATAGACTCTACATGTCCCTGACTCTGCTGTGAAATACTTCAGGTATATTATTTTATATAAGATTACATAAAGACTGTATCTTTTTTTTCTGTATTTGTTATTGTTACTGAAAAGGGGAAAGGACTGCTTTAAAACCATCTATGTGGAAGGGGTTTTTTCTTTTTCTTTATTCATCCATGGGATGTGGGCGTCACTGGCTAGGCCAGCGTTTATTGCCCATCCCTAATTGCCCAAAGGGCAGTTAAGAGTCAACCACTTGCTGTGGGTCTGGAGTCACATGTAGGCCAGACCAGGTAAGGATGGCAGTTTCCTTCCCTAAAGGATATTAGTGAACCAGATGGGTTTTTTCCCGACAATCGACAATGGATTCACGGTCATCATTAAATTGTTAATTCCAGATATTTATTGAATTCAAATTCCACCAGCTGCCATGGCGAGATTCGAACCTGAATCCCCAGAACATTATCTGGGTCGCTGGATTAACAGTCCAGCGATAATACCACTAGGCCAAAAAGCAAGTTACAGAAACTCATTGTAAGTGGTGTTTACACTGTTGCTTTGTTAACCAATAGGAGAGGCTAGTTATAGATGGGCTGACACCAGAGGGTTTGTACGAAGCAACATGTAGCCGATTGGCCTGTGCAGTGGTGACCAGTTGTCAATGACAAAAGCTATCAGCATGCTAACAGCTATGTGATTGGGTAACTGAACAGCCTGTGGGTGTGATCGATATTATCTTCAGAAGCAGAGGTGATGTGTGTCTCTCTGCAGTAAAAAAAACCTACAGTCTCAAGAAAGCGAGTTATCTCTTCCATTAGTTGCTGTAAACCATTTCTTTTTAACGAATAAATCAGAGACTTTCTATTTTGAGAACCACTCACTCTGTTCCTCCCGCAAGGAAGTGAAAAGTACCTGGAGAGGAGGGATTGAAATGCAGCAAGTCCTGACAGGAAAAACAGGATAATATCAGCAAACCTTGTGGAAAGGGATTATTGAAATACCTTCCCAGTTTTTTTTTCCCTCCAACTATAACACCACTTTTTTTTTTCTCTGTCTGGGTTTGTCTGTATGTTTGTGCAGTAGAAATTTTATTGGGGGTTAGTGTTTTGATAAGTACGGTTATATGTCAGCAGTTCGTAATTACTTACCCGTGGCTCAAATCTATTTATTTGTAATTAACCGTATTTCTTCAGTCCAGAAATCTGGTCTGTGTTTTGTGTTTGCTAGGTCTAAACAGATAGTAAATTAGGAAATGATCGCTTACTTTGTTAAAATTTATAACTTTTCTGACAAATCCTGGAATAGCTGAGATGGATTTCCAGTGTGCAGTGAGAATGAGAACTCCAGCTGTTAGGGTTAGAGCATTAGCGGTTACCTTTAGGTTTATGATAGGGATGTTGGGGTTACAGTGTTAATGCTAGGGTTCAAATAATAGGGTTGGGTTAGAGCATTAGGGAAAGTAGTTTGGAACGTGAGGCATAACAATAGGAGTAAACCATTTGACCCTTCAAGTCTGCTCTGGGGAAGAGAGTTCCACACTCTATCTACCCTTTGGGAGAAAGAAAACCCCCATCTCTCTCTTAAAAAAGTAACGTCTCTTATTCTTAAATGGTTATCCCTTAGTTCTAGACTCCCCCACAACAGGGAATATCCTCCCAGTCAAATCCCCACAGGGTGATATATGTTTCAATAAACTCCTTCTCATTTTTTCAAACCCCAATGGAATAGGTTCAACATTTCCTCACCAGATAAGCCCTTCATCCCAGGAATGAGTCGAGTAAACCTCTTCCTGAACTGTTTCTAACCCAATTATATTCTTTTTTCAAAAGCCATTTTCTGCTGATACTTGTCAACACTTGCAACTGCACCTTAGCACCAATGCAGAGATGCGCATGCTTGCAATTCAAGAATCACTGCATCATCACGTAGAATTCCAAAGACACCATACACAAAGGAATTGCTACCAAGCAGAAGAGGTGCTTCATTGAAACAGAGTTCAGCAGGAGGGAGTGAGGGGGGAGTAAGGGAGTGAAGAAGTGAGGGGAGGATTAATGGAGTGAGGATGGGGGCTGAGGATGTGGGAGAGTGAGAAAACGGAGATGGGGAGTGAGGGAGTGAGGACAAGGAACGGGGGAGTGAAGGAGTGAGGACAAGGAATGGGGGAGTGAGGGAGTGAGGATAAGGAATGAAGGAGTGAGGATGTGGTCTAAGGGGGAGGGAGGAAGCCAGGACAGGAAGTGAGGACATGAGGGAGTCGAGGCTGTGAAATGAGGGAGTGTGAACTGGGAGTTAGGAGACAGGAATGAGGGATTGAGGATAAGAGTGAGGGAATGAGGCTGAGTGAGGGAGGATAGTGATGGGGAGGGCAGGGGTACATTCACAGCACCCCTCCCTACCCCATCACTGTCTGTGTCTCAGACATAACCTCATTCAGCCTTACCTTCTTGCATTAGTTTGTTATTGTGACTACTTGATTGCACCATTTTTCAGACTGGCAATGCTCCCACTTAAGTGCACAAGCCCCAGTTCCAATAAGATATGTGCAGGAATTTTCTGTGCATAGTCTGCATGGTTGTAGTGTCTGTGGACCCAACCCTTTCAAATAAGAAGCCCAAAACTATACACAGTACTCCAAATGTAGTCTTACCAACGCCCTGTACTGCTGCAGGAAAGCTTCTTGACTTTTATATTCCAGTCCCTTGCAATAAAAACAGCATTCAATTTATTTTCCTAATCATTTGCTGTACCTGCACACATTAACATTTTGTGACTCATGTAGCAAGACACCCAAATCCCTCTGCACCACAGTGCTCTGCAATCTGTATCCATTGAAATAATATATTGCATTTCCTTTCTTGCTGCCTAAGTGAACAAGTTCATATTTCCCCATATCTTCCAGGAGAATGAAGTTTAAAAACAAAATTTCACACATTATTCAAGCATTCCAAACTCATGAATTAGCAACCGTTCGCATTTACTAAGTTATTGATATGCTTCATTAACTTTCTTATTAATGCATAATTCCATAAGACTCAGTTAGATGCTCCCGCGATTGTCTTCGTACGTGAGAATGTGAGAGACACAATTACTTTAAGACTCACAAGCCTCTCTGAGAAAGAATCCTACAAACTGTGAAATGCTTTAGAATATTTTGAGCCTGTGTGTTCACTCTCAAACATTCCAAATGTTTGGGTTAATGCAGTTTCAATGGACAAACAGCACAAACACTGGGGTGAAAAAGCTGGTTGCACTTGAATTGTTTCAGGAGGTGTAGCAAGAAATAAAGCTGTGGGAGATGAAAAGTCATTGCACTGTGTCATAGCTAATGCAGAAATTTGCAAAACAGGTGCACCAGATCAGAATACAAAAAAAGTCTTTGGGCCAAGGAGTGAGGTGTCCCGATAAGTGCTCCATAACCTTTGTCACCCTCAGAAGTGTGAGTACATCATTTGTTGCAGCATCATAGTCTCTGAAGATCATAGTTTTTCAAATGATGGAAGTGTTTAATCAGATTGATATTGAGAAGATATGTTCAATTGTTGGAGAGATCAAATCTAATTGCCATAAGTACTAGACAGTCTGTATTAAGTGTAATAAGGAATTCAGGAGAGGCTTTGTTGGCCTGACAGTGGTGAGAATTGGGACTACCCAGGAATAGTTGATGTAATGACACACATGTATTTAAGGGGAAGCTAGATAACACATGAGAGAGAAAGAAACCGAAGGAGAAGATGATAGCGAGAGGAGACACTTGGGGCCTAAATCCTAACACAGACTAATTGGGTCAAAGCTCTGTGCATGAAGGATGCACATAACCTGATACATCTACAGCAGAGTTTTAGGAGTAAAACAAGCTGAAGGGGAGGACCTGGTCTCCATATCCCTGAAACTGCTTCGACTACATCATCCTCCTGGATCCCCCTCCTCAAACAAACCAGGTTCAGGCAGCTGAAGGACTGCCTTCTGGTCAAGATGGCAGGGGAGTAGAACGCTCCAACCAGAGCTCCTCCGCTCCTTCTGTTTCTTTCTCTTTCTCTCTTTTTTGCCTTTTTGGTCTCTCAGTGGGTTTCTGCCTGGACCCCCGACAGCTCCCAGCCTGGTCTCTCGGTGGTTCTTGGTGTGTCCCGGCCTGGTCTCTTGGTGGTTCATGCCAGTGTCCCAACTCGGCACGTGAGTGGATCCTGCCCAGATGTGTTCCCGAGGCATCGGGGAAGATCAGGGAGGTGGCAGTTTCAGTGATGGTATCTGCAGTGACAGCAGAGCATTATAAGCAGAGGACTCATCAAAGACTGTTGAACTTCTAACTTATTCCTTTATTTTCCTAGTTTAAACTGTGAAAGACTTTAATGTAACCTATTATTTATTTATTCTTTATTTATTTTTCTATTACTCTATGAAGTAATGCTTAACTTCTTAATTCTCATTTCTTACCACTTGGTACCTAACCTTCTTTTGTACCTAGGCACCTTGGTACCTAAAATGGCACCATGTGTGGCAACATTATACACTTTTCACTGTCCTCCTGTACTTGATTACATGTGATATTGTTTGCAATTTACCCTCAAAATTCTTTTTTTATTCCTCATTATTTTTTGGTCATTTTTGTTGGTTTTTGAAACTTTCCTAATCCTCTGTTTGCTGCTAATTTTAGCCACATTGTGCTATCTTTTCCACCTTTATGCTAAACTTGACTTTCCTGGTTTACCATGGCTAGTTTATCCTCTTGAATGCTTCTTTCTCACTGGGATATATCTTTGTTGTGAGCCATGAACTATTTTCTTAAACATCTTCTATTTTCCTCAGTTGTCTTTCTTGTTAAAATCTTTCTTGGTCCACTCTAGCCAACTCTATCCTCATTCCTATATTGACATTTTTAAGGCCTTTATTTAAGTTTAGAACAATTGTTTCAAACCCAAGTTCCATCCTCTCAAATTGAATGTTAAATTGGACCAAGTTATGGTCATTGTTTCTTGTGGGATCTTTTACTCAGGGATCAATCTGCTTCATTATATATCACCCAGAAAGAAAACAGTGTTATCTCTGATTGTACCCACACCATAATGCTTGATGAAACTGTCTCAAGTATATTTTATGGATTATCCCTGCTAATGACCAGACATTCTATTTTGGTGAGGCCAGTGATGAATTCCATGCTTTTCACAAAATAGTGTCATGGATTGGTCATATGAGAGAGCAGACGGGGCTTCAATTTAACATTGCCCCTGAAGATGGTACCTCTAGTCATGCTAAACTCCCTTAGTGCTGACCCTGCAAGAGTGCAGTGTTCCTTCAGTACTTACACTGCTACAATGCAGTGGTCCCTCAGCACTGACACTCCGACAGTGTTGCACTACCTCAGCACTGACCCTCCGACAGTGCGGCACTCCCTCAGCGCTGACCCTCCGACAGTGCGGCACTCCCTCAGTGCTGACCCTCTGACGGTGCTGCACTCCCTCAGCGCTGACCCTCCGACGATGCGGCACTCCCTCAGCGCTGACCCTCCGACAGTGCAGCGCTCCCTCAGTGCTGACCTTCCGACAGTGCAGCACTCCCTCAGTACTGACCCTCCGACAGTGCAGCACTCCCTCAGTACTGACCCTCCGACAGTGCAGCACTCCCTCAGCACTGACCCTCCGACACTGCAGCACTCTCTCAGTACCAACCCTCCGACAGTGCAGCGCTCTCTCAGTACTGACCCTCCGACAGTGCAGCACTCCCTCAGTACTGACCCTCCGACACTGCAGCACTCCCTCAGCACTGATCCTCCTCCTGCAGCTTCCTCCTGCAGTTTCTTGAGAATGGCAAAGGGGTTTAAAGTGAGACCGTTGAAATTACATGTAATCGCTGATGAAATTGAGCTGGTTTTGTGATTTGAATTGTATCCTGTGTCTCGCTTTGTAAATGTGAGACAGTGAAGACCATGGTAGTTTGTATCATTGCTTGGCCGATTAGTGGGACAAGCGGAAGCACCGCCCCAGCTGCTCACTCTCGCTTCAAAATCAGCAAGAAGATGGTGTCAGCATTCGGTGTTTCTCCATCACTCGCACTTTCCTTTTGCAAGGTCCATAGCATGTGTCTATTCCCAACAGTTTTCCTGGGAAGCCAATCAGCTCCTGCAGATTACGTCTCTAATTGTGATCCAGGGGTCCCCAGCCTCTGCCAGTGAGGGATGAGGATCGCCGACTTGCTCTTTTGACCCCAGCCTGTGTAACCAGGTTAATGGTTAGATCTCCTGCAGCAAGGAGTTGGGCCTGAATGTCCATCAGGAACTCGGACTTGTTCTCACTCCCAGGCTCTGACCTTATCCAGGTGTGGGAAGTGTATTATTTCCTGTGCCTGCAACCGAGCCAGACACTGGCACATGCTTTGTGAGCCCCTAGCACGCCTTTGAAAGTAAATGTCAAGTCTATTATCTGCCTAAGTACAGAGAAAGTCTGTGCATTGAACCCAGTGCCCGGAGAGGTCTCCAAAATAACATTTCTCATTAACTGTACGTTTTTCAACATCCAGTTTAATTGCACCGTGAGGGGACAATTTTGGAAACAGGTCTTTGTGCGTTAAACACCTAACGCTTATAAATAATTCTTTAAACCCCCACACTTCACTCGCACGATTGATTGGGTCAGGTCCAGAAGCTGCAGCATTCACTGAATATTCAGCGGCCCAGCCTGATAAAGGCTGGGTTAAAATCCGCAACGTCGCTCCAATAAATCTGATTGACTTTTCTTTGGCAGTCTGTAATTCCTGGACAGACTTGGCAGAGAGAGAGAGGTTAAAACACGCTGCACTCAGACATTTGGCGAACAGCTTTACACAGAGGAATAATTCGATTGCGTCTCTCTGAGTGCAAGTTCCACAAGACTGCAAGAAAGAGGCGGAGAGGTTTTGGGTGAAATTTAAACAGGGGTTCGGGTGGGGCAAGGGTAAAATATTGCACGGTGCCAATGGCAAGTCTGCCTCAATGGAGAGCCTGCCATTATATTTGGCTCCTTTAGTCGCCCGGAGACATGCAAAAAAAAAATCAACGATTCCTTCAGCTACCTACAAAGCTGCTGTTCTCCGTGCTAGGAACAGAAAGAGAAGATTTTACCCTGGGTTAGACTTGTTACTTCAGAGGTTGTGGGCGGGATTGACAATGACCAGCGACTAGATAGTGAACAGAAATGAACCCAGTATAAAACGTAACAAAAACAGAAGTTGCTGGAAAAGCTCAGCAGGTCTGGCAGCATCTGTAAAATCAAGAGTCAACGTTTCGGATCCGTTGATCCTGCCTCAGAACAGTATAAAACGTAGCAGAGTGAAGCAGAGATGTGCTGTTTGAGTTACAGATGTCAAAGTCTGTGGGTGTGAAGCTATGGCCTCTTTTCATCCCATGCACCCGTCCTTTTCCCTCTTTTCCCCATCACCTCCTATTCAAACTCACTCCCACCTCCACCCATGATCCCCAACCCTCTTCTTGTCCCCTGTTATATGAGACCATCCCCTTTAGGGAAGGAAATCTGCTGTTACCAGCTCTGGCTCTATGTGACTCCAGACCCACAGCAATGTTGTTGACTCTTGACTGCCCTCTGGACAATTAGGGGAGGGCAATAAATGTTGGTCTGGTCAACAATATGAATTATTTAAAAAAAACATCTGAAGAACTGTGTCCTGTTTTATTCTCCATATTAAGGAATGCTATACTTTAGAGTTGGGTATTGCAAGGCTTCATTAAATTAGTCCCTGGAGTAAGTTAGCCATCCTATGATGAGTGGCTGAGTGAATTGGATCAATATTCTCTGGAGTTTAGAAGAATGAGAGGTGATTTCATTCGGACAGACTCGATTCTGAAAGGGCTTTACAGTGTCTGAGTGCTGAGAGATTGTTAACTGGCTGGGGAATTGAGAACACAGGAGCATAGTCTCAGGATGAAGGGACAATCATTTAGGACTAAAATGAGGAGAAATTTGTTTATTAAAAGGGTTGTGAATCTATTATATTCACTCACCTCAAGAGTTGTGGATACTCCATCACCGAATATATTTAAGGCTGGACTGGATAGATTTGGGGTCTTTCAATGAGTCAGGGAATATAGGGAGTGGGCAGGAAGGTGGAGCATGAACAGAAGATCAAACCTGATCATATTAAATGGCAGACTGAGCTCGAGGGATGATTCCTGCTCCTGTTTCTTACATTCTTATGTTCTCTTTCTTGTTGTCCCTCCTGCTCCTTCTTCTGGTTCCCCTTATTCTGTCCCTTCTCTGCCATGAAGGTTTAAACATTGGGTTGATCTCTTTCAAATGGACTTTCCCTTTCATGAATTCCTCAGAGTGAAAATGCAGATGAAGCTGCTGCCTGGGTGGTCGTCCCTACAACTGTATTTTTATTCTTGCATATGATGTGGGCATTGCTGGCTATATTTGAACTCAGTAGTTGGCTTGACTGTTTCAGAGGGTGACCCACATTGCTGTGTGGTCTGGAGTCACATGTAGACCAGGTAAGGATGGCAGATTTCTCTTTGAAAAGGGCATGAATGAACCAGATGGGGTTTTACAGCAATGGTTATATGGTCACCATGAGGCTAGCTTTTTGTTGCACAATTTTATCTGCCCTGTTGGGATTTTGAACCCATACTCCCAGAACACTAACCCGGCATTTTGGATGACAAACCTCACAATTATTACCACTATACAACCGCCTCCCCAGCTCTGAGGGTCTCCTCCTTGTCACAGGATTGGGTATGGTTCTATGAGTCTACGTATATCTCCAGTTCCTAAATTAGTTTCTGGACCAGCCTCGGAGAGGTAAACGCTGTGATGAGGCAGAATTACCAGAGCCTGCAATACTTAATATCATGATCACAATTAGAAATGCCAACCCACTTGCATTCCCCTTGAGTCTCCAGGAATTAAGTTAATCTCCAGGACACTAATTGCAAGGAGTCAGCAAGAAGAAAAATCACAGGTTTCTTAAAATAATTGTGCTGTTTCCTTTTCCTGTGACCAGTTTTGTTTATTAGTTACAACATTTTTCTGATGGGAGGGAAAGCCTGAGCTACTTTCTAAGCTGTTGTTTGAGTTCTAATATTGAAGGAAAAAAAAGGACATGTCCCAGAATGTGTTACAGTCAAAAAGGTGCTTTGAAGTGCAGTCAGTATTGTAATGTAAACAACTCAAGTACTATACAGCAAGCTCCCACAAACAGCGATAATAACTAGAGCCAGGAAGAACACCCAATTTTCTTCAAAATGGTATCAAGGAATCTTTTGCATTCGCCTGCCAGACACCAGTTTAACCTTTTCATATGGAAGATGGCACCTGCAAAACTGCAACACTTCATCAAACCGCACTACATCACTTTCTAACTTTGTCTTCAAGCCTCTGGAGTGGGTCTTGAATCCCACAACCTCCTGACTCAAAGGTGAGAGCGCCACCCTCTCAATCAAAGCTTCTTTTTGAGGTGGACCCATCTTTTGATTGGGATACATTTGATTAACATCCCTTTCTTACATTCCATGTTTTAATTGATCTTTTCTTTTCTGCAGCATCCTCATTGCTGCTTGTTTGAGTCAGGAAGGGAACAAAACTTTGAGCGACAGCATGATCTCATTGAGTTAAAATTAATGATGGAATTTTACTCTGAAGGTTTAATGTTGTTAACTTGATAACTCTCATTGGCTTTTGGAATGGAGCAAATTATTGAAGGTGAAATTGGATTAGACTCAATAGTGTAATGGAATCAAACCTGACTAGAACGAACAGGAAAAAATGGAACTAAAATTGATGATGATAGTAGTTTGCTGTAAAAGGTAAGAATGTGTTCAAACATGAGTTACCAGGAATAAGGGAATTCCTGAGTTTGGTACTGGGTGTGAAACAGAGAATAAATTTGACCAACTGAAGTTGTTTTGCTAAATCCTTGATTTTCATCTTCGTTCTTCAAATAAAAGAGACAACACATTTAAAAAGAAACTATGATACAGAGCCACAAACCTGATAAATTGAGAATATCTCTTTAACAAGTTTTAATTAGAATAGAATTATATAGAATTTTAAATAGAACTGCAATGATCTACTGAGAATATTATTAAAAGAGTCAGAGCCTATGCCAAGACAAACTCACAAGAGATGGAATATTGAATGATGTGTGATCAATAGGCTTGTTTAGCAACAGATGGTTGGACAGCAGCCAGGTGGAAGCTCTATTTAGGTCAGTATTTGGTTTAAGGAAATTTTAACACACAGTCATTAGCGACAGCAGAGTGCCATCTGCTGCTAGTCCACTGACTTATTTACAAACCTATGTGATAGTTGGTTAAATCATTAACAATGTACAAGGTCAGCCCTGCATCAAAAATAAGCCTGGTAGCTGCCGGGGTTTCTAACCAACATTCAGGTACCTGCACTGATTAATAATTCTTAATTAAAAGAACCCAACCCAAAAGAAGGCCTAAGGTCTCTGTGACCTACTGTGATTCATAAACATTGAGATTGGACTCTCATGTTGATTGACTACAGATGGCAGGTGCAAAGGGGCAATGTGGCAAATTGTTGCTTACATCCTTTAATCTGTGTCATGAGAGACTGGTTGATCACTTTCTAATGAATATTTATTGGATTGATCCCAGGTGGATGCTTGATAACATTGCCAGACTGAAGATAGTTGTTGACTTTGATAGGAAATGGACAACTTACCAACATGTTTCATCATTACATTTATTATTCTCCAAATTTCCATAAAAATACAGAACCTCATTCCTGAGCCACCATTTATTCAAACTATATGCATAAAAACTATGTTCATAAAAAGAGGTTTTGACCATTGCCCTGCTTTTGCTGATAATTTATTACAAAGTAGAAGTGCAAATTTGTTAAAGTACACTACTACAGCTCAGTGACAGTTTCATTTGCCATTACATTATCCATAAAGCAGAAAATTTTACAGCATTTAGAATGAAAAGAGTTTGGACAAAGGTCTTTTCCCAAGGATAGGGGAGTTCAAAACTAGAGGGCATAGATTTAAGGTGAAAGGGGAAAAATTTAAAAGGAACATGAGGGGCAACTTTTCCACACCGAGGGTTGTGCAGATATGGAATGAACTGCCAGAGGAAGTGGTAGATCCAGGTACAGGTACAACATTTAAAAGACATTTGGACAGGGACATGAATAGGAAAGGTTTAGAGGGATATGGGCCAAATGCAGGCAAATGGGACTAGTCTAGGTTGGGAAACCTGGCTGGCATGGACAAGTTGGACCGAAGGGTGTGTTTCTGTGCTGCATGACTCTATGACTCTATATTACAATGAAGCATACTGTTGAAATTAATGAACAGATTTAAGCCGTTGAAAATGTTATGGTACTGCCGAAGGGGTCCCTCCACTCAAATTGGCTACACTAACTTTGATTCCAGCCTTTTCCATTTCATCTTACCAACAAGTCTTTCTAGTCCTTTTTCCATCATTTGCTCATGCTGCTTCCTCTTAAAAGTACTTATTTGCTTCAAATACACCTTGTGATGGGAAGGTTCCCAATGCTCTCCACCCACTGAGAAAGCAGTCTCTCCTGATTTCTGTGTTGAATTTATTTGTAACTATCTCATACTCATAACATCTATATTTGGACACCCACACAAGTAGAAATATTTGTCTATGTATAAACACCTCAAGCATTTTGAATTCTCTCATATTCTTCCCTAATGAAAAAGTGAATCAGTATAGTTGCCTTTGAATTTACACTAACTTGTCCCACCTCACAAATGCTCAACATCAATTAAAGTTTAGAACTTTAATCTCTAGTGTTACTTTACACCAGCAACTGAGGCTTTGAATCAATCCTGGTAAGATTGGTGAACCATGTTGAGTATCTTAGCTTATGCCAAGAACTGGATAGAGTTGTTTGTCCAGGGGCAGATTTGGGTTTTCTTTTACTTGTAAGGTTATCTGTGAGAATTATAAATTGTGTCTTTAGTAAGCTGTATTGCTGTCAAGTTGAACAGACATAGAGGTTGTGGTTGTTGGGTGCAGGACATGTCTGACAGGTTTGCAGTGTCTATGTGTCTTTACCTGTCTCTCTACTTGTGCATATTCCTGTATATGTATCTTAATATATTTGTTTCTGTCTCTGTGTGCCTCTCTCTCTGTTGCTGTGATGTTGTTTGTGTATGTGTCTGTATGTGTGTCTGACAGTCAGTGTTTGTGTATATACCTAGGTGTATCCGTGTATCTGAGTGAATTCGTCTTAAAAAGTGACAATATATTTAAGTATTTGTGTTTATATCTGTATATGTATCTGTGTGTATCTGAGTGTCGATGTATATCTGTGTGTTTGTATATGCGTGTGAATTGATCTTTCTTTTAATATGTGTTTGTGCATCATTTTTGCTATAGGTGTGTATCTGTGCATATATCTGTGTATTTGTGTTACGTCTGCGTCTGTATCTGCATGTGTGTGTGTACTACATACAATGTGTATATACTTATGTCTGTGTGTGTACCTGTGTGCCTATTTGTGTTCCTATGTGTCTCTGCATACCGGTACGTCCGTCAGTCCGTGTGTACCTGTGAGCGTGTCTGTGTGTATACCCCTGTGTGTCTGTGTGCCTACGTGCCTGTCTGTATTCCTACGTGTCTATGTGTGAATTTGTGTACCTGTGATTGTCTGTATATCTGTGTGTGTAAAAGGATTAGCGAGTGTCAAAATGTTGCTGGAAATTTTAGAACGGAACTCGAAGAATCTTTTATAAAATCAATATCTCAAATCAGTTTAAAGTATTATCGAAATAGGAATTTCATATAGAAGCGCAAGAAATCTATAAATTATAAATTTCAAACAATATTCTCCGACCAATTGAGAAGGCAAACATGTTCAATGTAAATTCAGGCTTTAAAATTCGTCCTGGTTAGGTACAGTTTCTCAGTGTCAGAAAAGGAGTGGGTTCGCTTAGGCTTTGGGTGAATTTCTCCTGCTAAAACTAAAATGAAGAAGATTCGGATGGAGTCATCTAGACTCGAAACGTTAGCTTGCTCCCTCTCTACGGATGCCGCCTGACCCGCTGTGATTCCCAACATTTTTTGTTTTCAGCCATTTTATTAAATTTGAATTTTAAAAATCATCTTTGTTTCCATCTTTCCAGAATGGAACAAGAGGTAATTTCAAAGCAAACGCGAATCACTCCAGAGAGATCCCGAATCTCTCACTCAAGATAACAAAGAACTGTACATACTGGAGATCTGAAACTAAAGCAGAAATTGCTGGAGAAATTCATCAGGTCTGACAGCATCAGTGGAAAGAGAGTTAACATTTCGGGTCCAGTGACCCTCTGGGATATTGCTTTCTCTAATTTTATTCATAGAAGCATATCACAGAATCCCTACAGTGTGGAAGCAAGCCATTCGGCCCATCGAGTCAACACCAATCCTCCGAAGAGCATCCCACCCAGACCCACCCCCTACCCTATCCCTGTAACCCTGCATTTCCTGTAGCTAACCCACCTAGCCTGTACATCCCTGGACAGTGTGGGGCAATTTAGCATGGCCAATCTACCCTAACCATTGATTGACAGAGGTTTAAAAAATAGTGTGAATGTCTTTGCATTGTATAAAACACTCAAACTTTTACAAACATTTCAAAATCTCCGGGACCCACAAGGGAATAAAACAGATTTTAGCACAAGCTCCTTCACCGTTCCACTGAAATTCCCCGGAGGTACTTCCGTCGTAACTTCAGCGGAATTTGCAAGGCAGTGCAGTACCCATGGCTCTGCCGCCCGTTCCCAGTTGAACATCAGTGACGTGCTAACATGGGGTTTTAGCGATGCCTTGCAGCTCTCAGTGCCTCAGTGCTGTAACCCAGGCGCACTGGCAGTTACATATGCGCCAACGCACAGACGTTAAACATTACTCCTGCCAAAATTATCTCCGTCTGGAGTGAAAACATCATTAGCATCTGGACAAAAACAAATAAACACAGCGAATGTGCAAACTGCTCTAACGTTTATTCTCCTTAGCAAAGAAAATTTTTAAAAAGCCTGCTCATTTGAGACTGAATTTAGCCACAAAGCAGAAGTACATGAATAGAGAAAGGTTTGGAGGGATATGGACTAGGAACAGGCAGGTGGGATTCTGTTTAATTTGGGATTATGTTGGGCATGGACTGGTTGGACCGAAGGGTCTGTTTCTGTGCTGTATATGAGTCAGAGCACACTGACATTGTTCCACTGCTTTTCCTCAGTTTTCCCACCTGGTTGGATGTTAACTGTATGAAATGTTGGTGACGGAGTGCATAACTGGCCACCTCCAGTTCATTTCTGTCGGAAGATTACCTTCTGGGCTTAGTTTTTCGACTTTATATTTTAAACTACATCATCGAATGGAGTGAACCTTGATCAGCCAATTCCACTTTCTCAATCTCGGTGTTCATGGAAATCCGGGAGTCAATTAAGTAGGGAACTTGGCTAAATCCTAACTAAGATCAAACTGATTTTCCCTTCCCTGAGCCTGGTCCCAGTAAAAGAGCCGAGAGCAGGGTTTGCACATTCTAGCCAGCTGTAATGGCATTATTCACTATGAGGTTAGTATAGCTGGGGGCTCTGGTGGGGCAGTGATAATGTCCCTACATGTGACCCAGAAGCTACGGGACCAAGACCCAGCTATGTGTCATAGCAAGTTATAGATGGGAGTGAGGTGCTGCAGACTACCAGTCAGAGCCTCCCCGGCGTTTACTGTATGTTTCTGTTCCATTTACAGAGCTGTCTTATCTCATTCTCCCGTAGCAATCAAAGGAAACCGGCAGATGGGATGGGAAATCCCTTCGTTTCATCTGGAAATGATCCCATTGTTTAAAAATAATGATCCTATAATGTTTCTTTAATGTCCAGAGGCTCTAGTCAGGTACCTGCTGAACTCTCTCTCTCTGGGTGGGGTAAAACCGTGTCTAACTGGATACGGTTGGTGATGACAGATTGTATCAGTGTGAAAACATTGGGTCATTGGGTCACCACAGGCAGTGGTAGGACAGTCAGATATATTAGGTACATTTAAGCTTGGATAAGCACATGGATGATAGTAAAATGTAGGGTATGCAGGTTAGTTTTGATCTTAGAGTAGGATAATAGGTCAGCACAACATCATGGGCCGAAGGGCCTGTACTGTGCTGTACCGTTCCCTGTTCTATTAAAGAATTAGCAGCATTCGTCAGATGTTCATTAACATAATTAATATACTCGAAAGAATACCCAGAAATAACATGAGATTAGGGTGTTATTAGACAGGCATTGACACAGTCAGTGAGTAATGAACGATGGCAACTTGAAAAGCGGTTTGTGTAAGACTTCCATGAAGGATGAGAGGAAGTATGTAGCTATTCGCCAAGTACAAAGTATACAGTACCAGCATGAAATATGAAAGATTCAAGGGAGAGTCATAAAGAAAATTCATGCCAAACGTTTCAGGAGTCTAAATCGTTTCCGTTGAAATCAAGAAGATGGCTTGAATTTTTTTGCAATATTTACACATCCTGTTACTGACCACTGACCCACATACAGGACGTGGGCGTCGCTGACTGAGCCAGCATTTATTGCCCATCTCTAGTTGCCCTTGAGAAGTTGGTGCTGAACTGCCTTCCTGAACTGCTGTATTTCATTTGGTGTCAGTAGATCCTGCAATGCTGTTAGAGATTAAAGGAGTCCATTCAAGGGGGAGGCAATGGCCTAGTGGTATTATCGCTGGACTGTAAATTGAGATTTGGACAACATTCTGGGGACCCAGATTCAAATCCCGCCACGGCAGACGGTAGAATTTGAATTCAATAAAATATCTGGAATTAAGATTCTAATAATGACCGTGAATCCATTGTTGATTGTCGGAAAAACCCACCTGGTTCACTAATGTCCTTTAGGGAAGGAAACTGCCATCCTTACCTGGTCTGGCCTACATGTAACGCCAGACCCACAGCAATGTGGTTGACTCTGAACTGTCCTCTGGGCAATTAGGGATGGACAATAAATGCTGCCTAGCCAGTGATGTCCTCATCCCGTTAATGAATAAAAAAAAAATTGGTGTAGGGATTGGTATTCTAAGTGCGGGCTGGATGTGGACTTGTTCCCTGTTATTATCAACAGCCAAAGGGGCATGCTGCTTTGTACAATCCACTCGTCTTTGGGACATATAGCCTACGTACCTGGCATCACACTGGCACTGAAATTCATATACTATGTGACTCACTGGCTGGCTGTTTCACACTGTAACTAAGCAGAAGCAATTGGAGTGGTGTTAGTCAAGACCTGAGCAGGATGCTACCATCCAATCCAAAAGATGTTCTGTCTGTTGCACTAAAGTGTGACAGATTTCAAGCTAACACTCCTGTAATTTCTTGCTTTCTATCTCCTTCAGTGTTTAAATAAAGGTATTGCCTTTGCTTTCTTCCTACCTAAATGAAACATCATCTGATCAAGGGAGTTGGGAAAATTCAAACCAATGCTAACTCTTCACTTCCTTTCGGACCCTAGAATAAAGCCCATTAGGACCCCTGTACTTAACAAACCACAGCTTCAACCATTTGCCCTTCACTGGTGATTGTAATTTTCCTGAGCTTCTCCCTCCCTTCCATTTCCTGATTTAGCCTTGCTTCTGGGATATTCAAAACATAGGGACAGGCCATTCAAGCCATTATTCAATTAGATAATGGCTAAAACTGTGGCCTAACTCCATGTATGTTACTGTATCTCTACTCTGAAGACTGATGCATGACTGTTCAATTCATCTGGCATTTTCTTAGTTTCTATTATTAATTCTCCAGCCTGACTTTCTATAGGATCCATGCTCACTTTGTTAATTCTTTTAAATGCATTTTAGAAAGAAGTTTATGAAATAATGAGAGACATAGATAGAGTTAATGATAGTTGTCTTTTCCCTAAGGTGGGGAATTTCAAGACTAGGGGACACTGTTTTTAAGGTGAGAGGAGAGAGATTTAAAAAAGACATAAGAGGCAAATTTTTTACTCAGAGGGTGGTTTGTGTGTGGCATGAACTTCCTGAGGAAGTGGTGGATGTGGGTACAGTTACAGTGTTTAAAAGACATTTGGATGGATATACGAACTGGAAAGGTTTGGAGGTTATGGACCAGGAGCCAGCAGGTGGGACTAGTTTAGTGGGATTATGTTCGGCATGGACTGGCTGGACTGAAGGATCTGTTTTCGTGCTGTACAACTCTATGATTCTGTCTGTTTTTATATTTCTGGCTAGCTTTCTCGTGTATTCTAATCTTTCCCTCCTTACTATTTTGTTCAATCATTCTTTGCTTTAATAAAAAAAATCCAGTCTTTTGACCTGTCACCTGTTTTCAATAATTATATGTTTTTTCTTTTATGACTAAAGGACTTGGATGCTGGAAGTCTGAGACAAACAAAAACAGAATGTGCTAAAGAAACTCAGCAAGTCTGGCAGCTTTCGGAGAGAAAACAGGGATGATGTTTTGAACATTGTGAGCCTTCTTCAGAACAGAAAGATCATAAAATGAATTGTTGCCAAACTCTGACTTAAAATTGGATAGTATGACAAACAATAGAAACACAGAGAGTGATGGTTACATTAGTGTCCCCTATTTAAATGGGACAAGGTGGAAAGATGCATGTGAGATGGTGCAATATTGACGAGGTACCACAGGGAAGCTGGTACACTCCCAATTTCTCTTACTGTACTGACAGTTCATCCCTGGTGGATAAATCTGTTTTTGACCTTCCAAAGGAGATTTCCAGACAATTAGTCTCTCTGGGGGTCGGTTCACAATACATTGAGCTTCACCCTCTCAAACTTCATTCAAAATAAGATGCTTGAAAATTACTCCCATTCTCAAGTGTTTTCATCCAGTAATTTTGATGCCTGTAAACAATACCAAGAATATTAAAACTCATTATTTCACAGCTACTGTAATAATGACTATTACACATACAAAAACACTTTAATGCTCTTGGGGGGTGAGAGTCCCTGAGGTTGAAACCATTAAAAAAAAAATCAATGCTCGTCCCCACTTCCTTTAAAGCGCCAATAGATGCAGATTAATTATTGATGCTGCTAAGAATGAGCAGAAACCTTCATACAAACTATTCGCATGGAACAGGACGGATATGCTGTTTAGTGCAAATGCTTAACATTTTAAAATTTTCAAATGACTGGAGTGAAATTTCTTACTAATTATTGTTGCATCCTATCATCACTTTTTCTAATTATGATGTTTATCTGATTTTAAAGCAATATCTTCATTCACTTCTCGTCACCTCCTATTCTGCATCACAGATTTCTTGAATAATAAATTTTCAAACACAGATACAATAATGTAATCATCTAACACCCACAGTCCAATAATGAATGTATATACAATGTAAATAGATTCAAAATCTATTTATGTACATTTTAAACCTAATTCTCAGGCCCCCTGCCTCTTTTCATCAATGGCAGTCTAATCCATTTTAATGCAGGTCTCTTTATACTAATTCTGAATATACACAAGTGATAGCCACAGCTGGAGCCCAATGCTTAAAGGGACCAGACTGGGGCTCAGCATTCTAAAACCATTTACAATTGGTGGGTGGACACACAGGAAAAGTTAACACTTTGCAGACTGGCCCCGATTGCAGCTTAGCTGGTGTGTCCACACTACCTTTGACCGCTAAACCCACAATCACATCATCAGACAATTGCATGTTCTGATTTAAACCTTCTTCAAATCTTCCTATTCACATCTGAGGATTGCAGGCAGTATCTTTGACAGAGTGCTATACGTTAACCCAAACAAACTCCAGGCAATAATCAGTCATCCTTCAGCATTCACACTATATTCATCCTCAGCAGAAATGCCAGCTAAAGGACTGAATAAAATCACCTGTTAAATTTGGGTAGCAGCAGTGGTTCAGTGAGTACCATTCTCCTCTCTTAAGTCACATGACTAGTGGGTCCTGGTCCAGAGAACTGAGCACAAAATCCATGATGTCACTCTAGCATAGTGAACACTGCACCATCTTTTAGATGGGACATTGAACTGACAACAATAGCCATCTCTAGCTCAGTATAAAAGATCCTCTGAAACTATTTTGCATGACAAGGATGTTCTTCCCAGAGTTCTGGACAAACTTGAACACTTGATCATTATTGATCATTATTATGTCCTTGTACATGGGAGCTTATTGTACATAAGTTGGTTTGCTATGTTCCCCACATTACAAGAGTTCAAAAGCATTTAACTGACTGTAAAGTGCCTTGGGACATCCTGAAAACACTCCTATAAATACAAATCATTGCAAGTATTGTAAAGGATTAATGACATTTGTTTTGAGAGTGTAAATGAGTGATCAGATCTCAGGATTATATATCAATTTTTAAATAATTAGGGTGTCATACTTAAAATGCTGTCACAAATGATTTTGTTTTGATATCTGTTATTTTTATCCTACCAGAATGGTGAATAATTTCTTCAAGCTTCCTGAAATTGGGACTTGACCTCACTCTTAAAAGTTTATGCCTATGTAGATAGCAACAACGCCTTCCTTCATTAGGCCTATATCTTACACACAATTTTTAAAAAGTGTGTCTATTTAAACCCATCTATCCTCTGTGTGCCCACACTTTGATTACATTAACAGATGAATGAACCGTGACTGCATTTTTGATATATTTAAACTACTTAGATTCAAAATGATTTAATTTGCTTTTCCTACTGATGGGTCTGCTATTATTTGCCTGATATTCCAACTAGCTAAATCAATTTGGAAAATAACATCTGGCCAACGTCTAACTTTGCAAATTATGGCAGTCTGAATATTTAGCAGGTTTTTATGTTCTTGAGCTATTATAACACCAATTAAACAGCACAAGGCTATCAACAAAAAGTAAAATACTTGTAGTTATGAATTCACTAAAATAGCCATTATCCAACAGGGAAGCAATTCTGGATGCAAATGTGCAGAAAGTGATAGCATATTTTCACAGAAAGCTTAAGGGATTATTGAGTGTGACAAATTGTGTCTGGTATCCTAAACTAAACCTAAGCTAACCTGATTCCAACCAAACCAGATCCCAAACTCTCTCAAAAACAATTCATGCCTTGAACTCCAATACTTAGTTAGGGGCAACAACAAAAGAATGGGATCTTGAATTCTTGGGGGAGATGCTTTGGTAGGACTATATTGGCGTTATATAGTGTGCTCTGTACGAATGTAACTTGGTGTGAGACAGCGCATCATGTGGTTTCCTACATTTCGACAGTGATGATACTTCATTGGCGGTCAAGGACATTGAAATATCCTGAGATTGTGAAAGTCAGTACATAATTGCAAGTTTTTGTTTTACAATGTTGGAGCTTTCACCGCCATCCAATCACTGATCAGTTCATGAAAACGCGTTCCTTCAGTGAGAACAGCAGGTCAGTAGCTCTACACCTAGTTGTCAGTGCGGACATGGTTAATACATTGTTTGGAAGCAGTTTTGAAAAGCAACAATAGGATGTTGATCTTCTGAAGGATTTTGCACACAGAACAGGGCCCAAGGACAATGGGACACTTTAGCTGTAAACTGAGAATGTGCATTTACACTTAAATCCACGTGACTCTTCTCAACAGCTCTAAAGTTTCAAGGAGGAAAAGAGTGAAAACTGTTTATTTAACTTTAGCATTATCTATCCTATTCCTTACACGCCCCCTAGGCAACCAATCTAATAAGTCTTAACATCAGCAGCTGTCAAAGAAATGGGGTCAATTATTTCTGCTTTGAGAAAGAATAGCAGTGGATTTGTGTCTCCATAGCACGGTCCCTGCATATGGAGTTGGCTGGGATAAAGGCACTATTGATATTATTGCGGGAATTAGTGATTTTGATTTTATTACTGGGATTAGCGCTCTGTAATTTGTATTCTTGCCCTACAAAAGCTCCTATAGCAGTCTGAAGCAATCCCTGACTGTCAGGCTGGGTGAACACATGTCACACCTGCTGGGTCACTTGACCCCAGTTGGGGAGGGAGGGGGTGTCGGGGAAGGGGAGTGGATTCAATTCTGTCTTCCCCATGTAATTCAGGTCTGGTTATTACAGGGCATGTTGTGGGGTGAGGGGAGTGGTGCGGTAATTAAAACTAAAATAGCAATTAAAGAACTAGGGGCCTGGTCTGTTCGTGCTGGATATCTGCATGAACAAGGCTGTTCAGCAGCCAAATCCCCACTGTCCCAGCGAGACATTAGCAACCAGCTCAGCCATATGTAAAACAAGGAGAAGCAGTTCCAAAGTACTGCCTCCGGTTCAGTGAGGTGGAGGGAAATGTGAAACCACACCATCCCCACCCCCACCATCTGCCCAGGGATGATACTGCCCAGCTAGGTAACGGACAAGGACACTTTGCAAACTCCTCAGCATTCTCAGTATGAAAGATGTGGCATGTGGCAGGAAGAATGAGACTCAAACCACTTCAGCCTGTGAGAAGCGTCGATCAATTCTTCCACACATTTCCAACAAATCAGTACTCTCCTCTCACGCAGTATGAGTGTTGGTTTTCCCTTTTACACCAATGTCCTGATGAATGTAGAACTGAGAGAGAACATTGCCTGCTACATTAAGTCACTTTAAATCTGAAACACAAACAGAAAGTTCTGGAGAAACCCAGCAGGTCTGGCAGCGTTTGTAGAGAGAAGAGCAGGGTCAATGCTTCAAGTTCAGTGATCCTTCATCAGAACACTTTAAATCTGTGCCTTCTTGTTCTCAATCCTTTTATGATTTGGAAAAATTTCTCTGTTATCTGCAAATCTGATCTCCCCTCAGCCTTCTCATCTCTAAGGAAAGCAGTCCCAAACTCTCCAATCTATCCTCATAACTGACATTTCTCAAGCCTGGGACCACTCTTGCAAATCTCTTTTGCATTCTCTCCAATGCATTGGCATCATTCCTATCATGTTTCTATTTGCAGAAACTCAGAAATGGGGTTGCAGAAATGGAGTTATTCTACTGAGAAAAGACTGTTCTCATTCATTCTCATCAATTGGAAACAAGTTTCTTTGATGTTTGCAATAGAATATTATTAAGCTAGAGAGGGTTCAGAAGAGAATTACCAGGATGTTGCCAAGTATGGAAGGTTTGAGTAATAAAGAAAGGCTGAATAGGCTGGGACTTCTTTGATTGGAGCGTAGGAGGTTGAGAGGCGACCTTATAGAGGTTTATAAAAACATGAGGGTACAGATAGATTTAATGGTAGGTGTCTTTTCCTTAGGACGGGGGATTTCAAAACTAGGTGAGAGGAAAAAGATTTAAAAAAGACATGGGGACAAATCTTTTACATAGACGGTGGTTCATGTGTGGAATGAACTTCCAGAGGTAGTGCTGGATGTGGGCATAGTTACAATGTTTAAAAGATACTCAGATAAATACATGAATAGTAAAGGTTTGGAGGGATATGGGGCAGGAGCAGGCAGGTGGGACTAGCTTAGCTTGGGATCATTTTCGGCATGGACCAGTGGACCGAATAGTCTGTTTCCATGGTGCATGACTCTATGTCTCTATATCCATCACTCTGTATTGGCTGCATTGCTCCCCAGTTTAGCAATGCCTTATGTTTAAAAACCCACCCTTCTCTTCAAATGGATCCATGGCTTAGCCCTTCCTAACTCTGTGACTTCTGCCAAATACTCTGCACTCTTCCAATTTTCGCCCCTTAAATATCTGGAATTTTCTTCACGCTGCCATTGGTGGCTGCACCTTCAGTTGCCAGAGCCCTAAGCTCTGGAATTCTCCCCTTCAACCTCTCACCTCACTGTTTCCCTTTAAGTCATTCCTCAAATACTGTGTGCCTCTTTGTTTAAGGCATTGGTCATTTGCCGCTCATCTCTCCTTACACTGTTTAGTGTCACATTCTGTCTGGAATGTTTTATTATATTCGAGATGCTATATAAATTCAAGATATTGTTGTCCTGCATGTACTGTCATGGAGTGGAGTTATCCCGCTGGCTGTATAGGAAGTAAAATTGCCTGACTATTAATGAGATCAGTTCCAAGCAACCTTGCACAAAAGAAATATCTGTTTTCAACAGCTACAAAGTTAAAGACAGGCACAGAGCTATCATCAGGCAGAGGACTGTCCAGCTTAGAAACTTTGCTAATGCAGTAATTTGCGTCTATCAACAGATTGACAAATGGCTATTTTTATTAATTTGTATGATTTTCTTACCTGTTTACTGCATTATCCAAATATTTAGGCAATCTCTGATGGTTTAAGCTGCCAATATTCATGATTTATGGACAGATATTAATCTGTGGGAGGGTCCCTTTAATTAAAGCTTCTAAATTGAAATCAGACAATTTACGGGATTGAAGTAGCCACAAAGTTGGGAAATTTAAAAAAGCTCATTGATAGTAGCCTGTCACTGCTATTCTGAAATGGTCAATGCCATTCTTAAAAGTAATTTAAATATAGTAGATGGCCCAATGAACAGAAACAACATTAAAGAGACAAAAAAGAAAAAAATTGGGATCACAACACTGCAAAAACAGATTCATTTCAGGCAAGGAAATGTGCTAATTAAATTAGCATAAGAATAAGAATGAACATCAAGGATATAAGGGAGTCCCAAATTAGGAAACAACATAACAGTCACTAATGTGTAAAATAATAAATTAATCTTGACAGGCACCTGGTAGAAGAATAGAATATTACAATAACTGGTAAGTCTGAAACATAATAATCACTGCGCAGATTAAAATCTGAAAACAAGATATCCATTGCACTCAGTGCTGACCTAGGTTATTCATTAGATGGAGTTCAAGTTTTAATGGGTAATATATTTCCCAGGAAAGCTATAATTTCATGCTAAACATTGAAAACAGTCTCCTTTCAAACAGACCACGTGCTGGGGCAGGTGTTAGGTCCTGGGAGCACACATGACTTCCATCATTCTCTCAAACTACCATAATGTCATGTAGGTGAATTTATTAACTACTCAAATCATAGAATCTCACAGCAAAGGAAGATGCCAGTTGGCCATTTCTATCTGTGCTGATTCTTTGGAAGAGCCATCCTATTGATCCCACTTCATTGCTCTCTCTCCTTGTGGTTGTGTGTTTCCCCCTTCTCAAGTATTTATCCAATTCTCCTTTTCAAAGTTATTATTGAACTGGTTTCCACTGTCCATTTAGACACTGTGTTCCAGATCAAACCCATTCAGTGCATGAAAGTACTTTCCCTGTTGTTTGTTTAACTGTGAGTGCCCTGTGCTGTCATAAATCCATTAGACCATAAGGTATAGGAGCAGGATTAGGCCCTATTTGAAATCACAGAGCAGAGAGGGCTGAGGGGAAAGAGGAGCTTCTGTTAGTTTAGAACATGCTATAACAATAACAGGAGAATGCTCTAAAGAAGACTATACTGCCTGGAGGTGGTTGACTCTTAACTACCCTCTGAAATAATCCATGGAGCCGATCATTTTAAGGGCAACTATAGATGGGCAACAAATGTCAGCCTTGCCAGTGATGTCCTCATCCCATACAAGAATAAAGAAAATAAATTTGGCTCAAAGGCTCTGTGCACGCATTATTAATTGAATGTCAAATGTTAATTCTGTGCTCAGCTCAAGAGCCCTCATCAGAATGTGGTTGCAATCACAATAGTAGCTAAACACTGGAAGCAATATGCAGTGAGAGCTCTTCCTTTGATGAGAAGAGCCAATGGCTCATAATGACTGAGCAAGTTAAATTTCCTTTCTAATACCAGTATTCCGGAATTTTCCAAGCTTCCCATTCTGGAATTCATCCATTTTCCCAGTGACTGGTAGTTGTATGCTCAAGCAACAAAATCAGGAAGTTCTGAAGTTCTCTCCCTAACTGACTCTGTCTCTCTCTACCTTTCTCTTTCCAATTTTAAGGCACTCCTTACAACTTACAGACCAAGCTTCTAGTCATCTGTCCTAATATCCCATTTTGTGGCTTAATATCAAATTCTGTGTGCTAACACTTCTGTGAAACGAGTGACGGTTGGGACATTTTATTGTGTTAAAGGTGATACATAAATACAAAACGTTGAGGTTATTTTAAAATAATTGACTAAGCATTATCATTACTTTCTTGTGTAATAGATTTGGTGGAATAATTGTTCTAAAACTAATAAAACCTTAGTAAATTGTATGGAATGTAACAGTGTGACAAGATGAATTATTGATTCTGAAAGCATTAGCAAATGTATTTGCATCATACTTTATTGCATTGCTCAGAAAACAAATTGTAATGAATTATATGAAAATGAAATTACTGTTGTTATGCAGACAAATGAGTCACATTTTGTACATAGAAAGATCCCACAAACACGAGTAAGATGAATCTGCAGCTAAAGTGTTTTCAGTGCTGTTAATAAGAGAACAGACTTGGACAGAGAACTGGAGCAGTATCCTGCTCATCTGTCAGTAATACCATGAGAGTTTCATTTTCTTTTTAAATGGACAAATCAGGGCAAAGATTCCTATCTCAACTTAATAGACGGAGTTGAAGCTCGTACAGATCTACAGCAATAAAAAGGAAGATGGAAATCTCGAAGCTTGGAAAGACAGTTGAAGGGAAATGGAAAGAGAGATGAAAGTCCTACCAATAAAAACAAAGGACAGGAGAGGTAATTGAATATGGAAGTATTGTCGTTTATAATTTACCTGTTGAAGCCTGGGATGGAAAGGTCTTGCATTTTTATAGCATTTTTATTTTTAATTTTTGTTTTAATTTGCATTCATATAGCACCACTCAAAATCTCAGAATGTCTCTGTACAGCCAGTTATGTATTTTGAAGTATAGCCATTGTTTTAATGTAGGAAACTAAAATGTTGCCTCTAATTTTAGTCTGGCCATGAAAGAAATACGACAACTAATACACACTTTAAAAAACTCTGCAGCTTTTCTAAACAGTGTCAATAACTAAAATAAATACAGTTGCAGCTCTCTTTGACAATGTGCTGATGTAAGATCATAGATGATACGTAAAACAGCACATCATGGGATACCAGGACATGTTGACTTTTTAAAAACTATGCGCAATTCATCATCTGCAATAACACTGTCTAGAATTGGAGAAGCAGAATCAGACAACACTGAAGGAAGCCATTCAGTTCTTCACTCCTGTACTTGCTCTTTGATAGAGCTGTTCAATTAGTGCCGCTTCCCCCGCTCTTCCCCTTAGCCCAATTGTTTTTTAAATTTTCAAGTGTAATTTCTTTTAAATATGATCATTGCATCTGCTTCCACCGCTCTTTCAATCAGTTCATTTTAGATCACAACAACTTGCTCCTGAAGTCTTTGATTCATTTGTCAATCCTCTTAAATCTACATCATCCAGGCACATGTACACAGATAATATATACCCCAAAAATCAGAGAGGAAACATCAGCAGAGAAATTGGGGGCAGATTCTGCTCCATCTCCTTGTCAGTGCCCTGATTCTGTGAGAGGAGCAAAATGAGGTGACACTGGCAGTCTCTTATAACTGAGGCACTGTCGTAATACTGAGGTTGATCACATGGAAAATAAAAGGAAGTGATCTTTATGCTTGGAGGGAACTGAATCATTGCCGCATCTTTAAAAACCTATCAAGAACTCTTTGCATTGTCAACAGCCACCAAAAGCACTTTTCAATCTCATCCATGTGAGAAAGACTGTTTCTTTCTTTCCCCCAAGGATTTTCAGATGATGTCCCTAATGCAAGGAACCCACTTCCACCAGCACAGTGATCAATAAATTCCTTCTTAAATATGATAGCATGTTAGCTGTAAGCACACAGTAGTGTGTGGGTTAACAGACTGAGTGTCTGTGGGCCTGGTGTGTAATAGGCATCTTTTAATGGACTCAGATTCAAAATTGATGGTTCTGATGAACTGACGCTTACAGATGCAAAAAGGTGCAGTTTTTAACCAAAAGGCCAGAAAGAAACTCACAGCATAATAGGTTAAAGGGGAATGAAAAGGGAGCATTAGGGACCCAATTATCCAATGGCCATATATTAAAGATAACTGTGGCAACCTTTCAACCTTCAAAGTTTAATAATTATGCAGATCCCTAACTACAGAGCCCTATGCAACAAGCCCCCTCACTCATGCAAAGTACATGACCACCACAGAAATGTTATCCATGTCCAAAAACATTTAATAAGAAAATATTTAATACTATTTGAACTGATACTCTAAAAGGTCAAGATCTTCTGAATCTGAGTGATGATCCCTTGAGATCTCTGCAGTCCTCCAATTCTGGCTCCTTGTGCATCCATGATTTTCATTGATCTGATATTGAGCCTTCAGCTTCCCAGGGCCCTAAGCTCTGGAACTGAATTGGTGAAAAGCTTGACTTTGCACTCTTCCTCTCAGAGGGTCTCAATAGCACCTCTTTGACTGATCTTCTATCTCAGCTCTATTTTCCACTTTATCCACATACCTCTCCAAAAACCAAATTCCATCTTGAAGACATTGAATGACTGAACATCCACAGCTCTCCGGGGCAGAGAATTCAACAAAATTCACAAGCTTCCCAGGAAAGAAGTTTTTCCTCAACTTGGTTCTCCATGACAACATCTTCAAAGAATCACAGAATTGTGATGGTGCAGAAGGAGACTATTCAGCCCATTGTGTCTGCAGTTACCCTCTGAAGTAAACTCAGTACCAATCTCTTGGCTTTTCCCTGTCACCTTGTCACATTGTTTCTATTTAAATAACCATCCAATGCCCTCTTGAAAGCCTCAACTGAACCTGCCTCCACCACATTTCCAGGCTGTTCATTCCACACCCTAACTACCCCCTGTGTGAAAAAGACATTTTCTCACCTTGAATTTGCTTCTCTTGCAAAACACATTAAAACCATGTCCTCTGCTTCTTGACCTGTTTATAAGCAGGAATATTTTTTCCCTATCTACACTGTCTGAATCCGTCAAGATTTGAAAACTTCCATCAAATCTCCTCCTAGCCTTCTCCTTGCCAAGGAAAACAGTCCCAACTTCTCCAATTCTTTTCTTCATAACTGAAGAAGCCATTCTCATAAATCGCTTTCTGCGCTCCTTCTGCATTCACATGCTTCCTATAGTGCGGCACCCAGAACTGTACACAAACTGAAGGATTAGAACCAGTTCAATGAAACGTACAGGAGTGCTTACCAGGAGCAGCATTGGGCATACCGAAAGATGAGGTGTTAACCTCGTGAAGTTATAACACAGGACTACCTACACGTCAAACAGACAGATCAAGTCTAAGCTCAACAGTCCTGCCATATCCAGTCACGAATAGCGCTGGACAATTAAACAACCAACAGGAGGTGAGGCTCCATAAATATTCCCATCCTTAATGATGGGTAGCCCCAATATTTCAGTGCAAAGGATGAGGCTGAAAACCATCTTCAGCCAAGTGGATGATCCATCTCAGCCTCTTCCTGAGGTCCCCAACATTACACAGGGCAACCTTCAGCCAATTTGCTTCATGATGTGGCTGAAGACATTGGATACTGAAAAGGCTATGGGCCCTGACAATATTCCAGCAATAGTATTGAAGACTTGTGCTCCAGAATTAGCCACTTCTGGCCAAGCTGTTCCGTTACAACCATAACACTGGCATCTACCCGACAATGTGGAAAATTGTCCACGCACGTTCTGTGCGCAAAAGACAGAACTAATCCAAATGAATCAATTACTGCACCATCAGTCAATTCCCCCTCATCAGCAAAATGACTGAAGGAATTGTCGACAGTGATATCAAGCAGCACTTCTAAAGGAATCAACTGTTCATGTTGCTCAATGGAGTTCTGTCAGCTCCTGACTTCATCACAGCTTAATCCAAACATTGGCAAAACAGCGGAATTCCAGAGGTGATGTGAGAATGACTACCCTTGACATCAAGGCAGCATTTGACTGAATGTTGCATCAAGGAGCCCTAACAAAACTGGAGTCAACAGAAATCAGGGGATGGTTGTGGTTGTTTGCTATCAAACATCTCAGTCTAAGGACATCACTTCAGGAGTTCCTTAGGTTCATATCCCAAACTCAACCACCTTCAGCTGCTTCATCAATGACCTTCCCTCCATCACAATGCCAGACCTGGAATATTTGCTGATAATTGCACAATGTTCAGCACTATTCACAACTCGTCACCTACTGTCCCTGTCTAAATGCAGGGCTTGGGCTGACAAGTGACAAGTCACATGCATGCTTCACATGTGACAGGCAATAACCATTGCTGACAAGAGAGAATCTAATCATTACTCCATGACTTCCACTGTCATTACCATCACTGAATGCTCCACAATCAATACCCTGGGAGTTAGCATTGACCAGAACCTGAACTGGACAAGCCAAATCAAAACATAGAAAATAACAGCAGGATTAGGTCATTCGTCCCTTTGATCCTGCTCAAATTATGTTTATAGGTTTCTATGAGATCCCCCTCATTCTTCTAACACCAGTGAATAATCCAGTCCTGTCATCCCAGGAATCAGTCTCATACCTGAGGAAGCGAACTGAGAAGCATAAATACTGCAGCTACAAGAGCAGATCAGAGACTAGGAATCCTGCAGCAAGTAACTCACCTCCTGACTCCCCAAAGACTGTCCACCATCTACAGGTACAAGTCAGGAGTGCGATGGAGTACTCCCCAATTGCCTGGATGAGTGCAGCCCCAACAACACTCAAGAAACTTGTCGCCATCCAGAATAAAGCAGTCCACTTGATTGGCACCACATCCACCAATATCCATTCCCTCCACCACTGACAGTCAGTAGCAGCAGTGTGTGCTATCTACAAGATGCACTGCAGAAATTCACCAAAGATCCTTTGCCAGCACCTACCAAATCCATGACCACTTTCATCTGAAAGGACAAGGGCAGAAAATACATGGGGCACCACCACCTGAAGGTTGCCCCCCAAGACACTCACCATTGTGACTGGAAATATATCGCTGTTCCTTCAGTGTCAATGGGTCAAAATTGTCCCTAACACACAACAGCTGTGCCTGTACTCCTAGGACTTCAATGCAGCTCACCACCACTTTCACAAGGGCAAGTAGGAACGGGTTAACTGGGCTGGCCAACAAACCCCACAACCTGTAAATGAAGGTAAACAAATGTGGCCAATTCTGTCACAACCTTAGCATCACCAACGAACTGTGAACTTTTTTTTTCCCCCAGTGTGTTATTTTGTATCTGAATATTAAGTTGCTGTAATTCTTGAAAAGCACAGAATGTGTGTCCTGTTGACAGTATACAACACCAGCCTGAAGCAGAGACACCAGCAAACACCAAACCCTCAGGACAAAACACTGGAAACTTCAAACACACGAGAACGAGTGAAACACTTGAATATGTTGGACTGGTCTTTCAGATACTTTAATCTTCCTCTGCCATTCTCCCAGTATCCAGGATTCAATCAAATGTATTAAAACATTAATTTCTGATTAATTTGCAGATTCCCCCAGATTCCTGAACTCATCCTAAATGAATGGAAATGACAATCAGATTCTTCCTCTTACCTGCCTCTGTTCCATCTAGGTTCAGGAACTCCCAGATTGTGGATTTCATTCCAGAGTGAACTTTCTCTCAAGAACCTGCTTCACAGAATACTGGTAGCAAATTTTCTTTGTCCCAACTTTCAAACAATCAACAAACAAAATTTACAGGAGATGAGTTTGGAGAAAATCCTTTTTGTCCTGTTGTTTCTCCTCCTCTCCTTTGATCAACTGTGTTTTTTCTAGGGAACCTCCCACACAGAGGGAGGAGGACATTGAGCAGGTGTTTATGAATTCTGCGCATTTGAATTCTACATTTGGTAACTTATCCTCGATACTTTCTTCACTTTCCCAAATCTCAGTCCAATTCCTGCAAAACGGATTGAAAAGGATGATTACCAGAGGATTGCAGTGGGAGAGAAACACTGAGGTTTATCCAGAGGGAAGAGGGCAACTCCTTCAGGGTGGGCATCCTTAGAACTGGCTTCACAGTGGGGTTATAAATCACTCAGAGATAACAAGAACTGCAGATGCTGGAGTCAGAGACAAGGGTCCCGACCCGAAACGTCAACTTTCCCGCTCCTCTGATCCTGCCTGGCCTGCTGTGTTCCTCCAGCTCCACACTGTGTTATCTCTGACTCCAGCATCTGCAGTTCTTACTATCTTTGAAAAAGGATGACGTTCTTCTTTCCAAACCGATCGCGTGGAGTGTGCTGGATGATAAAGATCGAACATTTCCCGCTGAACCCGTCCCCCAGTCATGTCTCAAGTCCCCCCGCCACCTCTAACACCTTCCACGTCCCCTCTGCGACCCCAAACGCACCCCTCAATCCCCCTTCTCATCTTCACCACCCTCAAATCTCTCTAGTCCATACTCACCTCCTCCCCATCTCCACCCCTCAGTGCCTGTTGTGATTACAGAAATGTTCACCATCTGTGTTGTGGGTTTGCTGAAACTTGGCATTAAATCTGTTCCCAGTATGAAGGGACTATATTTCTCCATTCTTTTTAAAACAAACAATTCAGATATAATTAAAGCAGACAGCCCTGATGCCAAAATGAAACCACAAAGGAAATGTATGAAGTTAAATGAAACAGTTACTTTTTTGTGTGATAATACACACCAGCCCCTGCGGTGCCCACCACTCACAATAGGTCAAAAGTGTAAAGCCACCACCGTGCGCTCCCGTTGTAAAGACACCCAGTCATGGACATAACTATAGCCAAAAGGCAGCAAGTTAGGTTCCGTGCTGCCCCTCCAGGTCCTGCTGTCTGCACCTCTTTGTCCAGGACCAGGTGGAAATCATGAGAACTCCTCCGACTCGCCTGACTTTCTCAACACCACGTGTACACAGATTGAGAGCGGGAGGCTGAATGCAACCAAAATTTTGAGTACAGTCCCTTTTAGAAAATATCAGAGCGACTGGTGTCTTTAACAACATAAACACGGCTCACGGGGTCCTCGAAGCCATAGAGATAGCAGGCAATCTGTAACTGACCTGACCTCTGATTGGACGAACTGATGTGTGCAACACGCTGAACCCTATGTCTCTGACAGAAAGGAAATCACTAACTCAATGCACCAAGTTTAAAATGATGTAACAAAAATGCTAGAACGTCCATTGGGGTTGGAGGGTATCCCATAATGGAATTCAGTCCTACAATCACTTTCAATCTTGGAGTCGGTGAAGTTCACACAATTCTCAATGGCCCAAGTTGGAAATTTGCCAGATTCCCTCTCCCAGTGCCTATCTCCCTCTCCCAGTGCCCGTCTACCTCACCCAGTGCTTATCTCCCTCTCCCAGTGCCTATCTCCCTCTCCCAGTGACCATCTCC
>NC_063365.1:24285293-24285421 GCF_021869965.1 Rhincodon typus
TCTACAAGTACCTGACTCCCTCTCCCAGTGTCTTACTCCCTCTCCCGGTGCCTGACTCCCCCTCCCGTTGCCTGACTCCCTCTCCCGGTGCCTGACTCCCCCTCCCGGTGCCTGACTCCCCCTCCCGG
>NC_063365.1:24285431-24382025 GCF_021869965.1 Rhincodon typus
GACTCCCCCTCCCGGTGCCTGACTCCCCCTCCCGGTGCCTGACTCCCTCTCCCGGTGCCTGACTCCCTTTCCCGGTGCCTGACTCCCTTTCTGGGTGCTGAAACAACATCTGCCAGTGTGCAGCAGCTGATTCTCACTCTGGGGCCATTTCCAGTGGAGAACCCAGTCTTTAAAAAGAGCTCATTGAGCTCAGAGTCCTCCTGTCATGGATCTCACTGTCTGCAGGAGTTTGTGACATTTTAGCTGCAGAAAGAGCTGGCTCTGGAGCCAGTAGACAACTGCAAACACCTCCTCATCAAGACAATATTTTTATTAAAATGTTAAAAAGCAGTCTGTCATTGTCCAATCACTCAACAGAATAATCTCTCATGTACAGAATATATATCTGGTAAGAATTTATCAATAAATATAAAAAATGCAGATTTGATCAATAAATTTATCATTTTAAAAATTACTGGAAAATTCAGAGATAGAAGCACAATTTACTAGAGTTTGTAGAAAATGCAAAAGAAGTCTGATTAGGTTTCTATGAGCCAGAGAATCAAACATTGTTGATCAACTTAGTCCCAAAATGTCACAGCCCTCTTATCTTGAAGGAAAGTCCCTTTGACAAATAGATCCACATTGCTGATCGAGATTGGTGCAGCTCGAAGACAGTGCAATTTTAGAGATGGTCCCAGGAGCAATCTTCATTTTTCAGTCATTGGACACAGGCTGGGCCAGTATTTATTGCCCATTCCTAATTGCCCACAGGACAGTTAACAGTCAGATGGTGGGTCTGGAGTCACACACAGGCCAGACTAGATAAAGACAGCAGATTTCCTTCTCTGAAGGACATTAGTGAACCAGATGGTTTTTTTTTTAACAATAATTGACTGTAGTTTCATGGTCACCATTAGACTTAGATTTTAATTCCAGGCTTTTATTGAACACAAGTTTTATCACCTTCCAAAGTGGGGATTGAACCCTCATCCCCAGAACATTAGCCCGGGGATGTGTGGGTTGTGGGACCGGGGCTTTGGAATTACTCACCCAGTGACATTACCACAACCTCCCCAGATCAAGATTTTTTTTAAAAAAACTAGAGAGACAGGGTATCATCAAAGGATGCAGCTCTGCTGGGGAGGGAAAGGAGGGTTGCATTGGAGAATGAGAGGAGAATAAGTTTCTCAAGGCAGTGACAAGCGATAGCACAGGAAGACTCCACTGGGTCTGCAGTCAGATGAGATCACTGAAGGGGGCACTGGGCTCCAGCAGGTGGTACACGAGCCCTCTCTGGGGAGAGTGCGGAGAATCGCAGTCAGGGGATGAGGGTGAGTAAAGGCTCTGGGTGCTGCCCAGCTCTGACACAGACAACCCACTGGCACATTGCCCACGCCCCTGTTCTGCCAGCCTCAGTGTTTCCGTCAGCGCCCAAATGTAATTGTGGGCAAAGCGCAGTGTCTCAATCTTGGTCAACTTGGCATCATCTGGGAAGCTGGGCAGCACTGCCCGCAGGGCGTCCAGGGCATCATTCAGGTGGTGCATACGGTTCCTCTCTCGATCATTGGCTTTCATCCGCCTGCTTCTCCTCTGCTTGCTGGCTGCTGCTTCAGTTTTAACTCTGGCCCGGCTCTTGGGCCTTTTCCTCCGAATTGTGGCAGTGCCCGGGGCACCTTTGCAAGAGAGTGAATCCCCCACCTCATCGCCAGAGCCAAACTGGCTGCTCAACTGCTCTGGACTCACAATGTCCCCTGAAGAATGGAAGGAGCTGCTTTCATCGTCAGAGAGTGGGTAATACTGCTCTGCATCACTGCTGAATAACACAAGGGAGCAGCGAGTCTTCGGAGACATCCTATGAGAGATTGAGGGAGCGAGGAAGAAACAGAGAGAGAGAGAGGAACAGTTAGAGAGAGAGAGGAACATTTAGAGAGAGACAGAAAGACAGAGGGGGAGAGGGCAAAACAGAGAGGAAGAAACAGAGGTGGGGGGGAATGTCAGAGAGAAAAAGAAAGACAGAGTGGGAGAGGGAGAAATACAGACAGACACAGGGAGAAACAAAGAGAAAAAGAGATAGAGAGGAACACAAAGACAAAGGGGGAGAGAGAGAGGGGAAAGACAGAGAGAAAAAGGGAGAAAGACAGAGGGGGAGACGGAGAAACAGAGAGAGGCACAAAGAAACAGAGAAAAGGAAGGAGAAACAGAGGGGGAGAGGGAAAAATAGAAAGAGAGAGACAGAGGGAGGTACAGCAGGGGCAAGAAAGAAAGGGACAGACAGAGAGAAGGAGGGAGAAACAAAAGGAAAGACAAAGGAAAAGAGAGTAAGAAGGGTTCAGAAAGACAGGTGGAGGGAGAGATGGAAAGAGACAGAAACAAGAGGAGACAGAGAAAAAGTGAGAGACAGTGTGAGACAGAAAGAGAAAGAGAGAGTGAGGGGAGAAGAGAAACAAAGGGAGTGAAGACAGAGAGAGGGAGAAAGGAAGACAGGAAAATGACAGAGAGGATAAATATTAGTACTGTAACTGTGTAAAGAACAGGCTGAATAACTCAAATCTCAATCCACATCACAATCTCATCACTAACATTTTGTACAAATTTATAGAGTTTAGAGACATCCCGAGGCAGTAAAGAATCATGACACATTTTACAAAAAGTTAGAATTAACTATAGATTTGATTAAGGTCCCACATCCCAAACTGTAATATCAAAGAATCCAACGCACACAGAGGGGAGACAGGGAGATGCTGCATTGGAGCTGGGTAGTGGATGCTGACTGAGGGTACAGGGTAGGTACAGGCTGGAGATGGGGGGGGGGGGCAGGGGAGGGCAAAGGCTGGGAGCAGCTTGTGGCTGGGCAGGGTGCAGGAGGAAAGTGCAGTATAGGTGCAGGATGAGGGAGGAGGTAGGGGGTGAAGGAGCGGGGGGAGGTGGTGGAGGTGGTGGTGTGTGCTGTGCCGGGGAGCGCGCTCCCGGAGCCGGTCACCAACCTGCGCTGCCCCCGGAGCCTGGGTGGGCGGAAGCTGTTGGCGAAGCGGAGAGTGCGATCGACCCGGGAGCCGAGGCATTTATACCGGGACAGACAGCAACCGCTCCCCACCACACCATCCCCCACCCCACACCCAGCCCCGGCCAGGGGGAGGGGCGGGGGCACGGCCCACCGGCTCTTCCTCAATAACATGGAGCGCGTGCGCGGCTTGCGCGCTCCCGCGAGGGGGAGGGGGCGGTGGCGTGCGCCGGGAACGTGGCTCGAAAGAAGGAAGATTTGGGGAGGGGCCGGGCGGTGTGTGTGTGAGGTTTGTCAATCCCGACTCATTGCCCGCACCCCCAGCCCCCGGGATCCAGCCTGAACCGCCCCCGGAGTGCAGTCAGAGTGGGGGGGGGGGTCTGAGACCCCCAAATACCCCCCCCCCGGGGGGAGGGTCCTGCAGCTAATGCCCCGATTACACTGCGCTTCTCCCTGCGCTCAGACCCCGCTCACATTCCGCTTACACTGCGCTCAAACTCCTGTTACGCTGCGCTTACGCTCCCTTTACACTCCGCCAACATCCCGTGTAAAGACCCGCTTACACTGCGCTGCCTGACTCCCCCACCCCCGGGGGAAACTGCTCCTGTTTAATCATTTTAACCTGCTGCCGAGTATTCAGCTCCTTATGAAACTGGAAAAGGTAAAGGGCGACCAGAGATTTCCAAAGCTCCTTCAAAAGGTCGATGTCCTTCCAATTGTAAATTCCAACATTGTCCGTCTCCAGGCTGGGATTGAATCAAACCAGCAGCATTGCTTTCCCTGAGAACTCCCTGCAGAGGCAGCGATTGATGGGGACATTCATTGTTTGGGCGGGGAGGGTGTGCTGTCAGGCCGATGGGACCGGGGGTTGGGGGCCGCTAGACTGTGGATGGAAGACCCTGGGGAACACAACCAGCGTTTGAGAGCCTGTTCACATTAACCAGCTCCTCAGAGTCATACAGCACGGAAGTATACAGCCTTCGATCCAACCAATCCATGCCAAACATAATCCCAAACTAAACTAGTCCCACCTGCCTGCTCCTGGCCCATATCCCTCCAAACCTTTCCTGTTCATGTATTTATCCAAATGTCTTTTAAACGGTATAACTGTGTCCGCATCCACCACTTCCTCTGGCAGTTCATTCCACAGACGCACCACCCTCTGAAAGTAGGAGCTGTGGCGGTTTGCCTTATTCCTGTGGGAGGGCGAGGGGGAGGCAGAGACAGAGGCGGCCTGGCCAGGCACAGCGTGTGCTCTGGATGGAGAGGGAGAGAGAGAGATAGCGGTGTTTCCAAACCGGGGAGGGGGTAAGCGGGGTAGTGGGAAATAGAGAATCCGCAAGCAGGGTTCAATAGGAATCTCATCCCCTCCCCAACACACACACAACTCCCCACCACCCCTCCCCCCGGGGGAAAAGAGAGCTGAAGCGTTAGGACTGAGCCAGAGCCAGGCGCCGAAGCCTATGCGTCAGTGAGAGCGCACCATTTGAATGTGGCCCTTTGGCAGTTTGTAGAAGGCTGGTGTTCGTGACTAGCCGGTGTTAGACAGCCCCTCACCATTTTTCTAAAGCGAAGACTTTTGTTTCCTTTTGCAGTATTCACCTAAACGTGAATTCTCCCCCTCCCCCCTCCCCTTGCTGCTTTATTTGATGAAGGGCAGTGTGACAGTTTTAAACACCGTCAACAAGACTAAAAAATCTGGTGAGCGAGTTTCCACAGCTCCTATTGGCCTCTTCAATCGTCCTTCAAACAAAAGCTAAACAGCGAATAAAGCCCCACCTGGTACCACTGTTTGCTAAAATAATAATAACTACATTTCCCTTAATAAATAATTCCAGGCGATGATAAAGGTGCAGGGATTGGGGATGCATTAATCACTCGGGCGAGGGGAAGCTATCACCTGCTCTGCTCCAGCACAGGTTTATTGTTAAACCACCTTCAGCCTCCCACTGTCTGATAACTCTCCCAATCCCACAGCAACTGCTGGCGTCTGTTTACTCACACTACACAGAACAAGGACAATCTTACAGAGAGTCCGTGATAAAACCAGGGGCGAAAGCAATGGGTTTACACTCACACCTGTTTGGATTGCGCCTTTCAAATGCTTTAATGTTGAGTTAATGTTGGATTATTTAAAAGCTTTTATTCGTCTCTGGTAAACTTCCATTCCTACCGTTTGTTTTTTTTTTGGGGGGGGCGGGTATTGTCAATGCACCATATGGACTGAGTGATCATTGCTGGATCTACGGTCCCTCGCTAATTGGCGATATAAGGCCCGATCCCTTCAATAATGTGAAATAAGTAGAACAAGGTACCGGTGTGACAGTGCACAGCTCCGGCCCCCTTGAGCTAACGTTACAAAAGTCCCTTCCCCACAATCTCCCGACATGACGGAGCGATGCCTGATGTTTTGTGGGTGCGTTTATCCTGGCGCCTAGACAGGTAAAAGGAGAGCGAAATCTGCTCGGGCTGACAGTGGCCAAGAATAGAAAGTAGCTGAGATTTTGTCTAACGTGGGAAAACAGCCACTTGGTCACATCTTTCATCAAAGATATAAAGCAAGCAGCCACCCTGCCTTTGTAACGGAGTGCGCTGTTTGTGGGCTCCGACTTGGAATTTTACGCACGGTACCGGGCGCACCTGTCCCAGGCTCTCAGTTTCGCTGCTCCCCGGCCCCCTCCCAGTCAATGGGGACACTCTGAGGAAGATGCAGTGATTCAGTGACATATGTTTAGCGAATATCTGAAAAAAAACTCTTCAGATGAAGCAGCTGCCCTTGCTCTACCTGGAGGCGCGCCTTCCGCCCTGTATTATTCACCGCAGCGTTTATTGTCGCCTCAAAGCAGATGCAGATCTTTGGAAAATACACGCGCACACACAATTGCACAAAAATATGACTCTTCAGGTGTAAATGGGGCCATATGGCGACACCAACACCACCCCCTTCCCCATATGTGCCTTTTCTGTGGGGGTTTTGTCTGCAACCCACAAGCAACAGCCAACTCGGGGCCAAAACAAACAGACGTTTCCAAGTGAAAGGTGTAACTGAAGGGGGGAGTTGTGACAAATGCCACATCGATATATCGTGGCTGCATTCTCTTGCCGGTCTGCTCGATCTCCACAGTAAAGGCACCGTCTCTAGCAGAGGACTGAAGGCGAGGTTAAATCCTCGCCAGCAGCATCCTAGATTGGCCCACTCCCCTGGCAACAGTTTCTGCTCCAGCATCTTGTACAACTGCATTGGAATAACCTTCAGATCTTAAAATATAACCGAGCTGCCCCCTTCCCTCCCTCCCCAAGCACCTTCCACATGGTGGGCAATAGATCTGGAAATATTTTTAAACGTTTTGAACTAACATTGACGAAATGGGAATTCGTTTCCAAACCTTCCTCATATTACGTGAAGCGATTACGCATCACATTCACGGCGCCGGTTCGCTTTAGGAAATTCGGATTTTAAAGAACATTCAACCTCCCCGAAGGGTTTTGTCGAGAGGATGTCTAACAATAGATCCTGCAGAGTTAAAACGTTGCAAAATGGGCTGGAAATTCTGCTGTGCTCGGGGAAGGATTTATCAATCCCACAAGAGTGTTTTAACCAAACGCGAACACGGGCGGCTCAGCTGCAGAAAGTAACACTTAGAATCCAAAAAAGAACTGATTTGGACGGAGCGCCAGAGGCAGGAAAGTTTACAGCTTAAAAGCGCCACGTCTTCAGTTTGTATTGGAGATGGGGGGAGAGTGTGTGTCATCTTTAAAGGGGAAATCTGCCAGTTAAATCAGACGCAACAGTGATGAGGCCTCTCCTTGTCAAATAGCCGGGATTTCGGAGTTTGGCTGAAGAATATACAAAGACCCACAGACTTGCTGTGCAACATCACACCGGGGAATTGGATTAATAGATTCCAACCGGTTGCCGTTTAATGATGGAAGTGCTGTCTTCAAAAGTGTTTTCTTCCTTACCCCACGACTGTGTTTTTCTTTCTATCCGAGTATCCCTGTGCACGGGAGAGGGTGCAGTGTGGGTATCAGTGAAAGGCCAGACAAAAGTGCTGGATCCTTCCCGGGATGCTCACCGTGGGGGGCGGGGGGAGGTCAGAACTAGGACATACCGTTAAAAAAAGACAGGATCGCCCTTTACAGACAAGACGGGATTCTGCTTTCTCCCTCAAAGGACAGTGAGTGTTTGGAACTCTTTTCCCCAAACAGTACAGGGGAGACAGAGTGCTTCGGTAATTTGAAGGCAGAGGTGGATAGATTCTTAAACAAAAACAGAAAGTGCTCGAGAAACTCAGCAGATCTGGCAGCATCTGTGGAGACAGAAACAGAGTTAATGTTTCGGGTCCAGGGACCTTTAGGTGGATAGACCCTTGTTAAACAAGAGATGAAATGATATGGGTGAGGGTGTAAGGTGGGGAATGTGGATCTGAGGTTGTAATCAGATCAGCCAAGATATTATGGAATGGCTGAACACGCTCCGGGGCTGAACGTCCTCCTACTGATGCTAATTCCCCGTTCCTCCAAATATATAGAGCGATAGAGATGTACAGCATGGAAACAGACCCTTCGGCCCAACTCAACCACGCTGATGCTAAGTTAATCGAGCCCCAATTTGCCGGCATTTGGCCCATATCCTTCTAAACCCTTCCTAATCATGTACTCATCCAGATGCCTTTTTAATATCGTTTTGTACCTCTGGCAGCTTATTCAGTACACACACCACACTCTGCATGAAAAATTGCTCCTTCGGTCCCTTTTAAACCTTTCACCTCTCACCTTAAACACTAGCCGTCTAGTTTTGGACTCCCCCACCCTGGGTAAAAGACCTTTGCTATTCACCCTAACCATGCCCCTCATGATTTTATAAACCTCTATCAGGTCACCCCTCAGCGTCTCCCGCTCCAGGGAAAATAGCCCCAGCCTATTCAGCCTCTCCTATAGTTCAAACATTCCTACCATGGCAACATCGTTGTAAATCTTACTTTTTTGAGCCCTTTCAAGTTTCATAATATCTTTCCTATAGCAGGGAGACCAGAACTAAACCCAGTATTCCAAAAGTGACCTAACCAATGCCCTGTACAGCAGCAACATGACCTCTCGACTCCTACACTCAATGCACTGACCAATAAAGGCAAGCATACCAAACGCCTTCTTCGCTACCCTATTTACCTGTGACTCCACTTTCAAGGAACTATGTACCTGCACTCCAAGGTCTCTTTGTTCAGCAACGCTCCCCAGGACCTAACCATTAAATGTATAAGTCCTGTCCTGATTTGCCTTTCCAAAATGCAGCACCTCACATTTATTTAAATGTCCAATCTTAGCTCTTCTAGCAGTAAATTATAATCTATGGTGAATGTGTGTAGGGCAGAAATATTCAGTAAATGAAGCTTTTGATTAAGTCATTGGCACCCAGAAACTTGAATCATTGGCTTGTGTTTGTAATTAATAGTAATCAAAATGAATAGCACCATTTGCTGAATATTTCTGCTCTGTTGGATAGAATATGGTCCTGATGGGGCTGGTTTTGAATTAGCCAATGTTAATGTTTGAATATTTCATGTGAAACAGTCTGATACCCCTGTCTGCAAGTGACTCTAACACTGAATCCTGACTCCATCGGCCAGGCCAGGCCAGGGCCCCAAACTGGACTGTATGCTTTCTCCTGGAAGATCAAATATTCACTGCATTTGAAACAGCAACTTTTGGATCAATTTCCACTTCCAGAAATACCCGGCTGACCCATAGAGTAGAAGTAACTGTCAAAATCAAAAACTGTAAAGGGGATGAGATGTTACAGAACCATAAGAGCGTCGTTACAATCTGGAACATTCTATCTAAAAAAAAGGCAGTGAGATCAGAGATAAAAACAGAAATTGTTGGAAAAGCTCAGCAGATCTGGCAGCTTCTGTGGAGAGAAATCAGAGTTAACATTCCAGGTCCAGTGACACTTCCGCAGAACTGAGCAGATCCTCTTTGGAATTTTTCAAAGTTGAATGGATGATGTTGTGACCTAATTGGCTTGTTCATTGGGAAAGAGCAAGGAAATGAAACTGGCACCATTAAGATGGGCCAAATGGTCCTATGCAGTAGGATTCTATGTTTAAAGGCATTAAATATGGCACAAGTTCTCAATCTCAGAGGGAACTGGAAGCTGGAAGCAGATTTGTGGGATTTTATGAACAGCAAGATAACCAGGCTTCTGGTTTCTACTTACTACCCAGCTGTTCCACAATAAAATTCCTCATTACCACCCAGCAGTGAGTGTTCTGTACATACTGGGCCATAAAACACAAACTAACTCACATCCTGCATCCCACGCATCTCCCAATCCTGACATTTGGGACAACATGGAATTCCTGCTCCCTCAAATTCTCCCTCACTCACTGCCTTTATCTCACTGGCTGGGGAGGGGTTTATTGCTGGGGGGGTGCGTGCTGGGTGGAAAGGGTGTAAGAAATACCAGTATGGAATTCATTGTAGGTGCCGCGGAGCATTAAGCAGAGGAACAGGCAATTCGGCCCCACAGCTGCATGCCAGCATTTATGGTCCACATGAGCATTCTCCCAATTTAACTCCATCCAAAAATCTTCCTTTCACCATTGTATCTTTCTCTGTCTTGAAAGAAACATGCCTCTAGCTGAATTACCTTCACAGAATCACAGAACTATTGCAATGCAGATGGAGGTCACTCAGCCCATCGCATCTGCACTGGCTCTTTGAGCATTGTGATTGAGCACCAATTTCCTGCCTTTCCACTGCCACCTTATACATTGTTTCTATTTGAATAACCATCCAGTGACCCTCTCAAAAACCTTAACTGAAATGGTCTCCCCAACATTTCCAGGCAGTGCATTCAGACCCAAACATTCATTGTATGAAAAAGTGATTTCTCACCTCATGTTTGCTTCATTTGGAAATCATTTCAAACCTGAGCCTCTGGTTGTAGATCCATCTCCAAGTGGGAGCAGTTTCTCCTGATCCACTCGACTCAGATCCCTCATGATTTTGAAATTTTTTATCAGATTATCGCTCCCTTCTGACCAGTCTGTAGGTAAGATGGCTTCTCCTCAATTAGTGGCTTTTCTTTAATTTGTTCATGGGGTATGGATATCACTGGCTGGGCCAGTATTTATTGTCTATCTCTAATTGCCCCTCGAACTGAATGGTTTGCTAGGACTATTAAGAGTCAAGCACATTGCTGTGGGTTTGGAGTCACATGTCAGCCAGACCAAGTAAGGGCAGCAGTTTTGTGAACCAGATAGATTCTTACTTGTAATTGACAATGGCTATGCCATCAAACCAACTTTTATTTCCAAATTCTCATTTATTGAAATGTCATGATCCACCTTGGCAGGATTTGAACCCACATCTGCAGATGGTTACAAACCCAGTGACTTCAGCACTACACCCCTGCCATTTTCCACCTTGGTGTGCAAATGGAAACCTCCTGCTCACACCTTCCTTGTCAAGCACTTTCATCAGGTGAAAGATCTCTCACAGGTCACCCCACTTCTCGAGGAAAGTACACCAGGCTGTTCATACATTCCTGATAGGTGCTCAGATTCTTTCTGCTCAATTTATTAATCAACTTCACCTTTTTACCATTTAGAGACAATAATTACATTTTTTTGGATTAGCCTACTTTGGCCTTATCAAAGATCTGTTCAAGTTTAACGTAGCTTTCTCGCATTTCAATTTTATCCACCCTCAAAATGAACCCCAGAGTTTTTGGCCTTATTGACCTACATTACCATTCGAGATGAGTGATGTATGTGTGACCCTCTGCCCTGTAACCCATTTACAAGACGTATGTAACCTTCTTGTTCATCCAAATAAAAGTAGCTGGGAGTAGGAAAAGTGATCCCTAAAATGACTGACCAAATCTGAGTTTCTTTATTCACTCATGGGATGTGAGCGTCGCTGGCTGGCCAGCATTTATTATCCATCTCTAGCTGCCCTTCAGATGGTGGTGGTGAGCTGCCTTCTTGAACCGCTGCAGTCCATGTTCTATAGGTACACACACATTGTCTTAACGGAGGGAATTCCAGGAATTTGACTCAGCGACAGTAAAGGAACAACGAGGTAGTTCCAAGTCAGGATGGTGAGTGGCTTTAAGGGGAACTTGCAGGTGATGTGGTGTGGTACAGGTTCCCATGTATCTGATGCCATTTTCCTTCTAGACGGAACTGGTTGTGTATTTAGAAGGTGCTGTTTCAGGATCTTTGATGAACTTCTATAGTGCATCTAATGTCTAATTGTAAACAGTTGTGAACTTTCTCAGTTTGTTTTTTGAGCAATTGAGAATTTAGTTTAGCAGCATAGTATTCTCAGGAAATATTCCCAGTTCAGGTCTTGTGATGATGGGAAGGTCATTGACAAAGCAGCTGAAGATGTTTCTGGAGAGCACTCAGTGCTCTGGGGAACTCCTGCAGCAGTGAGTAACCTTCAACAGCCATACCATTGTTCTTTCTGTAAAGCACGAATCCAGCCAGACAAGATTAGCCCCTTCCTGCTCAAATCCCATTGACTCCAGTCTTGTTCATACCCTGTGACTTCAGATGATGGTTCGACACTTAGTCTGGATCACTGGAATAATCCAGTGTACAATTTCTACATAACCTCCAAAATCTTTACAATTCCATAGAATCCCTGCAGTGTGGAAACAGGCCATTCGGCCCAACAGGTCTGCACGGGCCCTCTGAAGACCATCCCACCCAGACCCATCCCCTTACCCTATCCCTGTAACTCTGCATTTCCCATGGTTAATTTACCCGGCCTGCACATCCCTGGACACTATGGGGCAATGCAGCATGGGCAATCCACCTATCTTGTACATCTTTGGACTGTGGGAGGAAACCAGAGCACCTGGCAGAAATTGAAACAGACACAGGGCGAACATGCACACTCCACACAGTTGCGCAGGGCTGGAATGAAATCCAGGTCTCTGGCGCTGAGAGGCAGCAGTGCCAACCACTGACCCACTATGCCACCTGATATCGTTACAATATCATTCACCATTTTAACTCCACCAATGCCTCTATTAGTCTCAATGAAATATCATTGTATTGCATTACAGTGACAGTGTTTTGGGGATTTGAAACTAGTTTACACATTAATGATAGAGCAGGACATTAAAATATTGCTGCTGGTTTTAAAGGGCTCCAACGACCCTTTCAAGAAACTGAACAGAAAGGAAAATGATAAAGCCTTACAATATTTGCATGAAAAATACAGTTCTGGATGGCCTCCTTGCACATGTCCAGATGCTTTCTTTGAAATTCTGATAAATGCAGCAAGGGTTTCCCTGGCACCGAGAACATTTATTCAAAGTACCTGGTGTGAGATGCTTGATAGAACAGACTTACCAGGCTCTCAGTAAGATGGTGGTGGTGTAGGGCTTCTGAACCCTGGGCTCGTCCACTCTGCCCACTTTTCTTTCTTTTTTTCTTTCCCTTCTTTTTCTTCTCTTTTATTTTACTTGTCTCTTGTTGAAGAGCTCGGTCATGGCAGCATAGAGTGGGCCCAAGGTGGGCTCGTGGCGGTGGTGTCGAAGGTGAGTTTGGATTCCTGGCAGCGTCTGCGTCCAGCGCAGATTCATGGAGGTGTTGGCGGAAACAAGCCTGGCTCTGGTACAAGACCCAGCAGCATCAGCAGCATTGGTGAGATGGGCCCGAAGTGGACTCATGGCAGTGGCAGAATCAAGTTTAGGCTGCTGCGGTACCCGGTGGCATCAGTGGCAGCTGCATTGGCGAGGTCCAGCGACGACTCACCGTGGCGAAGGTGTTGGTGGAGGTGAGATGGTGCCAAAGAGTGGGCGACTTTTGTTCCAGAAGCAGTGGCACAGTGAAGGGGTCTTGTGCCCGGCCACCAGGCCCAGGGCCTATGGTGCAGTACTTAATAAGAAGGACTGTAAAGTTGAACACTTTCTTTATTCTTCTGCATGTATTTCTTTTCTTTATTTATTAACAGGATGGGGGCGTTGCTGGCTCAGCAGCATTTATTGCATATTCCCCAACTGGTTCAGACACAATCACATTGCTGTTGGTTCTGGAGTAACATATAGGCAGAACCAGGTAAAGACGGCAGTTTCCTTCCCCAAGACATTAGTGAACCGATCGATTTTTCTGACAATCAACAATGGATTCATGGTCATCGTTATATTCTTAATTCCAGATTTTTTTTATTGAATTAAATTCCACCATCTGCTATGGCAGGATTCAGACCGGGATTCCCAGCATGTTATCTGGGTCTCTGGCTTAACAGTCCAGCGATAATACCATCAGGCCATCGCTTCTACATTTTGGTTTATTTTTCTGTGTTTTAAGATGGCACCAGAGAGTGGCAACACTATACAATACTTTTCACTGTATTTTGTAGCAAAATGCACATGACAACAAATAAATTGAATTAAATCAAAAATTATGATATTCTGCAATATCTGTCTTCAGTTGAAGATGATACTATCCTGTTTGGCAAACCAACAAATTCCTATACTATGCAATATAACTCTATCTCAAATGCTCTATCCAATCTTACAATTTGTGCAATGACTGCCGTATATCATCCACGTTAAACTGATGTCAGACTGAAATTACACTGTAGATCATTCCAACCACACAGTCACTGACCCACAAGGAGTGATAGCTTAAGCGAATTGCTGTTACAGTAAATGTGCAACACTGCAAGATTGTACCTAGTTTGCAGGATATGTCAACACGTGATACAAAGGATAAAGCAAGAGTAGTGAGAGACCCAAAATTGTACAAACTCAAGATGAATTGGAGAGGAAGCTAGTCTATCAGAGAGAGAGGAATGGAATGGCATGATGATGGAGTAGGTCAGATCACGGAACAGATTCATGGAATTGCCAAGATGCAGAAGGAAGCTATTCTGCCCATTGTGTCTGCACTAGCTCATTGACTTTTAACTTAGTGCCAAATTCCTCCCCTTTCCCTATTAACCAGTGTTGTTTCAATTTAAATAGCCATTTAATGCCCTCTGAATGCCCAATTGAACCTGACTCCACTACACTTTCAGGCTGTGCATTCTGGATTTGAACCACTCACTGCATTAAAAAGTTTAATGTTATCTTACATTTGCTTCTTTTGCTAAAAACTTTGAACCAGTACCGTCTGGTTCTTGATCCTTTTAAAAGAAGAATGTGCTTGTGAAACTTCAAATGCCTACATTCCTCCATGAGTTCAGTCGCCTAGATGTGAAACTATTAACTTCCCTCCAAGCCCATCTTGGACTCTCTGTCCTCCACCAGATGTTACTTCAAGCTCTATATTTGTCACCTGACCTAATAGTCCCTTTTCATTGGCTGGGTGCCAAGATTTGTTCGCAATGCACCTGTGAAACACTTTGAGACATTTAACGACATGAAAGATTATATATAAATGAAAGCTGTTGATGTAAATAAGTCATGAACTGAAAATTTGCAAGCTCATACTTTCTAACTTTATTTAACCATTAATGGAGAGCTTTTTCAGTTGGGATATCTAGCCTTGACCCTTCTTCAGTGTCAATAATACATGGGCATAAGACATAATATTAGATGTTAAACAATTCAGATTTTTCCAGAAGAACGGCCTAAAAGATCATGGACATCTTGACATGCTGCATTCCAAGGGTTACAACATCCACTCCCTCCACCAGTGACTCTCAGTAGCAGCAGAGTGTACTATCTGCAAGATGCACTGCAGAAATTCACCAAAGATCCTTAGGCAGCACCTTCCAAATGCACAACCACTTCCATTTAGAAGGTTAAGGGCAGCAGGTACATGCAAACACCACCATCTGTAAGTTCCTCTCTGAGCCAATCACCAGCCTGACTTGGAAATGTGTCACCATTCCTTCTGTGTCACTGGGTCAAAATCCAGTAATTCCTTCCCTAATAATATTGTGAGTCTACCTACAGCATATGGACTGCAGCAGTTCAAGAAGGCAGCTCACCACCACCACCTCCTCAAGGGCAACTAGTAATGGACAATAAATGCTGGCCAGCCAGCGACACCCACACCACCAAGTGAATTTTAAAAAAGGGAAGTATTGCACTCCTCAAGATTCACAATCTTCTGTGTCCATCCATTGAACTTTCTGCCCAAACCGGTCCCAGCCCATTAACCTGGCCACTTCCCATTTTCCAGGCTCCTGCCTGAAATGTGATTTCCCTCCAATTATTCCTTGCATGGTCTAGCACAGATTCCCACACCAGGGCCACATCGATACAACATTTATCACCTGACAAAGGAGCACCCACAGGGGGCAGTGTTGAGGTTTCCAGGTGCTGATGAAAATCCCTTCGACTAAAATTGAAGAGAGAAAGAAGGAGATTTAAGAATAAGTATTCAACAGAATTGGAGGACTACCAGAATTATTTATCAGAGAGAGAAAAACAGAGGCAACATTTCACATCAGCCAATATCCTATTGAATAGCTGGGCAGATTTGAGGGGCTGAATGGCCTACTCTTCCTATTTCTGATGCTCTTATCAATGTCCTCTCAACACAACTGGGAAGGTTTTGGTAGTGAACAACTGTCAAGGAAATACCAAAGCCTGAAGACATTAAAATTGAAGTCTGTGATAGGGTGACGGGAAGGACAGATTAAATCACAAAATAAGAATGGTGGTTGAAAACAGAATAGATGGTAATGAAACAAGGAAAATAACAAAAACTGAATCTAGAGGATGTGTTTGTGGGAACAGTGAAATCGAAATTGGATGTCTAGGGGCATAGAGACAGCAGGTTCTGATCAGAAATCGTTGAACTCAGTGTTGAAGGCAAAATACTGGGAGCTTCTGATAAAATGGAATAAAACCTCACTGTGAGAATGTGACAACATTGATCAGGACAGACCTCTCCTTCACTTGCTAAGCTTTATTGTGTCACTGTGTAGCTTCAGTAGAGTTTCTCAGATTTTACTCTGAACTTATGAGAAGAGAGAGAATTCGCCAAGCGACATTTTACTTTTTTTAAATCAGCTCCTGGTGGAAGTCAGCACCTGTCCCTAAGTTAAATGTCCCATGTTCCCCGTCCCTCACTTGTCTTCAGGCTGGGTCACTTTGTGTTGCTAAGCAATTGATTCCACTGCCAGTAATATGAAGGTTTCGGTCAGAAAAAAAACCCAAATGATTTATAAAGAAGGGGAATAAAAGAAACACTAAAATCCCAAATAAAGCGACAGTAACTCAAAGAATGAGAAATGGCAAGACAGAGAAAAAACCCTGACACAGATTCTAAACTGAGATTGAACAAACCTGTCCAGAAAACGTATAACCTCCCTAACAAATGGATTCTGTATTTGAACCTGAGAATAATGAAGGACATTGATTGCTAAAATCTCTGACAAAGTCCCTAGAGTCATATTTATGAGACTTTGAAAGGTGAGAAGGCTAACAGCAGAGCCAATAAATTTATCACAGCCCCATACAAACACTACGCATCATCTCTGAATACATTCCCTTCGCTTGTGACACAACCTGCAACACGGTCAGTTTGAAAGATGATAAATGGGAAGAATTTGTTCCCGCTTTCTCTGACCCCCACATCCTCCCACTCCTAATCCCAGGGTATGTCCATTCTAATTGGCTCTTTCAGGTAGAGGGGAAAGATTTTGGGACACTATTTCAAACGAAAGCAGGGGAGTACTGTCCAGGAACAAAAACAGAAGGTGCTGGAAAAGCTCAGCAGGTCTGGAAGTATCTGTGAAGGAAAAATCAGGGTTAACGTTTCGGGTCCGGTGAACCTTCCTCAGCACTGTCCAGTGTCTTGGCTAATATCTTTCCTTCAGTCAACACCACATACCCGCACCGACACACACACACACTCAAACTCACACACACACATACACGCCAACCCACACAAATACACACATATACGTACGTGCCAATACACACAAATACACACACATACACACAAATATAGATTATCAGGTCATTCTCACTTTGGGGAACGCAGCTGTGTGCTGATTGACTGCTGTGTTTCCTACACACAACAACTGCTCTTCTAAACTACTCCATTAGCTGTTAATCACCAAGTGATGTCCTTAGGTTCTATGAAAATGTACATCTTTACATGGGCCGTAGAAAGATACATTACAAATAAGAAAATGACCTACCAATAAATAAATTGATGCATTGACCATGTGGGTTTGGTTTCCTGCTATGATACCTGCTCTGCAAGATTTACATTCCAGGAGAGAGGAACCACATCAGGGACATAGATTGGGAATGATTTGATCAAATGTTCCAGAGCACTAAAGAGAAAAGATCCGGTGGATAGAATTTTTTTTCTGCTGGAATGGGGTATCAGGACTAGGAGGAAAATTCTAAAAAAAAGGGCCTTACCTTTCAGGTTTGAAATTACAAATCACTTTTTAAAAAAAAGGGAAATAAAAGTTTAAGAGTCTCTTGATAATTGCTTGTTTAAATGTGAAGTTGATTGTTTTTTGTTAATCAAAGGTATAAAAGGTTATAGGAAACAGTTGTGTGTGTATAGTTATGTTGCGGATCAGCTGAATGGAGGGGCTGAATGGCCTCCTCCTGTAGCTCTGTTCCTAAATATCAAGTGTGCAACATTAAAAAGCAGACATTTCAGGCAGTTCAGTATCTGAACAAATTTTCTGGGTTATTTACCATTACAGGCTGCAATCTTTGTAAATTCATAGAAACAGAATATTATGCAATACATAGTGTAATCTAGGTGCCATTTCAGCCAAGGGGAAAACACTGTAAAATTAAATAGCTATTTCAATAGTTCAGATGCGTGTATCAGCATGAACCTATCAGGAGAAACTCCTTTTTGGATTTTGAGTTGCTCAACAGTTGACATTGATGCTGCCCTGGCAATCCCTGGAAGAGCGGTCCACAGGCGCCACTCTGTGGAAATGTTTTGTATTGCAGTGCGTTTATATATTCATGGTTAAATCGGGAGTGTTGTCCTCATAAGCCACTGAAATTCCATCAGATAAAGTTCCAGAAGCCTTGCCAATTTGTTGCAATTAATTTAAATCTCCAGTTGTCAACATACGGAAAATTAAACTTAATTTACAGTTCTTCAAATGGAACAATTTGTAGTTAATCCAGCAGTCTTAATGAAAGTCCCAACTAACTTCACAATGACTTTGCCAAATAAAACCTGGCACTAAGTCACGGCAAGGGGAGATATTTAGATAATTGTTATGTCAAAGAGGACCTTAAAGGAGGAGAGAGAGAGAAAGAGAGATGCAATTGCAAACACTTATTTATGAAATTAAACAATGCAAACTTCATTACAATTATATAAAAAATTATATTGCACTTTATCATTTAAAGAATAGACTAATGCACTGAAGGGGATATTTTCCTGGTTTCAGGAATTCCTTTGGCTACATTCTGTGATACTTGGCCAGCTATTGGTTGTGAACAAATTCATCTTCCTTGAAAGGTAAAAACACAGCTTACTGCACAAGAATAATTGCCCGAAATGCCACCGTCCTCTCCATCCACAGGGAATATACAAATTCTCCTAAACCTGCCTGGGCTACTGCCAAAAGGACATTGAATGAGGTTCTACACCCATGAAGTAATTGGCTACTCTGAGGAGCCAGGGCATCTTGAAAACCTCTAGGATGTAAATAGAGGTGAGAAATGATTGCATGTACTTGCTCTCCACAGATCCTGCCTGAGCTGCTGAGCATCTCGAGTACTTTCTGTTTTTATTTCAGATGTTTAGGTCGTTACCTGGTCTAACAATATTCTCACAATGCTCTCTGCTGCAGCAAGTATTGAGGTAAATAGAAGCACCACCTTGCTAGCATGAAGAAATGAGAAGTTATTATCAAAGAAGTTATATCAGAACATTTAAATGAATTCAAGGCGATCAGACACTGTCAACATGGTTTTGTGAAAGGGAAGTCAGGTTTAGCCAAAATATTAGAATCGTACGAGGAAGTAGCAGGTCCTCTGTATAGAGGGAAACTATGTTGGGATTTCCAGAAAAGTATTTGATAAAATGCCACATCAATGATTATTGCAGAAAATAAAAGCTAATGGTGTTGGGGGTGACATGCTGAGATAGTTGGCTGGAAAGCAACAGGAGAAGGGTCCTGACCCAAAACATCAGCTTTCCTGCTCCTCTAATGCTGCCTGGCCTGCTGTGTTCCTCTAGCTCCACACTGTGTTATCTCTATATAGGAGACATAAATGGCTCTTTTTAGGGTTAGCAAAATGTAATGAGTACTGTGTCACAATGCAGATCAGTGCTGGGATCTCAACTGTTCACAGTTTATAGAAATGACTTTGATGATGGGACAGCAGGTTGCCAAATTTATTGATGACACAATGATAGGTGGGAAAGTAAGTTATGAACAGGGCGTAAGGAAAATAGAAAAGTAAGAGTTAGGGTAAGTGAGTGGGCAAAAATCTGGCAAATAGACTATAATGTGGGAAAATGTGAACTTATCTATTTTGGTTGGAAAAATTAAAAAGAAATATGTTATGTAAATGATGAGAGATTGCAGAGGTCTGAGATGTAGAGGGATTTGAGTGTCCTCCTGCCTGAATCGCAAGAAGTTATAATAAGTAATTGGCGACACTAATAGAATGTTATAATTTATTGCAAGGGAAATTGAATACAAAAGTAGTAAGGGTTGTGCTTCAATCACACAGGGCACTGGGAAGACCCCATCCAGGGTATTGTGTACTGTATCAGCCACTTTATTTAAGGAAGGATGGAAATGTGTTGGAAGCAGTTCAGAAAAGACTCACCAGACTAATCCCTGGAATGGGCAGGTTATTGAGGAAAGGTTAGACTGACTCAGCTTTTATTTATTGGAGTTTAGAAGCTGTAATTTAATGAAATGGACAAGATCTCAAGTGGCACAGAGAAGGTAGATGTTGACATGATTTAACTGGGAAGAATGTGCCAATAATAGTGACCCACTGTTCCATAAGCTGTTTTAAAATGTATAAATATATAAAATCTTAATGAGAACAGCAAAATGACCAATTTGCCTATGTGACTGCTACTGAGGACAAAAACAAGCCACACCAGGTTTTGTCAGTAACTGGAATAAAAACTATTTATTGTAACACACTTAACTTTAACAAGAACAATGAAAAATTATGCAACTTGAAATCTACCCCTTGAAAACCCCAAACATACACAGACACACAATTATGCTTAAGACAAACAAAAAGCAAACAGATTACTACATGTACTATAGGTGGAAAAGGAAGATAGACAGGTTTAACAAAATTCTGAAGATCAGAAGTCCAGACCACAAGGTGGAAAGTTATTTTCCTCAAACTGTTTTTTTAAAAAAAACTCTTGCTTATACAATGATGGTCATTCTTTGCTTCAATGGTTGACCAGGAGCATTTTCATCTTTTAACATGTGAATTCCTATTTTTAAGCTTTCTCTACCTTTTTCTGTCTATCCCAGTGTGGTGGTGAGAAGGAAGGGTGCTTTCTGTCTGTAGGCTCTTCCACTTGCTTCTTCCGCTCTGCTGCTTGTAGCACTTATAGCTTTTTAGTTCAACTAATCAGAGGGCTGGTGTCACAGAATTTCCTTAACTTTAAAGATTCTCAGTGCAGTTCAGATTAAATTTCTTCCTCCTGCTGCTTCCAAAAATCAACATGGCATTGTTCAGCTCAATAATATGCAACACTTAATTTTCCAGCTGCAAACCTTTCCTGGTATTCCAATATTAGTAATCCAACTTCCATTTCTGATGATCATCCCAACAATAAAATCTCTTTCATTCCTCCACCATTAAAGAAAATGAAATGCTGCTTTTATATTCATTTCTTTATCAGGTAAACATAACATATTTACAATACAGCACAAAAAAACATTCATTTCTTATGCAAGACTTAATCTTGTCATCTTCTTTCCAAATTATTAAATTAATTCAGGACAATTAAATTCTTGATGATGTGATGACACTTACATTATCTTTTCCAGCAACATGAACCACGTTTTTTTTTTACATTGAATGGTTGAATCAATGAACTGCATCAGAACAATGTCAGAATTTGAATCTAATATCTCCCTACAAAAGCTAACAGATTATGGTGAGTACATATTAGTGTTTCCTTGCAACTATGCCTGACATAAGCTTCAAAATGTTGAAGAGCCAACAATTACCCCAAAGTCTCCTTATCCATTGTGGAGTAGTACATCTCTTGATATTGATTTAATTTCTTGGAAAAGTATTCTACTGGCTTCTCCATTCCAAATTCATTAACTTGCAACATGACTGCACCTATCCCCAAGCCACTAACATCCGTTGCAATTCTGAAAGGCTTCATAAAGTCAAGGGAGGCCAATACTGGTTCATTTATTAAAATTGTATTCAGCTTCTCAAAAGTTATTTGAAATTCAATTGACTTTTGCCTGACTTTATAGTAAAGTCACCTTAGTGGATCATAGGGCTGTTTTCTTATTAGAGAGGGACACCTGTTGGTGCTTTAGCCTGAGGATCACCAGGCCTCAGGTGGGTGGAGAGGTTGAGAAGGAGAATCCTTCATGGTATCTTCAGCCGGTCCAGGAATTGATCCCACACTGTTGGCATCACTCTCCATCACAAACCAGCCGTCCAAATTGATGCCTGAATATTTGCAAAGTATGATGGCCAGCAAATGAACTTTGGTTGATAATTTGGAAAGTAGTTGTGCTGATCAATGCACTGCAATTGCCCTATTTTTATAATACAAAAACCTGTTAAAAGTTGTGCTGAAGTTAGGCACTAATTTCCAACGAAATACACACATTCCCAAAAATTTCACAAGCTCCAATGTAGTTTTTGGAACAGAGAACTTGATCAGAGCCTCCTGTTTCTCTGTTCTTGACAATACTTGGTCTTGACCTACAATGTGTCCTCAGTAAGTTATCCTCCATTTTCAAATGTACTGTTGGTGAGATTTATTACTAAACCAGATAACTCTAGTTACTTGAGCAGGTCTTCTAGTTGTTTTATATGTTCTTCCCAGGTATTACAGTAGATATTTCTAACCAATTTGCCCTGACATGCAGGAGCAGGTGGGACTTGAATCCAGGCCTTCTGACCCAGACGTAGGGACACTATCACAACACTGAGGAAGGGTCACTTGACCCAAAATGTAAACTCTGATTTATCTCTACAGATGCTGCCAGAACTGCTGAGCTTTTCCAGCAACTTCTGTTTTTGTTTCTGAACCATAACAGCACCTCCAGATGTTACTGTATATTACAAAGCATCTAAATAAACTACACATTTAGGTACTTTAGCCACAAGTTGATTCCTAAGTCTTTGGAATGTACCTGGGACATTTTCTGAATAGCACCAATTAACGTTGATATCACTTATTTGGTATAAAATGGTCGATAGCTCTTTAGCCCTTGATGTTAATGGTACTTGCCAACATCCCTTCAATAAATCAATCTTAGTAAGAAATAAAGTACTGATAACCTTATCCATACAATCTTTGAATCAAGAATTGTTTATGAACCTGTATGCATTATTAGATTTACTTTGCAGTAATTGATGCAGAATCTATGGATCCATCCAGTTTAGGAATTAACAGCACTAGCAAACTCAACTGGTAATCCAGAGACCCAAATCAGGCGATGGAGTTTGGATACCAATTTGGCAGTTGTTGGCATTTGTATTCAATAAAAATCTAGCCTTAAAAAGCTAAAGGTGAGTATGAAACCATTGTCAATTGCAGTAAAAAGTCATCTGGGTGCACAACCATCCCAGACCAACAATGTGTTGATTCAAAGCTGCCTTCTGAGCCAAGGGCAATTAGGGATGGGCAAATCATAGAATCTCTACAGTGTGGAAACAAGCAATTTGGCCCATCAAGTCCATACTGACCCTCCAAAGAGCATCCCACCCAGACCCATTCCCAACCCCATCCCACACCTTATCCCTGCATTTCCCATGGCTAACCCACCTAGCCTGCACAGGCCCTAGACGTTATGGGCAATTTCCTATGGCCAATTCATTTAACCTGCGCATCTTTGGACTGTGGGAGGAAACCGGAGGACCCAGAGGAAGCCCACATAGACACAGGGAGAATTTGCAAATTCCACACAGACAGTTACTCATGGCTGGAATCAAGCCCAGGTCACTGGCCTAACCAGCAATGCATTCATTCCCTGAAATGAATTTTAGAAAAGAGACTCTGCATTTTTAGTTAAAACTCACTCAGAGATAGTAAGAACTGCCGATAATGGAGTCTGAGATAACAAGGTGTAGAGCTGGATGAACACAGCAGGCCAGGCAGCATCAGAGGAGCAGGAAAGCTGACGTTTTGGATTGGGATCTTTCTTCAGAAAAAGAAGACCCTTTCTGAAGAAGGGTTCAGACCCGAAACTTCAGCTTTCCTGCTCCTCTGATGCTGCCTGGCCTGCTGTGTTCATCCAGCTCTACACCTTGTTATCCGCATTTTTAGTTGTTAATTTTCACTATCAGAAAGCTTGAGTGGGAGTAACTATCATCTGTACCACATTTTTCAGTGTCAGAGAGGCTAACAGACAGTAATTGACACTGATCGCATTGTTAAAAGGTTTCTTGGTTTGATGTTACATCTCTCCTTTTCTAAGATTAATTTGTATCAATTGCATTATGGAACAAATTTATTTTTATTAAATCTTGGGTCATGGCCATCTTTCAATGGGCCAGGATTTATCATCCATCCCTAATTTCCCCTGGGAAGGTGGTGGTAAGCTGCCTTCACTAATTGCTGTGGTCCACGGGATATAAGAACACTCACAGTGCTTTTGTTCCAAAATTTTAACCCAGTGACATTGAAAGAATTAGTACTGTTCCAGCGGTGTTCAATGCATTTTAATAGTGAGACTGACAGCTTTCCTGTTCCTCTGATGCTGCCTGGCCTGCCGTGTCCCTCTGGTTCCATCATGCACTGCTTCATGAGTATGTCATCATGTGACCATCGCAATCCTTTCTTTCAACAAATAAGGAAGGAATTCATTCTGCAATGCACTGCATTCTCCTGATGCATGTGAAATGTGAGATTAGATTGGCTTGTACCATTCCCAGACAGGAAGTAAGGATAGTTTTCTGCTCTGAACATGTCAAGTCTCTGAAACAATGATGATACATTACAATTGGTTTCTGTTTTCAATGATTTCAAATCCCTTCAACACATTCTAATAACTCTTTGTTTTTGTGATTCACTTTCAGTCAACTGAATTCATCAACTAACATCCAAAAGTGGTATCCTCAATCTGATTGCCATGTTACATATAGAACATAGAACGTAGAACATAACAGCGCAGTACAGGCCCTTCGGCCCTCGATGTTGCGCCGACCTGTGAAACCAATCTGAAGCCCATCTAACCTAAACTATTCCATTATCATCCATATGTTTATCCAATGACCACTTAAATGCCCTTAAAGTGGGCGAGTCTACTATTTTTGCAGGCAGGGCATTCCACGCCCTTAGTACTCTCTGAGTAAAGAACCTACCTCTGACATCTGTCCTATATCTATCACCCCTCAATTTAAAGCTATGTCCCCTCGTGCTAGCCATCACCATCCGAGGAAAAAGGCTCCTACTGTCCACCCTATCTAATCCTCTGATCATCTTGTATGTCTCTATCAAGTCACCTCTTAACCTTCTTCTCTCTAACGAAAACAGCCTCAAGACCCTCAGCCTTTCCTCATAAGACCTTCCCTCCATACCAGGCAACATCCCGGTAAATCTCCTCTGCACCCTTTCCAATGCTTCCACATCCTTCCTATAATGCGGTGACCAGAACTGTACGCAATACTCCAAGTGCGGCCGCACCAGAGTTTTGTACATCTGCAACATGACCTCATGGCTCCGAAACTCAATCCCTCTACCAATAAAACCTAACATACTGTACGCCTTCTTAACAACGCTATCAACCTGGGTGGCAACTTTCAGTGATCTATGCACATGGACACCGAGATCTTTCTGCTCATCCACACTACCAAGAATCTTAGCATTAGCCCAGTACTCTGTATTCCTGTTACTCCTTCCAAAGTGAATCACCTCACACTTTTCCGCATTAAACTCCATTTGCCACCTCTCAGCCCAGTTCTGCAGCTTATCTATGTCCCTCTGTAACCTGCAACATCCTTCCGCACTATCCACAACTCCACCAACTTTGGTGTCATCCGCAAATTTACTAACCCATCCTTCTACGCCCTCATCCAGGTCATTTATAAAAATGACAAACAGCAGTGGCCCCAAAACAGATCCTTGAGGTACACCACTAGTAACTGAACTCCAGGATGAACATTTCCCATCAACCACCACCCTCTGTCTTCTTACAGCTAGCCAATTTCTGATCCAAACCACTAAATCACCCTCAATCCCATGCCTCTGTATTTTCTGCAATAGCCTACCATGGGGAACCTTATCAAACGCTTTACTGAAATCCAAATACACCACATCAACCGCTTTACCCTCATCCACCTGTTTGGTCACCTTCTCGAGGAACACAATAAGGTTTGTGAGGCACGACCTACCCTTCACAAAACCGTGTTGACTATCCCTAATCAAATTATTCCTTTCTAGATGATTATAAATCCTATCTCTTATAATCCTTTCCAACACTTTACCCACAACCGAAGTAAGGCTCACTGGTCTATAATTACCAGGGTTGTCTCTACTCCCCTTCTTGAACAAGGGGACAACATTTGTTGGTTTCCAGTCTTCTGGCACTATTCCTGAAGACAATGATGACATAAAGATCAAAGCCAAAGGCTCTGCAATCTCCTCTCTAGCTTCCCAGAGAATCCTAGGATAAATCCCATCCGGCCCAGGGGACTTATCTATTTTCACACCTTCCAGAATTGCTAACACCTCCTCCTTATGAACCTCAATCCCGTCTAGTCTAATAGCCTGTATCTCAGTATTCTCCTCGACAACATTGTCTTTTTCCTGTGTGAATACTGACAAAAAATATTCATTTAGCACCTCTCCTATCTCTTCGGACTCCACGCACAACTTCCCACTACTGTCCTTGACCGGCCCTAATCTTACTCTAGGCATTCTTTTATTCCTGACATACCTGTAGAAAGCTTTAGGGTTTTCCTTGATCCTACCTGCTAAAGACTTCTCATGTCCCCTCCTCGCTCTCTTAGCTCTCTCTTTAGGTCCTTCTTGGCTAACTTGTAACTCTCAAGCGCCCTAACTGAGCCTTCACGCCTCATCTCTACATAAGCTTCCTTCTTCCTCTTGACAAGAGATTCAACTTCTTTAGTAAACCACGGTTCCCTCGCTCGACCACTTCCTCCCTGCCTGACAGGTACATACTTCTCAAGGACACGCAGTAGCTGTTCCTTGAACAAGCTCCACATTTCAATTGTGCCCAGCCCCTGCAGTTTCCTTCTCCATCCTATGCATCCTAAATCTTGCCTCATCGCCTCATAATTGCCTTTCCCCCAGCTATAACTCTTGCCCTGCGGTATATACCGATCCCTTTCCATCGCTAAAGTAAACGTAACCGAATTGTGGTCACTATCACCAAAGTGCTCACCTACCTCCAAATCTAACACCTGGCCTGGTTCATTACCCAGTACCAAATCCAATGTGGCCTCGCCTCTTGTTGGCCTATCTACATACTGTGTCAGGAAACCCTCCTGCACACATTGGACAAAAACTGACCCATCTGAAGTACTCGAACTATAGCATTTCCAGTCAATATTTGGAAAGTTAAAGTCCCCCATAACAACTACCCTGTTACTTTCGCTCCTATCCAGAATCATCTTTGCAATCTTTTCCTCTACATCTCTGGAACTTTTCAGAGGCCTATAGAAAACTCCCAGCACAGTGACCTCTCCTTTCCTGGTTCTAACCTCAGCCCATACTACCTCAGTAGACGAGTTGTCATCAAACGTCCTTTCTGTCCATACTGTCTTTGACTAACAATGCCACACCTCCCCCTCTTTTACCACCTTCCCTGATCTTACTGAAACATCTAAACCCCGGAACCTGCAACAACCATTCCTGTCCCTGCTCTATCCATGTCTCTGAAATGGCCACAACATTGAAGTCCCAGGTACCAACCCATGCTGCAAGTTCACCCACCTTATTCCGGATGCTCCTGGCATTGAAGTAGACACATTTCAAACCACCTTCCTGCCTGCCGGTACACTCCTGCGACCTTGAAACCTTATTTATGACCTCACTACTCTCAACCTCCTGGAGCTACAATTCAGGTTCCCATCCCCCTGTTGAATTAGTTTAAACCCTCCCGAAGAGCATTAGCAAATTTGCCCCCCAGGATATTGGTACCCCTCTGGTTCAGGTGTAGACCATCCCGTTTGTAGAGGTCCCACCTACCCCAGAATGAGCCCCAATTATCCAGGTATCTGAATCCCTCCCTCCTGCACCATCCCTGTAGCCACGTGTTCAACTGCTCTCTCTCCCTATTCCTCGCCTCGCTAGCACGTGGCACGGGTAACAAACCAGAGATAACAACTCTGTTTGTTCCAGCTCTAAGCTTCCACCCTCGCTCCTTGAATTTCTGCCTTACGTCCCCATCCCTTTTCCTACCTATGTCGTTGGTGCCTATGTGGACCACGACTTGGGGCGGCTCCCCCTCCCCCTTAAGGATCCCGAAAACACGATCCGAGACATCACGGACCCTGGCACCTGGGAGGCAACACACCAACCGCGAGTCTCTCTCGTTCCCACAGAATCTCCTATCTGTCCCCCTAACTATGGAGTCCCCAATGACTAATGCTCTCCTCCTCTTCCCCCCTTCCCCCCTTCCCTTCTGAGCAACAGGGACAGACTCTGTGCCGGAGACCTGCACCCCATGGCTTACCCCTGGTAAGTCGTCCCTTAAAGTTTGTTCAAATCACTTCAAGGTGATGTCAGGAAAATAAATCAATTTCTTCCCCTTAGCGAAGACTATTGGGTGTATTTTGAAGGAGTTTTCACAGAATGAGAGGATGTTAATAACTTTATCTGATACTATTCATGTGTTCCTGGAGTTTTTTTCTCTTGCAGTATAATATTTAGTGTGCTTGTAGTAACTAAAGCATTTTTGTTGCGCCCAATGACCTTACATAATAGTTTCTCAATGGAACTGAGAGTAGAATTACTGTGTATGTTTACCATGATGGTTATAACAAAACTGCATTGCTTCATACTATCTGAGTGACTCTGAGTAAATATTGGCATCAGCAATGATCACAACTTCAAGATGTTTCCAATTACATTTCAACAACCTGCTATTCCCTGACTGGGTGGATGTGGAGACAATGTTTCCTTTTACAGGAGAATCTAGAACTAGGGCATCACTCTTTAAAAATCAGGGGTCGTCATTTAAAACTTAAAGGTCCAGAATCCCAGAAAGTCACTTTGACAGCTGCTATCAAAGGATAAGTACATAAAATGAGTGTGAAGATGCTGAGAGGGTAAACGCCAGCTGTTTAAGGGATATGATACCCAGTGGCTACCAGGTAAATATGGAGCTGAGTGGGTAGGGGTTTAGGTGGCAGTAGATTAGGAACCAACTAGGTTGGGTGCCAAGTGGATTGAATGCCAAGTAAATGCTACCTATTCAGTCCAAGGGGACAGGTTGTCAAGGAGAGCAGGTAAGTAATGGAATCTTTAGGGTAGGTGTTGCTGGGTGGAAGGTATCAGATGTGCAGGGGGGTGTTAGAGTGTTGGGTGGTGAGGGCAGGAGAAGGTTCAAACTGGTGGAATGCCAGGAGAGTTTGTGCCTGGTCACAGGCGGGCAGGTGTTGTGTCCTGGGGGCTGGGGCATGGGGACTGGGGACTGGTACCAGGTCTAGAGGGAGTGAGGGAGTGACAGGTTCAGATGGGGAGGGGAGAAGTTGAGTCTCAAGGGATTGGATCCATGAGGGGTGTCGAGTCAGGGTCTGGGGTATAAGGGAACTGTGAAATTGGGGGTGTATGAGGTAAGTCAGGAGTGAGTTAAATAGTTACTTAGAAGTTAGACTAAGTATTTAATCATCTAACTTTGTCTGCCTAACTACTTACTTAACTGCTGTGGAACCAACTGAATTCTCCGATTTAAAGGGATAGGGTTAGGGTTAGGGTTAGGATTAGGGTTAAGGTTAGGTGAATTACTTATCGGAATCTTCAAATTGTGAGGAATTTGTTCAGAAACTGTTATGTCAGGGATTCCACAGGACCCCTGTGTACAATTCTCATCTGCAGAAACTATTATCTGGCCATCAGAAAATCTGGGCCATTAAATCCAATTTCTTGTTTCAGACAAAGGCAATAGGCTAGAAGGAGAAGTGGAGAGGAGAGTTGGGAAGAATGGTTTTCACCCAGGGGGTAATGGGAAATCTGAAACTCACTGCCTGAAAGACAGCTTCAGTCAAAAACTCTTGTTAAAGTTTAAACAGTATTTAGATATTCACTCACATTGCCATAGTCTCCAGGGCTAATGGGTCAAAAGCTGAAAAATGGGATTAGTTTAGTCAAAACAATATCAAAATACTGGAGAAACTCAGCAGGTCTGGCAGCATGTGTGGAGGGTTCTGATGAAGAGTCACTGGACTTGAAACGTTAACTCTCTCCATAGATTCTGCCAGACCTGCTGCATTTCCCAACATTTTGTTTCTGTTTCAGATTTTCAGCATCAGCAGTTCTTGGTTTATTTTAGTGAAGTCAAACCTTTGTTGACTAGTGGTGACACGAAGGGCTGAATGGCCTTCTTCTGTGCTACATACATCTGTGAGTTTAAAAGGGCAGTTCTGCAAAATGTGACTTAGGTAAATGCAATATTGGTTGTGGCATTAGCAAGATTACAGTGATTCTACTCTAGATATTTCTGGATTTATTTTTTCATTTATGAGCCTTGAAATATGATATAAAAATCAGGATAGTGGCTGCCTTATGCAGAAACCTAAGTGACCACTGCAATCTATTGATTCTAGTAAAGAATCTTTCTGTTCAGTTAGACCTGTGCACTGCTAAAATGAGGATTTCATGATTGTGATACTTAATTAATTTCGCTAAATTTAGTGAAAGACAGGAATTGATTAATCGATTAAAGTAGTGAGCTGACTATCCATTCTAGGAGGCCAGCACCAAGTTCCTCGAAAGAACCAACAGAAAAACCAACTCGAGGTAGAAGTGGATTTGAGCCTCAGACCTGTAAAATCATTACTTATCAATTCGCCTTTCACCCTATCACAGCTTTTCACTTTTGCTTTCACCCCAGCCCTTTCTTGCCCCTGTACTTGCTTAAAACTTTTGTTATCTACAGTTTTTTAAGTTCTTAATGAAAGACTATTGAATCGAATCATTAACGCCGTTTTTCTCTCTGGAGGTGCATTTCCAATATTTTCTGTCTTTTTGTTTTAGATTTCCAGCACCTGCAGTGTCTTGCTTCTGTACAAATGCTCATATGGCTTTTCCATTCTGTACTGTTGCTGTATTAATGTTGGCAAATTGTTCATCCTTACAACAACTCCTCCGATTTCTTCCTGGATGTTATTAATGAAACATCATCCTTTGAAACTCCAAATCCAGGTATCATTGATGATCTGACTTTATTGATGATTGTCTTTCAGTTATATTTTTTAACATGGCATCTAATTTAATTTTGAGGTGCAGGTTTGCGGGACACTGATGTAGTGTGTAATGGTAATGTCACTGGACAAGTAATCTAGAGCTCAAGGCTAATGCTCTGTGGGCACAAGTTCCAATCTCAAATCAAATCAAAGGCAGTCAGTGTATGGAAGTTTGCTTGTCATCATTACCAATAGTGTAGTCACTGTAATATCTAAATATTTTTATCTTTTGTTGAAGAGGTTGTGGTCACTTCTCACCAAGCCATGGATCCTAGCACAGAAAAGAATATGTTGGCCCATCATTTTCAGCAGTCTAAGTATTATTTCATGCATAGAATCCCTACAGTGTGGAAACAGGCCCTTCAGGGCAACAAGTCCACACTGACCCTCAGAGCATCCCACCCAATCTACACATCCCTGAACACTATGGACAATTTAGCTAGCCTGCATATCTTTGGACTGTGGGAGGAAACCCATGTAGAGAGGAGAAGGAGAATGTGCAAACTCCACACAGACAGTTGCCCAAGGGGGAATTGAACCCAGGTCCCTGGTGCTGTGAGGCAGCAGTACTAACCACTGAGCCACCATGCCACCCTCAACTAAATCAATGACAAACTCAAGTCCTGGTTCATGCTAAATGCTTCAAAGTTTTCAATGCAAGTAAAACATTCATATGCAACTTCTTTCTGGTATCAGGTAGGTGCAAATCTCTTTGTGTGCTTCTTGATAAGGGTGATAATTAAATTCAACAGGTAATAGCAACCATTTGAGTCCAAATGTAGTGGAGACATTGTTGATCGAATTTCTGTTGCTGCCTGTGTGTCACTGATGCACAGTCCACGTCTCACTGCAGTAACAGCAGCATAGTGGTGACAACTGCTCTCTACATTATGTTTCTTTCAATTAACTTGTGGAGGTCTTTGTTGTCAAGCACTGACTGCCGTAGTTTTTCAAAGGCTGAGCTAGCACAGCTGATCTGGTGTTGAATCTCCTCATCAATGGTGTCCTTCAGAGAGAGGTACTGGTAAACTATGGGATGTGCTCACTATTTTGCAGAATCTCTCATTCAACATGTAAGGGAGGAGCAATATTTGTCTGAACACAATTGATATGAGTTTTGTTTTAGCAATGTTCAAGCACAGGCCAAGTTTTTTTGAAGCAAATTTGAAGAGATTAAGTGTGGCTTGAAAATTTTGTACAGTAGGCAATAACGCTACAGTCATCCCTAATCACTGCTCATCCATATTTAAGGTGATCAGTTCAGTTTTGACATGGAGACGACTGAAATTAAAGAGTTTTCCATCTAGGTAGTATTTAATACTCACATTAGCTGTTCTTTGAGATGTATCTTATCCTATGTCTTATGGTCTTCTTTATAGCCATTGTCAGGTGGATGGTAAACTGCATGGGAGCCATCCCCACAGACTTGTTTGAAATTGATTTGAATTTTGAAGGCAACTGTTTCATATCTCCCTCTCAAGATAGTAACTGTGACATCAGCATGAAGTAAATGCAACTTTGTGGTAAGGTTTCTCAAATATCCAGATCTTTGGACCAAAATCCACAGAGTCCTTTGATGAATGAGCCAAAAGCTCTGATCAAATCATTGAACACAATAAAGAGTTCTTGGCATTGGTCTTGAAATTTTTCTTTAAGTTTTCTTCAATCAACAACCAAACAAATGCCAATGCCCCTTGTAGTGATTAGAACCAGGTAGACCTCATTGACTACGAGGTTCTTGATTGGGGTTGTTATCCTGGGCCAATCAGAAAGCCCTGGCTGACCAATATAACCAGCAGATTAGAATCTCCACGACTGAGGACTGACTCCAAACTGGCTGACTACAGCTGGTGTACTGTGTACTAATAAACAAAGGGCGACTTGGTGATGGGACACTGGCCCCTGTCAGTTATTTCACTGGCAATGGGAGAAAACAGGGCATGCCTGAAAAACGTTTGCGTGTAACTGTCACCTTGGAGTTGGGGGCAAACATTTCTGGCATCATGGGAAGCTTGATTCATTTCACTCCGCTGTCGAAGAATGATGGTAATGGGGGAACAGAAGGGTCATCGCAACCAAGATTAAAACCTTTTTGGACCTGGTGAGACCAGGTCACCATAGAGGACGGCATATTTCTGTGGGGAGTTGGGATAATTGTCCCGAGTAAAGGTCACCGCCAGATACTGGCCGAACTCTACCAGGGTCATCCAGGGGTTTTCAAGATGAAGACACTGGCAAGAAGCTGCATCTGGTAGCCAGGGTTGGATACTGACATAGCTGCATTGGTGGGGCTGTGCCCAGAGTGACAACAAGGACAAAAACTGCCACCAGCAGCACCCCCACATTTGTGGGAATGGCCGTGTAAACCCTGGACTCAGTTGCATGTTGACTCTGCTTTCATGGGCTCAATGTTCCTGGTCATTGTGGATGCCCATTCAAAGTGATTGGAGGTGCATTAAGTTCATTCAGCAAACTCAGGGATGACGATTGAGAAGCTGCGAACATGGTTCACGATGCATGGACTCCCAGAAGTATGGGTCATGGACAATGGGACGTCATTTCCCAGCAGGGAATTTGAGTATTTCCTAAAGTCCAATGACATTTGGCACACAAGGACAGATCCATTCCATCCATTGTCCAATTGGCTCACGAAAAGAGCGGTCCAAATATTGAAAGCAGGCTTAAAGAAGCAGCCTACAGCATCAATTGAGGCCAAACGGTCCCTGCTCCTGTTTGATTATAGCACCACCCCACCATGAAACAGCAGTAATAGCTCCAGCAGAGTTGCTGATGGGGAGAATACTCCACACCAGGTTAAACCTGATATTTCCAGACCCAGGGGTGTTGGGGGGGAGGGTGAAATGGCAGCAGGAGCACCAATGCCAGCCAGAGGCCTCCTGTAAGTAAGAGAGACAGTTTAATTCAGGGGATGAAGTTTGGTACCGGAACCATGGAAATGGCCCTGTACGGGTACAAGGCGAGGTTTACATGAGCAAAAACAAAGTTGCTGGAAAAACTCAGCAGGTCTGGCAGCATCTGTAAAGGAGAAAACAGAGTTAACGTTTCGGGTCCAGTGACCCTTCCTCAGAAGTTCTGAGGAAATCAGAAACACAAACTGAAATTGCTAGAGAAACTCAGTAGGTCTGGCAGCATCGTGGAGAGAGAAACAGAGTGAACATTTCATGTCCAGGGACCCTTTTTCAGAACAAATGCTGCTTAATTTTTCCAGTGATTTCTGTTTGTGTTATTGTTTGTATATTTCCTTGTTGAAATTAGTCACAGCGTATATTATTTATCCTTGTACTTTCAGCTGTACATTATGTGCGACAGAACCATGAAAAACCTTCACAGAAACCCACAGACCTCAGTAGTTCAAGTGTTCATGATGATAACCTTTGGTATCTTGAATGGGCTTATATATTATCAAATACCAGACACAATGCCAGAAGCTTTGCAGAAAAGGTAGGAGAAAACAGGAAGAGTTGTTGCCACAAGTTATCACATGTATGCCATTCAATATTATGAATTATGGACTTTCTGATTGGGAAACAATTTGGTGTTTTAATTCTCTAATTGATTCTATAGCTCAATGGATAAAATGTTCCAGGGCAATGGTTTGTAGGCTTCCCCTCCCCATCCACTCAGGGGATAGGTGAGATTGACTGTGTGTTTTAATCCTTTCCAGCTACATATATAATAACTTTTAACATAATGTGGCCTGACACTATTATTATGCTGTGCTGACCAAAGTGCTATCTTTACAATAAGATGAATGAAAGGCACTTTGGTTGAAAGGAAATTTGCTTACATTCCCTAGAGAAGGTACCCAAGAGAGTCATCATATTTGGTATAAAAATAATGAAAGAAATGAATCCAATATAAGAGGTAATCCTAAAATTCAGATAAAATATGGTCAGTGAGGACACCAATTTCATCTTGGATGTGTACCTTAAATATTGTCACTTGGGATATTTCCTGATTTAGTCAATTTTTTACAAGGAGCACTAATATCTAACTGATGTGTCCCATTCCCTCTGCTATGTATTTTTCAGAGCCCCTGGAGAGACGTACATGATTGAACAAGGTTTTGACTTCAGCACCTGGGGCTTCTGGCAAAATGAAGTTGCACTTCTGTGTATAATGGCAATATTGTCACTTCTAGCTTTTATACAACTTGTAAGAATTAACAAGTAGAAGATTGTTAAGTTTCTAAAGAAAACTTGGCTGCCTCTCTGGTTTACTTCATACTCTCACTACTCTGAGAAAACACACCATCTTACCATTGAAGAAATAAATTAAGTCCAAACCTACTTTAATGCAAATACTAACAGCTACTGATATTTTCCCAATACAGATGGTTACCCATGATAGCTGACCATGTTTTCATGGGATGGCAACAATTGCACACATTTTGCAGGATTTTGATTCAGTGGCCACATTGACTGAAAGTAAACTTGACAGTATAGCCACAACAATTTGAAACCAATTCTGTGTGGTAGCAATATGTTCTGTCTTGAACTGCCTTGGCTGCCCACTCTGTTAGATCTAACTTAAAGGGGTATAAGGCAAGAAACTTATAATCAAAAAGAGCAAACTTATCTCTTAACCCTTTCAGAATATCAACAATTTCCCCAGTAGGTGGATAGCCTTGCAAATGTCATGAGATAGCAGGAACTGCAGATGCTGGAGAATCTGAGATAACAAGCTGCAGAACTGGGTCCTGAAATGTCAGCTTTCCTGCTCCTCTGCTCCTCTGATGCTGCTTGGCCTGCTGTGTTCATCCAGCTCTACACTTCGTTATCTCTCTGTATCCAGTCTGTCCAGCCCTGTTAGAATTTTATGTTTCAATCAGATCACCTCTCATTCTTCTCAACTCTAGAGAATACACGCCCAATTGAACCAAACTCTCCTAATAGTCCTATCATCCACGGTACAACTTCTGTAAGTCATCCCTACTTCTGAGCTCAATGAAGGCCAATATACCATTTACCTTCCACAGTGCTTGCTGCATCTGCCTGTCTTTCATCAACTGGTGAGCAAGAACACCCAGATCCATTTGTAATTCCTCATTTCCCAATGTATCACCATGATATAATACTGTGCCTTTGTTTTTCAGACCACAGTGTATAACTTCACAACTAGCAACCTTGTACTGCATCTGCCACTTGTTTGTCCACTGAATCAACTTGTCTGAATCACCTTGGAGCCTTCTTGCATTCTCCTCACAATTCTCAATCCCTCCCAGTTTTGTGTCATCAACAAAACTGGATATATTGCATTTGGTTTCCATATCCAGGTCATTTATTTATGTATAACAGGTGGGGCCCAAAGCACAAATCTTTGTAATACTCATTCCCTGGTCATGTCATCGTCATTGTCTGGAACCAAAGAAAAAACTATTCCTACCCTCTGTTCACGTCAGTCCACCAACTATTTTCCCATGTCAATAAATTAACCTCAATCCCAGGTGTTTTAAATTTTGCTCATTAGCCTCCAATGTGGGCCTTTATCAAAAGCCTCTGAAAAACCACAAAACGTCTACTGGTTGTCCCCTGTCCATTCTACTATTCACATCCTGAAAAAACTCCAGTCGATTTGTTAGCATGATTTATCTATCATAAACCCATGCTGGCTTTGTCCAATCTCATTAATACATTCCAAATGTTAGCATGATAGACATTTGTATATTCCCCATTGCTGATGTTTGGCCTAACTGGTCTCATGATCTGTTCTCTCCCTTTTTTAAATAGTGGAGCTACATTTGCCACCCTGCAATTTTTGGGAACTGCTCCAGACTCTATAGAATTTTGGAAGATGACTACCAAAGCATTTAATAGGGTCAGTTCCTTTAGTACTTTAGTTTGTAAATTATCAGGCTCTGGTGATTTGTCAGCCTTTAACCCCATGAATTTCCTAGACACTATTTTCTAAGTAATACTGATTTCCTTCCAATCCTTCCTCTCACTAGACCCTTGGTTCCCAAACATTTGTGAGTGGTTATTTGTGGCCTCTTTTGTGAAGACAAAAATGTGTGTTCAATGTTGCTGCCAGTTATTTGTTCCCCATTATAATTTCCCTGGCTTCTGACTGCATGGATCGTACACTTATCTTTACTAATTTTTTCCTCTCAACAGGTTTGGGCTTTTTTCCCCCTGGAGTGTTGGAGACTGAGGGGTTTATAAAATCGTAAGGAGCATGAATAGCCAAAGTCTTTTTCCCTAGACAATAGGAGTTCAAAACTAGAAACCATGGATTTAACGTGAGAGGAGAAAGATTTAAAATGGACCGGAGGGGCTAACTTTTCCATGCAGAAGGCAATGCTTGTATGGAATGAGTTGCAGAGGAAGCGGTGGAGGCTGGTAAATTTAAAACATTTAAAAGGCATCTGGGTGGGTATACGAATAGGAAGGGTTTAAAGAGATGTCTGATTGGTGAGGATGAGTTGGACTGAAAGATCTGTTTCCATGCTTTATAACTCAATAACTTTAGTGGGACCACATTTGGAATATTGTGTACAGTGCTGGTCACCACACTACCAGAAGGATGTTAAGCCTTTAGAGAGGGTACAGAAATGGTTTATCAGGATGTTGTCTGGTTTGGAGGGTATTAGCTGTGAGAAGAAATTGGACAGACTTGATTTGTTTTCACTTGAGCAAAGGATGAAGGATGACCTGGTAGAAGTTTACTAAATTGAGAGGCATGTACAGAATGGATAGTCAGGGTCTTATTCCCAGGGCAGAAATGTCACCTCTGGGGGCAACATTTAAAGGTGATGTAAGAGGCAAGTCTTTTTTTACACAAAGAGTGGAATGTGCTGCTACAGGAGATGGTGGAAATGGCTACAATAGGAACATTCAAGAAGCACCTGGACAGATATATGAATAGGCAGGGAATAGGGGGATACACACTGCATGGAGGCAAAAGGTTTTTAATTTGGAAAAACATCATACATGGGCTGAATGGACTGCTTCTGTACTGTACTTTGTAAGATATCTTGGTATTGGAAACAGCGCAGAGAATGTTCACTAGTTTGATCTGGTTATGGAGAGGTTGAGTAGGCTCAGCCTGTAATCATTGGAATTTAGAAAAATGAAAAATGACTTTATTGAAACATAAGGTTCTTAGGTGGCTCGACAGGGTAGATGTTGAGAGGTTGGTGCTGCCTGTGGAAAGAGTCTAGGACCAGGAGGCATAATCTCAGAGTAAGGGGTCAACCGTTTAAGACAATGGAATTTGTTCTCTCAGAGGGTAGTGAATCTGTGGAATTCTATACAGCAGAAAGTTGGAGAAGCTAGTCAATAAGACAGATTTTCAATCAGTAAGTGATTATGGGGAAAAGGCATGAAAGTGGAGTTGAGGATTATCAGATCTGTCATGATCTCATTGAACAGTACAGAGCAGAACTGATGGGACAAAATGGCCTACTTGTGCACTTACATCTCACAATCATAGGTTGAATTAGGAAAAGAACCAAAGTCAACAGGAGGAGAAACTCAGAATAGTAAGAACTGCCAACGCTGGAGTCTGAGATAACACAGTGTAGAACTGGATGAACACAGCAGGCCAGGCAGCATCAGAGGAGCTGGAAAGCTGACGTTTTGGGTCGGGACCCATCTTCAGGATTTCTGAAGAAGGGTCCTGACCTAAAACGTCAGCTTTCCAGCTCCTCTGATGCTGCCTGGCCTAGGAGTAGAAACTATTTGCCCAATGAGTTACAAGCTGAATCCACTGCCTGAAAGCAGATTCAAGAGTAATTTTCAAGTGGGTTGTGGATCAATACTTGAAAAGGAATAAAATACGGAACTGAGGAAAGAGCAAAGGGAGTGGAACAAATTGGAGGCACTCTGGGCTGAAAGGCTTCACTCAGTGTGGTACAATGCTAACAATATGATAGATGCCATTTGTAGTATCAAAAATAAGAGGAAGTGGCAGAAACAACAAAAGGAAAAAGGTGGAGGCCACAATGAAATGGCATGGCGGGACAGAAAGACCAGTGATTGGCTCTTGACATTCATCAGAGATGGGTTTTGGTTAGGTGTTTAAGTTAATCCAAAGTTGTCTTCTTCGCTGCAACCCAACTGAACCTAAAGCTGTTCAACTAAATGTGTCAGAGGGCAACCAACTGAAAATGCACAAGAACGTGTTACCCTCCCTATGAAGGGATCAGTGTGGCTGTGGGTAAACAAAAATATTAAATCACCAGGAAATAATTCACAATCTCCCACTCATTTCACAACCTCAGGATGCCTCAAATTGACTCAGTCACTAGAGCATTTTTGAAGTATAGTCACAATTGTAATGTAGGTAAATGGGCCACGATGTTAGTTTGGGGATAAATGTCGACCATGACACAGCGAAATACTCCCCACTTTTTCTGAAAGTTGTGCTATGGGATCTTTTACATCCATCTGAGGCAGGGACTCGGTTTCAAGTCTCAGTTGAAACATGGCATCTCTGACACAACAGTGCTTCCTCACTGCACTGAATCATCAGCTCATCTCTGAAGTGGAACCTTCTGTCTAAGAGACAACCATTACTACCAAACCTCAGTTGACATTTTAAAATACACTGATGATTCTGCGGCTTTAAGAAGTGCATTCAGTTCTGGATTTTTTTTTTAAATGAAGAAAGGTTGAGACAGAGGTAGCAAGCAGCCTGCTCAAAGCCAATAAAGTTAACAGCTTGTGAGGCCTTGGGTTTTTTTTTCAATGTTGGAAAATAGAAGCAGCCTGAATGGGTGGGATCAAGTTCCCACAGAACTAGGATTTTTAGTTTCAGCTTTCAGCAGTTTCTGGGGTCTTGAAGGTGGATGCGGCAGCTCTTATTCCTCTCCCTATTACAGGTAAAAGCTGGGCTTCTCTTCCTGCTGCTAGAATTAAGTGTGAGCCTATCTATTTTACTGCATTTGCCTTTGCCAAGGGTATGTTAACGGGATGTTATTATACTGGCAAGTTAATTAGTAGAATATATATTATTCTGTTAAGTATTTTGATAGGGTTACAGTTAAGCCAATTCCCTTTTATTTTTAATTTGTCTGTATTTTACCTGTGTTGTAAATAAAGTGTGTTTTGCTTAAAGTTGAGTAGTTTGACCAATCAAATTGCATCTGGGATGCAATGCCTTACTCTTAACTTTAAAATAAGAAAATGTTAGGGTCTAGGCTATCTTCTTCATATATTTTGAAGAGGTTTGGTCTGGCCCATAACAACACTGACTACCTTACTTTCTCTGTGTTTTATTTCTAGACAAACATGAAGTGCAGTTTATGAGGTCTTGATAGCCCAGTAAACACAAATTATAAAAGGAGACAGGAAGCATTAAACACTTAGGTGAATAGACTTCCACATTGCTGATGAAACAAAAGAGGACATTTGCACAGCAAAACATTGCGTTCCTCACAGGAAATTTGCAATGACTTTATTTGAACAGGTAGGAAAAGGTTCTCATTGCCGGTAATAAGAATATATTTTTAAAAACCATTTAATATCATGATTTAGTTTTGTATTAATTAGACTTTAACTTTAAGTTTATCACAGACATATTTAAACTGAAATTTGAGATTACAGTACCTCTTTTCATGCTGAATTTCCTGAAGCTTATTTTCCAAAATAAGCATTAATAAATAGTACAACATATTTGTAATGGTGTAAAGTCGTCACTGTGTAAAATCAAGTTAATAATTTTGATGGTTTTTTTGGAAGTAGCCTAAAAATATCACATTGCCATTATGCAAAATACAGTAATTAGTTATATTTTAGGTAGGATTTAGATCTTTTGAGTACTACTGCAATATTAAGTATGCTACATGGTTGGTACTAAAAAATGAGTGAAATCAGAACAGTTTGATTGACTAATTTTAAAATGATGTTTTGAAATGAATGGAAAATATCTCTGCCTGTGTATGTCCTTCATGGCAGGGATTATTTCCAGAGCCTGTCTGCACAATGATGTATGTGCTATCACATTTGTCTCTGCGTCTATGTACATGGTGATTATGTATTAAGTATAAAATTAAATTGGAAGCTGTCTCTTTTGATTAGTATTGGAATTAGTTGTATCCATGAAAAACTGACTAGATTTAAGACTGGTTAATAATACCCAATGTTCAGCAAGCTTGAGCAAAGTACTGTGGATACTGGAGTCTGAAAAACAAACAGAATGTGCAGGAGAAATTCTGCATCTGTTGAAATGGAATAGTTAATGTTTTGAGTCCAATATGACTCTTTAGAGTCAAAATGTTAACTCTGTCTCATACAGCAAGTACGTTCTGCTTTTATGTCTCGTAGTCATGTGTGAACACTGAACAAACAGCTTGGAAACATGGTAGTAATTTTGTCCTTTTTGATGGACTGTACAGAATAATTCTTTCTTGCAGTGTGTTTGTACCCGATGTGGCGTAACATCTGATCCTCTGCCTTTTATCCAGATGGTAAACTATATTTCTACAACTGCTTTGTGGTAAGTCATTGCTTAAAAATAATTGTACTTAACTTGAGCTTCACACAGCAACTTCTGATGCAAGAAGATTCTAAAAGAACGGGAATAAAATGAATGGTGAAAAGGTTTCCTGAACAGAGTCTAGTGTTTCCTGGTGACTTACTAGCAAATCAGGCTGTATTCTGATGAAGGGTCTAGGCCCGAAACGTCAGCCTTCCTGCTCCTATAATGCTGCTTGGCCTGCTGTGTTCATCCAGCTCTACACCTGGTTATCTCAGATTTTCCAGCATCTGCAGTTCCTACTGTCTCTGTACTCTTATACAGTGTTAAGTACTGAAACCACTCACGTCGACTTCAAAAAGATTTGTACATAGGATTGGGAACAATATGTTTTTAAATATATTGTAGCCTGTTCTGCTTTATTGGAATAAGACTATTAGATAATCTGTAACCCATGCTTCAAGGTGTATAGTCACTCAAGAGAGCAACAGGAAGTAAAATATTGATGTGTTCTAAATATGGTGTAATCTCCCAAGGGAGGGAATGAAGAAAAGACAAAGGAATTGCTAAAAAAAAAAGTATAGGCCATCTTCCTTAAATATTATGACTGCTTCCCTACAGAGGAAGAGAAATTCCTGATCTTGTTATGAGTAACTGATAAGCCAGGTGAGTAGCTTTTTGGCCACGGGTGAGGTCCCAGAGAACTGGAAAATAGCTACTACTGTCCCATTGTTTAAAAAAGGTAACAGGGATAATCCAGGAAATTACAAGCCTGTGAGCCTCACATCAGTGGTAGGGAAATTAATGGAAAAGATTTTCAGGGATAAGACCTATAAGCATTTAGAAGCAAATGGACTGATTTGCAATAAACAGCATGGTCTTGTGCAGGGAAGGTTGTGCCTCACTAACTTGATCGAGTTTTTTGAGGAGCTGACGAAGATGGTTAATGAGTGATAAACAGTTGATGTTGTCGACATAGACTTCAGAAAACCCTTTGACAAGATCCTGCATGGCAGACTGGTACAGAGAGTGAAGACAGATGGTATCAGGGTGAGCTGGCAACATGGATACACAACTGGCTTAGTCACAGGAGACAAGAGTAGTGGTGGAACGATGCTTTTCAGAATGGAGGGCTGTGATTAGTAGTGTTCCACAGGGATCAGTGCTGGGGTCATCTCTGCTGTTCATGATCTGGTGGAAAACATACCTGGTCTAATTAGTAAGTTTGCGGATGATACCAAAGATTGATGGAATTGCGGATAGTGATGAGGATTATCAGAGGATACAACAGCATATAGATCACTTAGTGACATGGGCAGAAAAATGAGGTGATGCGTTTTGGAAAGTCAAGTACAGGTGTAAATTATACAGTGAGTGGCAGAATCCTTAGGAGCATTGATGTGCAGAAAGATCTGGGTGTGCACGTCCACAGATCACTGAAGGTGACAGCGCAGGTAGATAAGATGCAGGTAGTTCTCCTATAACACGATAGTTGCATTCTTGCGTGACCTCGTGCTATAGAAAATTGCCATCAAAAAAAATCACATTACAGGGAAATCATTATACCTGTACAGTAGAAAGCTCGCGTCATCCAAAAAGTGTCCACTATTCATCAATCGCATTATAGCCATTCGTGTTAATGAAACACGCGTTATAGCAGAGCTACCTGTAGGAAGAAAGGCCTGTGGCATGCTTGCCATCATTGAAAGGGGCATTGAGTATCGGGATGGACAAGTTATGCTGCAGCTTAATAGAACTTTAGTTAGGCCCCGTTTGGAATATTGCGTGCAGTTCTGGTCACCGCACTACCAGAAGGATGTGGATGCTTTGGAGAGGACACAGAAAAGGTTTACCAGGATGTTGCCTGATATGGGGGATTTTAGCTATGAAGAAATGTTGGATAGACTGGGTTTGTTTTCACTGGAACGCAGAAGGTTGAGGGGTGACCTAATAGAAGTTTCTAACATTGTGAATGGCGTGGATAGAGGGGAAAGTATGCTTTTTCCCAGGGTTGACGGGTCAATTATTAGGAGACGCAGGTTCAAGGTGCGAAGAGGGGGAAGTTTAAGAGAGATGTTTGAGGCACGTTCCTTTTCATACAAAGGATGGTAATGCCTGGAATGCACTACCAGAGGAGGTGGTCTAAGCAGACACCATAACAACATTCGAAGCGCCTGGATGAATACATGAATTGGAGGAGAATGGAGGGATATGGATCCTGCAGGTGAAGGCAGTTTTAATATGGAAGGGCAAAATGTGTTGGCACAGGCTTGGAGGGCCAAAGGGCCTGTTCCTGTGCTGTAATATTCTTTGTTCGAGCTCAAGTGACTGTAATATGATGCAGTTAAACTCCAGACAATAAAAGAAAGTGGTAATCCAGGTGCAAGTGCGTAAAATTGGAATAGGGAAAGTTTTATGAAGTTAAGCCTCCTAAGTGTAGTGGAACACAAAGTTAGCAAGATAGATTGTCGATCAGGAAAAGGAAATTGCAATGAATCTGATTAGATGGGCCTCTGCAATCAATTTGTTGAAGGAATGTGGGCATTAGTTGCTGAGCTGGCATTTGTTGCCCAACCCTAGTTGCCCTGGAGAAGGGGGTGGTAAGACTCCCTTTTGAACTGCTGCAGTCCATTTTTTTTTTTTAGTACAGATTCATCCAAAATCCTGTTGGGCAGTGATTTCCAAGATTTGACCCAGTGACACCTGAAGGAACAGCAATTATATTTCCAAGTCAAAATGATGGGTGTCTCGGAGTGGAAACGTGCAGGTGCTGGTGTTCACATATCTCTGCCCTTTCTGGTGGTACAAAGTTCTGATGGAGCGAAACTGAATTTCCAGAAGAGAGATCATTTGTGACAAGCTGAATTACATTATTTGAGGAAGTGACAGACTTTGAGACATTTAGGAAAGGTTTTTGGGTGAAGAGTTTTGCAATGAGTAGCAATTTGGATTAAAAGCTAGCTAGGCATAGAAAACTGAAGATTAGTGTTAAGAACAGCATGAGTAGTGGTGTACTAAAGCTTGTAGTTTGGGATCCCTTCTGTTCACTGATTAAGTCAATAATCTAAATATAAGGCAAGAGTAAGAGCTGCCCAAACTTGTGGTTCACAAGAGTCGACTTGATTAATCATTTTGAGATCCAAATGAAGCTGCAAAAGGGTATTTACAAAATATGGAATATGCTAGTAAACGTGAGAATAGTACATATTCATTTCAGACAATATACAATTGGAAGAGGAGAAAGTTGGATAATGTGTAAGAGCAGAGGAATTTGTTGGTTTTAGGGTGTAGAGAATTTTAAAACACCACTTCAGATGGATAAAGCCATTTTAAAGTGAGCTAAAGGTCAGAAATATTGAGTACACAAGGCAAGATGTTGTGACGAGAGCCATTCCTGTATGCAATTTGTACTAGTAAGCTAGCAATCTGAAAATAGTAACGTTCAGAGAACAGAAAGTTCCAAGGGACTGCTACGTTTCAACTTTCCAAAGCATCCGTTATATTCAGTACCGCCTCAGGGTGAAGACAGGGTTTATTGCAAGATTTTTAGTCAGTCACTCAACAATTCCAGGGTTACTGATTCATAAGTTTAGATAGATGGCTTGAAGCAGTCAGAGGTGAAGGTTGTTGCTTTCAGGCTGAATGCCAGTCAATTCTTTAGTAGCAGGGAGAAGAGGCTCCGTCCCAAAAAGAAGCTGCTGATGTTAGAACTCAAGCCTGAGGAGTTACAGGTGCAACTCAGTGTTAGGGTTAGGACTTGAACTCCTATAAGCTGTGGGGAGGCTCAGAAGACGTTGTATAACATATGGAGATAGTAGGAACTGCCAATGCTGGAGTCTGAGATAACAAGGTGTGGAGCTGGAGGAACACAGCAGGCCAGGCAGCATCAGAAGAGCAGGAAAGCTGACGTTTTGGGTCTGGACCCTTCTTCAGAAATGGGGGAGGGGAAGGGGGCTCTGAAATAGAGAGATGGGGGTCTGTGATCGAAGGTCGATAGTGGAGCAGATAGGTGGCGAGAAGATGGACAGGTCAAGGAGGCGGGGATGAAACTAGTAAAGGTGAGTGTGGGTAGGAAGTTGGGATGGGAGTTGGTTAGTGAGGAGGGAGGGGCAGATGGGTGGGAGGGAAGATGGACAAGTTAAGGAGGCGGGGATGGGGGGCACGGTGCTGGTCTTGGGATGAGGTCGGGGGTGGGGAGATTTTGAAGCTTGCAAAGTCTACATTTGAGACCATTGGGTTGTAGGGTTCCAAGGTGGAATATGAGATGCTGTTCCTCCAGTTTTCGGGTGGCACCATTGTGACACTGGAGGAGGCCCAGGATGGACATGTCGCCTCCTTGACCTGTCCGTCTTCCCACCCACCTATCCGCCCCTCCCTCCTCACTGACCAACCTCCATCCCAACTTCCTACCTACACCCACCTTTACTAGTTTCATCCCCGCCTCCTTGACCTGTCTGTCTTCTCTCCACCTATCTGCTCTACTGTCCACCTTCTGTCACCGAACACCCCCTTCTCTATTTATTTCAGAGTCCCCTCCCCTCCCACACCCCCATTTCTGAAGAAGGGTCCAGACCCTTAACGCCAGCTTTCCTGCTCTTCTGATGCTGCCTGGCCTGCTGTGTTCCTCCAGCTCCACGCCTTGTTATCTCTATTGTGTAACATATGTAGTGCAATGTAGCTTAGAGAGAAGATCTAGAAATTCTACAGTGTTTGCTTTGTGCAGCTGGGCAAGATTAGAGCTTGGAGGAATGCACAGGCAGTACCAATTTAATGAAGCTTACTGTCTATGGATAAGCTGAAACTGTACCCATGAGTAGGTGTGGGCGAGCATTTTGCAGAATCTAGAGGAGCACACTTGCAGTTTGGAGAGTGAACTGCCAGAACATGAGCTATCTTTGAGGCAATCCACAATGGAGTGATTTTTATGGGTGTTCTAAAAGTGAATCTTTGTAAAGTTTAATGCGCTTTGACAACCCACAGTGTCACTAACGCTTGGGTATTGCTGAGAAATCTGTGGGATCTGTCTTGACTGCATAAACCATTTTTTACACTCTGGGTTATGAAGACCCAATTTGTCTGTTATCCATATTTGCCTTGGGTTAATTTGAGATGTTGGAAATGTGTGGGACATGTATTGTAGATTATTACTATTCTACCTTTCTTAGTAAAGTTTATTGTTGTTTGTTCATAACTTTGAAATCTTGTAGCTTTATTAAGTACCCTGGAGCTCTCATTTTATCAAGTTTTTAAAAAAAACTAGTCCCTATCTAGATTTTAATGTGAATTTGGCAGTCTGGTCTGGAGTCATAACAATGTAATGAGAGACTGCTGTTTGTGAGTACTGTCTGCCTGTTTGGATGCCACATCACATAAAGGATGTTGAAGCAATGGAGTGTGCACAGTCTAGGTTCACAAGGGCTCTGCTGTCTTGTATTCATACAAATATGAGCAAAAACCTGCAAAATTGAGGCTACTTTTTGTTTGAGCAGAGATTAGAGGATAATTCTATATGATTAATACTACAAAGGAACAGTACAAAATAGACTTTTTTCCAATGATTGAAGGATCTAGAATTAGGGGGCATAGTATAAATTAAACAGAGATTTAGGACAGAACTGGATAACCCTGTTTCTTTACACAAGAATCATTAGCTACAGTTGAAGCCAAGCATGTTAACATCAAAGCAAATGTAAACAAGTGGTTGAAGTGGCATGGAAGTAGGGCATGCACATAGAAACTGAGATAGCAGAACCCCTTCTAGTATAAATAGTTCTGTGACATCGACATTAGTTTGTCCAGCATACAAGCTGGTCATTTCTGACAAAATCGCTTTATTGTAGCATTTGCTGCATACTGTATTCATCTTCAATAATGATGGTTAGGTCACACAAAGCTGTAACTGTAGTTCTTCATGAAATGTATAAAGGCATTTTAACATTTTATTTCATTTTAGATACAAACGATTTTGTTTGTAATATCCACTAGGAGTGGTGGAGAAAAGAATGATCAGGGATTATCTCTTTAAATCAAGAATTTTTTTTGGAGAAATGCAAAGATGGCCTGCAGTTTGAATCATCATATAATGTTTACATTGAGTGCATTGTGCAAGTATAGAGGGAAAAGAAGTGTTAATGTTTTCTAACAGATTTGAAGCACTGTGAAAGATGCCTTGGGATGAGATGGCAATCTATCTCAATTATGATTAAAATGGGTTGTGCATAATTATTTTACATATCACGTTTAGGCACTTAATTAAATTTGAATAACATGGAAAAGTCTCATACATGACAAGGCAGCAATCTTTTCAATTTAGGGGAAATACTGATTAACTTGTCAGTCCCTCTACTGTGGGTGCCCTGCAGAGTTGGGCTTTGTTGCTTTTCATGGGAACCAATTCCTCTCTGTTTTGTCCCTTTTGTGTAGTAATCAAGCAATACGTATGATGGAAAGACGTGAGAAACCAACGCCTGACATGTTTGGGGAGCTTCTGCAGAATGCAAGCACAATGGGCGATCTTAGGAACTGTCCAGTATGTGTCTATTCACTCCTTTTTCTCTGCATTTAAATGGCCTTAGATACAAGGGAATCAATTCACTTTAATGTAGTTACTTCATACCTTAAGGGATGAATGCAAAGTAATTCTCTAATACATTGATATTTGTCATGTAATGAGTTATAGTTTGAATAGCACCATGACAACATTCCGATCACTGCGCAGGTGCATGTTTGCTTGTATACAACTGTTTAAAAATCGCCTCTTGATATTTGGCTGCTCAGTCCCTACCCATTGGTTGGGGAAGATCTGCACAAGGCAGTGATCAGAATACTGCATTCCTGGCCTGGGAATATCCACGCAGCAATTCTTCAATGTCTACAACTTGCTAGCAGATTAGCTGGCAACATTTTATTTTATTTCAGAGTTTGCTTACAAATTCTGAGCGAAAGATGCAAGAAAAACTGGTTTTAAGTTATCGGGGGAAATAAAAGGACAAAGCTGAACTGAAAATAAAAAAAAAAAATGTCCTGGATATTCGTCTGTTGTATGTGTGCAGCTTAATCATTTTCATGAGTGTCTTGGACTTGATTACATGTTTCTTTCTTCCACTGCAGTATTTTTACATCTGTAAATATACCACTTTGAAACCTATTCAAGAGCCCATTTAATGCTTTGTTGATATTCTTTTATGCTAAAAATGCTTCATGGTAATTTTTATGCATTTGGAAGAAGGCTTGTGAACGTAATGGAGACTCAACGACTACAGTCCATTGCTAAATGTGAAAGGTTCAGTAGCTATAAACTATTTCTATTTCCTGACTGAAAAAGTGACCTACTCTTAATTTTATTAAGTTCATTTGAAGTGGTTTTGTAATATTAAGTCCAAATGCATGGACTATGTTTATATCATTTGTTTCATCCATCTGTATTGCTCTGTTTGTCTTTGGATAAATGACCTAATTTAAATCAACTGATCTATATTTAAAACAAAAGTGTATTCACTTTGCTCTGGAAATGGAATGTCATCCTTCCATAATAACTTTGTAAGCCATATTTTAAAATGTACTTGGAAGTGTTCATTCAAATTTTATGCACCCTGATTTCCTCCTTTCTCCTTTGTTATCCCTGTCTTCTCCAGTCTAATACCTCCCTGAAACAACTAAATGTCCAGATACATGCAGGCTGTATTTGATGTGACTTACATTTGTAAGCAGTTGTTTTGCCTTCACCTGGCTGTTCTAACGTACATTAAAGCCTGCATAAAGGCTCTGCTTCCATGCTATATCAAATGTAAGGACACAATTGGTCTCAGTCCGGTTGATTTGAGTTTCAGTACTGTTTTTGGTAGAGCTGCTGTCTCCCCAGCAACAAGACTGTTGAAGCAATAAAGCTAAAGAACAGGGCAATTTCATTGATATGGCTGAAGATTTCCCTAATTGTCATAAACATTATTTGTTTTTTTTTCATTATTCATTATCAAGCTTATGGCATAGTTAATGTTTTTCTGGTGTTTCCTGAAATTTCCTTTGCTCCATTTGGTTTTAGTTTGATAACACTTGACGTGCTGATTGGTAGAACCCTGTACATTCTGCCTGTTAATCCTGACTGTGTGCTAAAGACAATTCATTTTATGGGGGTTGGTTAAAGATCGGAACGGCAACCAGTCTAATGAATGGATGTACAGCAGCTCTTAGAATATTTTCAGATTAAACCACTGAAATTGTGTAGCTGTTTCAACACCTGCATTAGTTTGAGATGATCATATTGCCTGACCAGATCTCTGGGCATTAAGTTAGTTAAATGTTATAGAAAATAGGTGCAGGAGTAGGCCATTCAGCCTTTGAGCTTGCACCACCCCCTGAAAATGATCGAGGCTGATCATGCAATTTCAGTATTCCACTCCTGCTTTCTGTACATATTTCTTGATCCCTTTAGCCACAAGGGCCACATCCAGCTTCCTCTTGAATGAATATATCTAATGAACTGGCCCGAACAGCTTTCTGTGGTAGAGAATTCCATAGGTTCACAACTCTGTGAATGAAAACATTCTTTCTCATCTCAGCCCTGAATGACTTATTCGTTATTCTTAGAGTGTGACCCTTAGTCCTGGACTTCCCCAACACCGGACTGTTCTTCCCGCATCTAGCCTGTCCAGTCCCATCAGGATTTTATGTTTCTTTGTGATTTCCCCCGCCCGCCATCTTATTCTTCAAAATTCCAGTGAGTACAAGCCGAGTTGAACTGGTCTTTAGAATCCCTACCCTGTGGAAACAGGCCCTTCGGCCCAACAAGTCCACACCGATCCTTGGAGAATCCCACCCAGACCCATCCCCTTATAACCCACCTAATCCCTGAACGCTATGGGCAATTTAGCATGGCCAATCCACCTAACCTGCACATCTTTGGACTGTAGGAGGAAACCACGGCACCCGGAGGAAACTCACGCAGACATAGGGAGAATGTGCAAACTCCACACAGACAGTCGCCCAAGGGTGGAATTGAACCCGGGTCCCTGACGCTGTGAAGCAGCAGTGCTAACCACTGAGCCATTGTGCTGCCCCTAATGTCTTAATATCAGTCCTACCATCCTGGGAATTAGTCTGATAAATCTTTGCTGGAATCCCTCAATAGCAAGAATGACCTTCCTCAGACTGGGAAACAAAACTGCACACAATATTCAAGGTGTGGCCTCACCAAGGTCCAGTAAATTGCAGCAAGACCTTCCTATTGAGATATTCAATTCTCTAGCTGTGAAGGCCAGCGTGCCATGAGCTTTCCTCACTGCCTGCTACACCTGCATGCCAAACTCAAGACTGTTCCACCATGACCCTCTGGTCTTGTTGCACCTTATCTTTCCTAAACTGCCACCATTCAGCTAATCTGCCTTCCTATTCTTGCCACCAAAGTGGATAACCTCACATTTATCTGCATACTGCATTTGCCAAGTATTTGCCTACTTAGCCAGCCTGTCCAAGTCACCCTGCAGTCTGTTAGCATCCCTCTCACAGCACACACTGCCACCCAGCTTAGTGGCATCTGCAAATTTGGAGATATTGTACTCCATTCTTTTGTCCAAATTATTAATGTATATTGTGAACGGTTCCGGTTCTTGCACTGAACCTTGCAATATCCCACTCGTCACAGCCTGCCACTCTGAAAAGAATCTGTTTATTTCAACTCGTTGATTCCTGTCTGCCAGCCAGTTCTCTATCCACATCAGTACATTTCCTCCAATACTATGAGCTTTAATTTAGTTTACTAGTCTTTTGTGTGGGACCTTGTCAAGAGTCTTTTGAAAGTCCAGATATACAACATCCACTGATGCACCCTTGTCCGCTTTACTGGTCACATCCTCAAAAAATTCCAGAAGATTTATTAAGCACAATTTCCCTTTTGTGAATCCATGCCAACTTGAACTAATCCTGTCACCACCTTTTCCTATTGCTCAGTTATTACATTTTTAATAATTGATTCCAGCATTTTCTCCACCACTGATGTCAGGCTAACTAGCCTATAATTCCTTGTCTTCACTCCCTTTTTTAAAACGTGGGGTTACATTAGCTACCCTCCAGTCCATTGGAACTCTTCCAAAGTCTATAGAATGCTGGAAAATGATCACCAATGCATCCACTATTTCTAGGGCCCCTTGCTTAAGTAATCTGGGATGCAGAGCATCAGGCCCTGACTATCAGGTTTTAATCCCATCAATTTCCCCAATATCATTTCCTGAGTAAGGATTTCCTTCAGTTCCTTCTTCACGCTTGACCCTCTGTCCCGCAGCATTTCCAGAAGGTTATTCATGTCCTCCTTAGTGAAGTTGGATCCAAAGTATTTGTTCAACTACTAGAACATGTTCCAAAAATACATATGTCAAATTGCACATAATATCATGGGGAAGCGCAGAAGATGAACCTTGAAGTTTGTTTAGTGGGTATTGCACTGATGCTGAGCATATAATTGCTACTGACTTGTAATCGACCATTGGCAAAAGTTAATTAGAAAATGGAAAGACTCCCTTTAAAATATGTGACAACTGTGTCTGAACATGCTTGTGTATATCACCAATGAGTAATGATCTTTTATTGATCTCAGTAACCAATTCAGCAGAAACAATGCAGTATAGTTGTTAATTGTTTTATAATGAAAATTGCAAACCATTGTGCATTTTTTTTTTAAATAGATTTATTATACAAATGAAATACAATGGCATAATTGGGTGTTTTGGACTTTATAATACAAGGCTTGGATTACCACCAAACAAAAGTTCTGAGACTGCCCAGGGCATATTGTAATGATTTTTTTTGACCTTCTGTCACTATCACTAAGCTAGGACAGTGTGAGGTGGAAATAGCAAAGCATATATACAAATAAATTGTAGTATACAGTCTGTCAATTTCAGTGTTTAGTCAGGAAAAATTATTTTGCATCTTTGTAATTAGAAGCGTTTTCAATTATTTCATTACATTTGGGAAAAGTGGCAGAATATTCTATTTTAATCACGCACAAAGCTTCCATAATTTTGTTAGTAATGCAAGCTGCAGACTTTTAAAAAAAATTTATTAAAATTTGTAAGCAAACTGATCATCTGTTTGCAGAGGCTGAACAGTAAAGACTTCACCCACCAGTAGTGGGAGCCCTGAATGGGGATTAAGTGTATTGGCTGGTTGACCTATTTCCGCCTCTTTTTCACTGGGTATTAAATCTGATTACAATGCTTACTTGACTTAACCAAGGCTAAAAGTTGAACCTGGTGCTTTCCTGATCTTTGTTAACAGACTGTTGGGAAGCTTCAACTTTTCCACCTCCTCAGTGGCCCAGTAAAGGGGAGAGAATTTATTTATAACGTATACTAAGTTGTTTGGATAGTATGTCATTGTAGTAATTTTTAGTCAAATCTGAAGTAGTAACTTCAAACGGTTGTGTCCATGATAGCCATCTGACACTTATCTACTCAAATCTTGTTTTCCAGCCCTTGACCTCTAGCCTTGTATACTAATGGTGTCTCAAGTGTTAATCTAAACACTTTCTAAAGGTTGAGGGTCCTTGTCTCGACCACACTTTCAGGCAGCGAGTTCCCACCCTCTGAGTGAAACATACTTTCCTCAAAACCCCTCTAAATCTCCTGCCCTTACCTTAAATCTGTGACCCTGGCTATTGACTCTTCCAGTAAAATGAAAAATTCCTTCTGATCTGTCCTATCTATGCCCCTCAATTTGATACATCTTAATCCGATCCCCCCTCGGTCTTCTCTTGCTGCAGGGAAAACAGCCCTACCCTATCTAGTCTGTCTTCATGCTGCAGCACAGGCAAGTTCCCCTCCAAGTCACTTACCATCCTGACTTGGCAATATAGAAATATTAAAAAAAATATATAAAAATGGAAGATGGGAGGAATAGCCTTTTGACCCCTCGAGCCTGCTCTACCATTTGTTATGATCGTGGCTGATTATTGAGTTTGTGCCCTAACCTTGACATCTCCCGATGTCCCTTGATCCCTTTAGCTACAAGAGCTATATCAACCTCATCGTTGAAAACAATATTTTGGCTTCAGCCACTTTGGTGAATTCCGCAGGCTCACTGCTGTCTGGGTGAGAAATTTCTCCTCATCTCAGTCTTAAACCGTTTACTCCTAATACTTAAACTATGACCCCTGGTTCTGGACTCCCCACAGTTGGGAACATATTATGGCAGCTGGTGAAACTTGAATTCAGTAAAAATATGGTGTTAAAATCTTGTTTAATGGTGCTCATGTAACCATTGTTGATTGTCATAAAAGCCCATAATGGTTCGATAATGTCTTTTAGGGAAGGAAATCTGTTCTTAACTAGTCTGGCGGCTTCGTGACTCTAGACCCATAGCACTGCGGTTGACTGTCTGAAAAGGCTGAGCAAGCCACTGAATTCAAGGACAGTTACGGCTGGGCAATAAGTGTTGACTTAGCTACTTAAACCTACAATCCGCGGAAGAAATAAGCAAAAATTCTGCATTAATATTGGAGAGCTTGAAATCCCTTACAACTGCTATTGTTGTTATTAAACGTCAGTGCGATTTGCCTACATATATCCTTCTGTGTCTTTGACTGTTTTGGGCTACTGTAATACTCTCCCAACAATGTGATCGTCCCATTTTTGTTTACAAGCGCTACTTAAATGGCCTCATTTCAGAAACCTTCGATAGTGGGGGAACAAACAACAAAGTGCTGCTGATGGTGGAAATCCGAAACAAAATCGGAACTTGCTAGAAAACTCAGCAGGTTAGGTAGCATAGGTGGAGAGAAAGCAGAGTTAATGACCTGCTCAGCTTTTACAGCAACTTCTATTTTATTTAATGTTTTGGGTCTTTGAAGTGTTCAGGTGCTCTAAGCAGTAAAGTGAGGCTGACTGGATTGCTGTACAGAGAGCTGTATGAACACTGTGGACTGAATAGCAGCCTCCTGTCCATTATCTCTGAGACTTAATTTTGAGCTTTCAACACATATGCTGCATAAAGTAGGCACTGTTCTTGTTTGCTTTTGTTTTAGCGGTACCATGTAGGGAACTGCGTATATCTTTTTTTCAAAAAACAACTTTTGATTTCCTTTACAGAGCAACTGTGGTGAGAAGATCAGAATCCGCAAAGTGTTAATGAACTCGCCGGAGATAATCACTATTGGTCTGGTCTGGGATTCTGATCATTCTGATCTTGCTGAAGATGTTATCCATAGTCTAGGAACGTGCCTCAAGTTGGGAGATGTAAGATGGCTATAGCTATTTATTATTGCACAATAAGGAAGAAAAATTCTAAATTCATTACTTTGCATCCATTTTTTAACGAAATATTTACAACATGAAACCTAAAAGCAGATCAAGTTGAGAATCCGGTTTAACTGAAGTAAAGAAATGGCAGTGGAGAAATTAGTTGAATTTAGGTGGACAATTTTCCAAAGGACTGTAGATTCAGGAATTGACTTTTTTTGGAGTGGAAAATTGTAAATGCTGCTGTTGCTTTCACGATAAGCAGGAGGAATAAACTAGGAAACTGAAGGTCTGTCTGTTTGACATCAGATGTGGGTAAATTTCTGGAAATGTTGGAGCTGGAGTGACTGAACACTTGGGTAAGTATTAACTGATCCAAGAGAATCACTATGAATTTATGATAGGTATTGTCATGGTGGACTAAGCTTTCTGAATTTTTTGAGACCAGTAACAAGGTGAATAGGAAGTGTATTTAGACATTGTCTGTGTGGACTTTAGTGTAGTTTTTTGTTGGCGCAGACTCAATAGGCCGAATGGCCTGGAAGACGTAGATATGACTCCCTGCAAGAAATTAATAGGCAAAAGTGAAAGTGCACTAAATTGGTGATAATTCAGTTACATTGGCTGATACTTTGCTTGCGAGGTAAGAGCCATAGATTTTAGAAAAGAATGAATGTTCTCTGCTTGGTGAGCTGTGACAGGTAGTGGTTGTGAAGAATCTGTAGTAGGCTCTCAGCATTACACAATCTATTGTGATGACTTAGTTGGAGTAATAGAGAAATGTATATATTAATGGGAGCATGAAATTGCAAAGGGACAGAGACTAAGTGAGTGAGCAAAGCTGTATCAGATGAAGTTCAGTGTGGACAAATGTTAAGCAATCGACGTTGGCCTTGAGAAAAACAAATTGGAATGGTAGTATAGTGCTGAAGCTAGGAACAATGGAAAAGCCGAGGGAATTGATACGGCAATCACTATAAGCTATAAATAAGCAATATAGATGAAGACCAGTCGCCCAAATTTGATATGCATTTCCCTGACTTTAGAAGTTTTAGGCTGATCTCATTGAAATTCTTAAAATGGTGAAAAAGCTTGATGATGATTGGCTAGCTAGAGAGAACGTAATTCTATTGTAGGAAAATCCAAAACAAGGGCACAATCTTAATATTAGAGCCAGGCGGTTTAGAAGTAAAATCAGGAAGCATTTCTAAGCAACAGGAATTGAATATCAGGAACTTTGCCTAAAAAGCCTGTGAATAAGAGTTAATTTGAAATTCTAAAGATTGAGATCTGTCGACCTTTTTTGATGTATAATTTGTTCTGGGTACGTGTGTTGCTTGTTAGGCCCATGTTTGTTGTTAGATCATGGTGTCAAATTATATGGATTAGTGATAGTTCAACTATATTTATCTATCATTTAATAGAATTTCAGACTGGCTTGATTGACTGAATAGCCAGTTTTTGCTCCTATGTATTATTGTGTTTGATAATCAGTTACATCAGTAAATCTTTGTACATTTTTCATTTATTTGAACATTAATTTTGACATTTAACGTGGTTCAAATGTCTATTGGCAATTTGCAGTCATTTAAATAATATTGGTTTAGTCTGTTGTTCACATGATCCAATGTAGTAATCTTTGTTCTAATGCAGTTATTAAATTTGAGTTAGTACTATTTCTTTTGCCTCTCATCATTTCAAATGCAGGCCAGTTGGTTTATATTAAAGCTTTATAACCTGCTTTGTGAAGAACTATTCATTGATAAATGTAAAATTTTATTACTCTGGTTAAAGCACAGAATTATTTTGGAGCCATTTGGCCCATCAGGCCTTCAAACAAGCATCATCACCAAGTGCCCCATCTCCTGCTATTTTTCCCTTACCCTTGCACACTATTTGTTATCCTCTTGAATGCTTCAGTTGAACCTGGCTCCACCACGTTTCCATATCCTACCTCCACGATGCATGAAAATGTTGTCTTTCTTTTTTCCCCCCACATTTAAATCTCTCATTCTTGTTCCTTTTCCAGGCAGGAACTTCTCCCTAACTACTGTATCTAGCCTGCTTATGATTTTGTAAGCCTCTATCAAATCATCTACTTTCCTTCTCTCCAAGGAGAACAGTCCTGACTTCTTACCCTCATAACTGAAATTTCTCATTCCTGGAACCATTCTCATAAACCTCTTCTGCAGTCTCTCCAATGCATTCACATCTTTCCTATAATATGATGTCCACAACTGTACACAGTACTCCAGCTGAGGTCTAACAAGTGTCCTGTACAGGTTGAACATCAAGTCCTTGGTTTGTACTCTGCCTCTATTAATAATGTTGAGGACACTCATTGATTGCCATCTCCATCTGTTTTGCACCTTCAATGATCTGATAGAATTAGGAGTTAATGTAGACATGAAGCTGAGATGTGTTTGTGGTTTTAGAACATTTTTTTTATTTTGATACATGCCCATTGTGTCTATAGTGGAAATTAGCATCAAAGTTATTGACTAGCAATCTACTTGATATTTTGAACATTTCTTTTGGATTTTAAGGCCAGTTTTGGCTGCAGAAGGTTACAGGCTAATTCACTTGAAGGTGTTCATTATTGGGAAAACACAATTGAACTAATTTACTGCTTCACCATTCGGTAACAGTCTGAATTTTATTTGCACTTTGGTGTAGATTTCACGAAAGAAAAGCTAGTTTCTGTCTTTGTGCCATTTTTCAGTTCTGTTGATAGAAGATGAGAATAACTGTTTGCTTGTTGCCTTAGCAACGCAAGCTGATGGCTTTTTTTTGTACTGAATGGAAACATTTTAAGACAATGAATATAGATCAGAAATTTAGAAGCAGGTCTGGGAATATCCGTTGATTGCACTGCACTTTTCTCTAAATAGTTGCTGTCAGGTCTGGAATGCAGAAATAAAATCAATGAAGAACTGATTAAATAACTCAGCAGTTGCAGCATTTGTTATGGCAACTGTCCCTTTTTTTAAGTTGGCTTGCCAATTTGAATCTGTTTTCCACATTCCATGGTTGATTGTCATGTGTTATTTCAATACTGTGGAAAAAGTGGGGGGAAAAAAAACTTTGAATTTAAAAATGAAACATATTATTTGTTTCTGGGTCCATATTCAGATTACAAATGGAAATCACATTTCACCAGTTCCACAATAGAATAGTAAATGTAGACTCGGTCCACTACCTAGAATCTCTATTGATGGTATTAAGGTTTTACTGTGGCTGACAAAGAGCCAGTATTCAGTCAATGCCAATAAAACCAAAATATTGAGAAACATAACAAGTATTAACAGGAAGTTAATTTTTTATTTTAAACCGGATTTGCTGCCCTCTTGGTTTGAGACCATCACAGTTAATTCTCGGCCGGTCTTTTCTGAAGCAGAAAGAATATACCAAAGAGTGCAGAAACCTAATATTATATACAGAGCTTGTTTATATTCCTCGCAGATCTTTTATTTCCAGCTATGTATGTGCATACTCTTGTGTTTTAATTCTGTTGTTAATAAACAGTGACCAATTAACCCCCTTGGGTAATTTGTGAAATGTTTAGGAGCCTTGTTGCCTGCAATATAGTATTGTTTGCAACAAGGTCTCACAGTAGGCAAAAACAGCATCCCATGCTCTTAAATTGAAACATTGACTAGCATATAAACGAAACAGGCTAATTGCTTGATTTCAGGTAATTCAGTCAATGTTTCATCTTGTTCATTGGTTGATGAACTAAGACTTGTCATTTTGCTTTCTGGAAAGCTAGAATAACTAGGGCAGCTATTGATGTAGATAATCTCTCACCATTGTAAACAAGGCTGATTTAGATATAGCCTGACAATTTAATTTAACTTTTATTGGATATCTTTTGTATTTTGCAGCTTTTCTATCGGGTGACAGATGATAAAGCTAAACACACCGAGCTCTATTTGGTGGGGATGGTGTGTTACTATGGTAAACACTATTCTACCTTCTTTTTCCAAACAAAAATTCGCAAGTGGATGTATTTTGATGATGCCCATGTGAAAGAGGTAGGAGTTCTTTACCTAAAATGCTGTATTATTGTCTTTGATGTATTTTGTTCAGGAGACATGATATTCTTGGCCTCTAAGTGGCTGAATCATGGCGCATTAATAAAATAACTGTGACATCACAGCCATGTCTTCAGCTGTTTTATGCTTTGCTCATACTTTTACTTCCTATGTACATGATTTAGAATGGTATTTGAACTGTAAATTCTGACAGTCATACGTGAAAGAACGTGAACCATTCCCCTGCCACCCCCACCCCCCAACATCTATCAGAACATTTTCCCTCTCAGTAATTTCATCTGAATGCAGTAGTGTTTAATTGAGAACCACATCACCAGTAGGAGTTACTGTTTGTATGCAATGTTAACTAAATATATCTGTGACAATGCAGCCTTTTTCTTAGGGTAAATTTAGTGACCTTTGAAGTTTCCACTTTACCTTGATACACAATTCTTAGTTGAGATTGCCAATAAAAAATGTTGCTCCTGCGCGACTGTTGCAAGCAGTTTTAGATCCAATTCTCCTACCCCACAAACAGTCAAAAATAAGTTAACACGTAACCAGACTAAATACAATTTAAGTTTTATGAAGGCCATGTTTTTAGACATATTTGGATTATGAATGCCAGTTTCACAAAAATTGAAACAGTTTGTGCGGATAAGGCAGTACAGTAACAACTCCAGTGTTGCAATTCTTCATACTTTCAATTTAGATTGGACCCAAGTGGAAGGACGTAGTGACCAGATGCATTAAGAGCCACTATCAACCGTTACTACTACTATATGCAGATCCAAGAGGCACTCCTGTATCTGTGCAGGATCTGTCCCTAGCAGATTCTCATCAGTACAGGACCTGTTATGACAGTGAAGATTCAGGTAATTATAACATATAATTTTAAAGACATTAAAAAGGTTTACGAATAGTTTCTGGGATGAGTGACTTCAGTTACTTGAATAATTTGGCGAAGTTGGGCTGTTCTCCTTGGAGAAAAGAACATTGAGCAGAATTTTGGTGGAGGTTTACAAGATCGCGAGGTATCTGGGCAGATTGTGAACTGTGGGGACGATAGTGTAAAATTTCAAAAGGGCATAGTTTGGAGGAATGGGCAGACAATAATTAGATGAAATTAAATACAGAAAAGTAGTGATTCATTTTGGTAGGAAGAACACAGATAATGTAAAATAAAGACTACAGCTCTAAAGAGGGTGTAGGAGCAGTGGTACATAAAACATTGAAGGTAGCAGGAAAGGTTGAAAGAGCAGTTAAAAATGCACAGCATTCAAGGCTTTATTAATAGAGACATCGAGTCCAAAATCCGGGAAGTTACATTTATCTCAACTGAGGTAGTGTGCGCAATTCTGGAAAGAAAGCATTAGGGAAAGTGCAGAAAAGTTGAATGAGAATGATTCCAGCATGAGGAACTTCAATTATGTAAGTGGATTAGAGACATTAGGACAGGTTAAATCAGTGCTAAGTGATTGGCAAAAGATCCGGCAATGACGTGAGAAACCTTTTTCCGTCTAACGGATGTTTAGAACCAGAATGTACTATCTAAAAGATAGATGCAGTCTAGTACATTCTTCACTTTCAAAAGACAACTATAGGGGGGAAACTAAAGGGGGAAAAGTTTTGGGGCTTTGGTGTAAAGGCAGGACATTGGGACTTGCTCAACTGCTGTTGGAGCCAGCAAAAACTAAATAGGCAAAATAACTTGCTTCTATACTGTCACATTCTACAATTGTATGATTATTCGTGAGTGAATAAAGTCTCTTTTTGGTTGAATTTGACTCTCCATGGATGTTTGGAGGAATAGGAATGTCAGAGTGCTGTAATTCCAAATTCTTTTCCAAACCACACATCCTCCCAGTTTGAAGGAACAGTAGTTGATTCCCATAGTCATGGGATCAAACTCCTGAACTTCCCTATCTAACAGCACCAAATGGACTGCAGCAGTTCATGAAGGTGAGTCTCCACCAATGACTCAAAGGAAAAGAGGGATGGGCAAAACATACTTGCCTTATGATCACTGACTGTATTCCATGAATTAATTCTTAAAAATTGAAGTATAAATGTTGCTTTTATGTTGTGAACTTTGTTTTCACAAGGCATGTAAACCATCAGTTTTTTCAAATGTTCACCAACTGTCGACAGAAATTTTGTTTGTTCTTGGGAATATTTGACATCACTCGTGAGAACGTGAGCAGTACTTTCCTTTGTTTTAAAAAAATTCGTGAAATTTCCTCAGGCTTTTTTTTGAAAGTTGTTCAGAATGTTATCAATGAGATCATGGGAGCAAATCATCTGCTTGTTTGCAGTCATAAAATAGAAAGAGTTAGGCAATGCCCACAAAAAAAAACTTTGACAATACGCTAAAAATGCACCATTGTTAGATGCACTGCCATTGTTCCTGAGATGCATCATTTTGATCCCAATCTGTGCTGTTATTAGGTTTCAGCTTGCTCTTCAGTTATCCTCTACAGTGTTGGTTGGGCTGTGATCCACAAGCCAGGCACGAGTTGTTCACAGGAGAATGTTGGACATTGACAGAATCAGGCCTGATCACAGCACTGACTGATAAGACTACAATAAGAATGAGAGACTGTCTTAGAAGTAATATATCCCAGGGCAACAGGTGCCAATGGAATTGCACTCAAGTAAAAGTTGTACTTCTGACACTAGTGAAGGAGGAGAAGTTGTTAACTGTATGTTACACTTGTGCTCATTTGTTACCCTACATTTGTCCTGTCCAATCTCTGTCCAATCTCTGTCCAAACCAATAAATTCACAATGGAAGATTACAAACCTTTCATTACTGTTCTTTGTTGATTTTCTATTATTATTTTAGAGTCTTGAGATTGAGAATTACTTAATTATGATTTGTGACTTTCCAAATGATATAAACTGAAGTTTGGGTAAAATCTGTATGAAGTGTTTATTCGCTAAGCACAATGTTTGGGTTCTCTTTCCTTTTAATTGATTTCTGCACGCTGACCTTTAATAGTTAGAGATAGTGGGAACTGCAGATGATGGAGAATCTGAGATAACAAGGTGTAGAGCTGGATGAACACAGCAGGCCAAGCAGCATCATAGGAGCAGGAAGGCTGACGTTTCGGGCCTAGACCCTTCTTCAGAAATGGGGGAGGGGAAGGGGGTTCTGAAATAAATAGGGAGAGAAGGGGAGGCGGATAGAAGATGGATAGAGGAGAAGATAGGTGGAGAGGAAACAGACAGGTCAAAGAGGCGGGGATGGAGCCAGTAAAGGTGAGTGTAGGTGGGGAGGTAGAGAGGAGATAGGTCAGTCCAGGGAGGACAGACAGGTCAAGGGAGCGGGATGAGGTTAGTAGGTAGGAAATGGGGGTGCGGCTTGAGGTGGGAGGAGGGGATAGGTGGGAGGAAGAACAGGTTAGGGAGGCGGGGACGAGCTGGGCTGGTTTTGGGATGCGGTAGGGGGAGGGGAGATTTTGAAGCTTGTGAAATCCACATTGATACCATTGGGCCGCAGGGTTCCCAAGCGGAATATGAGTTGCTGTTCCCGCAACCTTCAGGTGGCATCGTTGTGGCACTGCAGGAGGCCCAGGATGGACATGTCGTCTGAGGAATGGGAGGGGGAGTTGAAATGGTTTGCGACTGGGAGGTGCAGTTGTTTATTGCGAACCGAGCGTAGGTGTTCTGCAAAGTGGTCCCCAAGCCTCCGCTTGGTTTCCCCGATGTAGAGGAGGCCACAACGGGTACAGCGGCTGCAGTATACCACATTAGCAGATGTGCAGGTGAACGTCTGCTTGATGTGGAAATTCTTCTTGGGGCCTGGGATGGGGGTGAGGGAGGAGGTGTGGGGGCACATGTAGCACGTCCTGCGGTTGCAGGGAAAAGTGCAGAGTGTGGTGGGGCTGGAGGGGAGTGTGGAGCGGACAAGGGAGTCACGGAGAGAGTGGTCCCTCCGGAAAGCAGATAAGGGTGGGGAAGGAAAAATGTCTTTGGTGGTGGGGTCAGATTGCAGATGGCGGAAGTGTCGGAGGATGATGCGTTGGATCCGGAGGTTGGTGGGGTGGTACGTGAGGATGAGGGGGATTCTTTTTTGGTTGTTATTGCGGGGACGGGGTGTGAGGGAGACATGGTGGAGGGCGTTCTTGACCACTGAGGGGGAGGATGTTGCGGTCCTTGAAAAACGAGGACATCTGAGATGTGCGGGAGTGGAATGCCTCATCCTGGGAACAGATGCGGCGGAGGTGAAGGAATTGGGGATAGGGGATGGCATTTTTGCAGGAAGGTGGGTGGGAGGAGGTGTATTCTAGGTAGCTGTGGGAGTCGGTGGGCTTGAAATGGATATCGGTTTCTAGGTGGTTGCCCGAGATGGAGACAGAGAGGTCCAGGAAAGTGAGAGAGGTGTTAGAGATGGTCCAGGTGAACTTAAGGTTGGGTTGGAAGATGTTGGTGAAGTGGATGAACTGTTCGAGCTCCTCGTGGGAGCATGAGGCGGCACCGATACAGTCATCAATGTAATGGAGGAAGAGGTGGGGTTTAGGGCCAGTGTAGGTACGGAAGAGGGATTGTTCCACGTAACCTACAAAGAGGCCTTACCTTTTTTTTGAAGCCTTCCCTTAAATTGCAGAGCTTGAAAGCCTTGTGTGTAGATTAAGAATTGGTTCATGGATGCATGATTGTTGTATAGTAAAAAGACTTGTGTTCCCTCTGCTAAATTTCACTCACTTGAAAATGTTTGCCAAAACTGGTGATCCAAAGCCAATTTAGATGGCCGGTGTAATAGCAATTTGCGATGAGTTGTGGATAGTCTTACTGAATCATGATTTTATGGCATTTCTTTTTGTAGGAAGAGAACCATCTATATCGAGTGACAGCAGGACAGATTCTTCTAATGACAGCTACCATTACAAACACAGTCATCATGAGTCTGCGGTCAGCTGTTTCTCCTCTGACTCAACGGGTACAGTGATTTATAACATGGAGAATGATACAGCCTCCCAAAGCAGCAGGGATACAGGTACTATAAATTCGGAATTGAAATGTAGCCCAAAGAACAGAAAATCAATTTCTCACAGTACAGATCCTGGCAGAATGCACTAAATTAAGGTAATATAGGATTGTAATTTCAGCAAAGGAAGTTTTTACAGTGGATGCTGAAAATAGAAGTGTAATAAAAGCTGAAATTAAGTTGATCCAGTTCTCTTAAATTGCCAACTCACTGAGCCTTTAGAATTTTTTTTTAGACACTTTTGAGATATAAATAATATTTTGTGAATACATGTCCCATTGAAGAGCTTGAAACTTGAATTTTCAATTTTTTAACTTGTGATGCATAAATTCAAACAAATTAGCTAATGCAGTCTTTTGTTGTGTGGAATTAATTCGGCACCTGGGATTAAAATAGTGGAATCAGCCAAAATAATCTGCATAAAGCCTTGAACTATTTTGATGTCAGTAATCTGGTCACTATAACAATTAACTACCATGTCTGTTAGCTGCACTTTGATCAGTTACATTTCACTTGTTGGTTTTGATGATGTTAAATTGTTCACTGCTTGCTGTGGCGGGGTAAACATGGCAGGTTAATGGACAGGGAATGGGGAACCTGTTGTTGGGAAATGAAATTTTTCTGAAGGGGCTGCAGGTAACCCAGCACATGTTGAATATACTCTGGTGTATATTCAAAATAGATGGTGCCTAGACTCAACAAGTAGCTTTTGGGTAAACGAGTTGACCGTTGTAATGATGAGGATATTGCATCTGACACTTAGCTAAGGGTACGTTGAGTCGACAAGGTTGAAAGGTTTTGGCTCACCTGGGGAGGATGCTGGAAATAATGACATGCGTAGATTTTGTGGCCAGACTATTTTTTTGTGAAAGACTATATTGTAATGCCAGTCTTACAACTGAAGGAAACATGACTAATCCAGAACTAGGTAATGGACAAGCACAGAGGTCCTGGAGAAGTTCACAGAAATAATGGACAGATTGAACTGGGTGTTAACTGCACACGTGCAAAAGCTGCAGAGAAAGAGAAATTACTGCTGCAGATACCACTGCTTTCATCATGGGATAGTGGAGCCAAGTGTGAGTGATTCCACTGAACTGGTTAATAGTGAATAAGATTAGAGAAAGGAGGTACACTTGGACCACAGACAGGACAACACAAAGTAGTGCAAATCTGTGACATCGGTTTGGATTACTTTGTGGTAGGAAGCCTAACTGAAGAGACTCAGACATGGGCACAAATTGTGAGGTGGTGCGAATTTATCGGTTATTCGGGTTGAACGCCTTTGGCCGTGATGATGGGATTTCATTGCATGTCAGGCAAATGGCTGATTGTTCTTCTTAAAGATAAAACTTCTGCTAATGCGTATACAATTTTACTTTGAGGGGGCATTTTTTTGTTTCCGAGATAGGAATTGTTCGTAATGTAATATTTAGTACACAAATGCAACATGACTCGGGAAGCTTGGAATAGATTATACAGATAGGAAGATATAGTTAGGAAAATCTTCACAGAAATCTGAAACAGCTACTGAAACGTTATGTTTGTGGATGCTTATCTGCTCTCAAAACCTATATTGGTAGTGAGGAGAGCTCAATGCATGACAAATATGAGATCACTAACTATAGTATAATTACCAGCCATCAACACTATTGTTTGATAATGCAAAAATGTTATGGTCATGCACCATGGGTCATGTTATTGTTGTTATTCGGAATATTATATTAGTCAGTGAGTTGGGGGCGCAGAGTCAAATGAGTTTTCCTTGTCTTGCTCAGTTCTTTCTTTAAAAGTTATTCCTTTTATTTTGAAATTGATATTTTGTCTCAGGACATCATACAGACAGTGAATCTAATTATAAACCTCCTTTCAAAAAAGGGATTTCGGTGGAAAGAAGACGGAGTTCCAGCCGACCAAGGCACCCTGATAATCGAGGGAAGACTGAGAAATCCGATGAAGTTCCATCCTGTGGTTATCATAGTGAAGGTAAGGAAAGAAATCTGTCTCGAGCCCCTGTTGCAAAAGTGCCATAAATTGTAAGTGCAGTGCAGTGAGTGCTTGCGAGTGGGGTGTTGCTCCTGTGCATGCTTCAGCCTTTGTCTTTCATGTCTGTAGGTGAAACGCTGAAAGAGAAGCAAGCCCCAAGAACTGGACCAAAACCACCTACTAGTAGATTAAAGGACTTCAGAGAAACCATGAGCAATATAATTCATAATCGACCTTCCCATAACCAAGACCCAAGTAACAGCAAATCATTGCCAGCAAAAATGACAGAGCCTGTAGATAATGACGGTCTTCGAATGTCAGGTGGACAGTCACGAGACTGGGAAACAGAAAGCACCAGCAGTGAATCCAAATCAAGCTCATCGAGCAGGTCAAAAACCTACCTGTGGAAACCCAAACGAGAGGTTCTCAATATTGACAGCATTTTCGCAAAAGAGAAAAGGAGGGTTCCACGTTACATGCAGTTAAATACAACATCCGAGGATGACGCAAAAGATTGTAACCACAATAAGACTGAAAGTTCAGTTGGAGTTGGAAGTGCTGCTTTAACACTGGACAACACAAAGAATGAAGGAAAAGGGGTAAACATAAGTAATGACAGATATGAAAAGGCTGGGTATCCTGGTAAAAGTGTGCAACAAACAGGAATCCACAGTTCGGGAGAAAATGAATGTTTCATTCAGAGAATGGAGTCTGGCTACGAGAGCAGTGAGCGCAATAGCAACAGTCCAATAAGTTTGGATACTTCAGTTACTGATGGGATTCCTGGTGGAGTACAAAACTCGAGTACCAATCCTTTCAGGTAAATCAGTATTCTGATTACTTAGCATTTTTTGACTGTTGGAGCTGGAGATCATTATTTCATTTTGCTTTACACTGTACGTTAAAACGGATATTTTCAGAAATTGCCTCTGAAGTTTGTATTAACGTTCAAAATTTTGGGGATACATAATTTTTCCATTATCAATATTTGAAAATCTTCAATCTTACCAAGTGTACAGCCAAGTATTACATACAATTAATGTGGGCTGCATATTTCTTCGTTCCAGAATAATAACACATGGGATTCTTTGACTGGCAGATCATATTGAAGAATAATTAACTTCTCATTTTCAATAGTTAATACACATATTGCCTACATGAATTAATTTTGTTTGGAAACAGGGCTTGCATCTTTTAGTTTACATGATATAAACCATTTAATTTAATATTACAAGTTAGAAGCATTGCTCCATCACAATGACTCTACATGTACAAACTGAATAAATTATACCTTCCTAATATGGATGATCATAAAAATACAGCCTTGTTTTATGCCTGCTGTTTGACCTCCATTGGAATATTATCCTTCTGTTTGCCTGCAGCCTCAATTTGTTTTCACTTCCAATATACCAGTGATAATTGCTGTTATCTGATAGTCTGTCTAAGTGGACATGTGTGCTGTACAGTGAATGTCAATTTCATTGAAATATGGCATGTTCTGCTCTACTTACAGGGAAGCAAATGCCAAGAAACCCATCAGTTCTGGTCCTTCATGGAAAACTGTTCCCAAGTCAAAGAGTAGCAATGCTTTACAGCAGGAATTGACAGCAGCCTCGAAGAGCTGGCTGAACATGCAGCAAAGTTTCAGTAAGAAAATCTTTTGTACCATAATACTGTGCATCTTTTTTCAATGGAGGTAAATTGGATTGAAAGTGTACTGTGTTTTGCTTGCCTAGGATGTCATTATAAAATGGCATCAACTTTTTCCCCTTTCGCTACTTCAAAAATTTGAAGTTTTTTGTCAGATGTTTGTGTTAAAAGGACTGTGTGTTATTTGTTTGAACATGCTTGCAATAAGATGTTAAAACATTTCCTGATAGGCTTGATCATCATTTTGTTGAAGAAATAACTGTTGCTTGGGTGTTGATTTTTTAAAATTTAAAAACGAAGCCGTGTTCCCTGACTCATGATATGGACTCATTGATTCAGCTCAGCTAATCAGTAGTTCTGAGAAAATGTGCCTATTGGGAAAATCCTTCCATTTCATCTCTTCCAATGATTAGTAATTTGTATTAGATATTACCATATCTTTACAAGAATAGTGCAATGTTCCTTTCTACTGGGCTTCAACCTGAGTTCTGTTTCAATAGCCAATGATTATGGAAAACCTACTCTACTAAGGAATTGACCTATATGGGTTTGTTAATGCCAGAGGGAATTGTATCTCTGTCACCCGACAGAAGCTGTCCTGACGTGACCTTCAAGCATTTTTGTGTCTTGGTTTATCAGGAATTGGACTGAATTGACTCAGGCTTATTTTATTTTGTATCAAGAAGGAGGAGAAGCATTCAAATTGCCACCTGAAAACTAGAGAAACAGCTCCCCATTCTGCCTTGGAACCCTACAACCCAATGGTCTCAATGTGGACTTTACAAGCTTCAAAATTTCCCCACCCCCAACCTCATCCCAAGACCAGCCCCACCTCTCGTCCCCGCCTCCTTGACCTGTCTGTCTTCCCTCCCACCTATCCACCCCTCCCTCCTGACTGACCAACCCCCATCCCAACCTCCATTTTTGCAGCAGCAGCGGGAGCGGTTAGAGCGAGGACCAGGGGGCTGCCGAGAAGGTAAGTTCTTCATTTCGGCAGCGGAGCTGAGTGGGAGCGGTCGAATTGTGCTCTGGGAAGGTGAGTGAACTGATCTATTTGGGCAGTGGCTAAACCCGAGACACTACACGTGCAGTGTCTCCCACCCACCCTCCTCCTCTAACCAAAAAAAAAAGACTCTGTGCTGTGTTGATAAGGTAAGGTTTTTCTTTTTTCTTTATCGTGTGCTGGTAAGTAGACTGATCGGTAAAAATATTTCCATTTCATTTATCTATTATTTAATATTATAGTAGGACTAAGTTAAGCTTAAGAGTAAAAATGGCAGGAGATCCCAGACCCGTGTTTTGCTCCTCTTGCTCAATGTGGGAGCTCAGGGATGTGGCTGATGTCCCTGACTCCTACACGTGCAGGAGGTGTGTGCAGCTGCAGCTTTTGTTAGATGACGTGACTGCTCTGGAGCTGCGGATGGACTTACTTTGGAGCATCCGCGATGCTGAGGAAGTCGTGGATAGCACGTTTAGCAAATTGGTCACACCGCAGATTAGGATTGCTGAGGGAGAAAGGGAATGGGTGACCAAAAGGCACAGAAAAAGCAGGAAGGCAGTGCAGGTGTCCCCTGCGGTCATCTCCCTCCAAAACAGGTATACCGTTTTGGATACTGTTGGGGGAGATGGCTCACCAGGGGAAGGCAGCAGTAGCCAGGTTCATGGCACCATGGCTGGCTCTGCTGTACAGAAGGGCGGGAAAAAGAGTGGAAGGGCTATAGTCCTAGGGGATTCAATTGTAGGGGGAGTAGACAGGTGGTTCTGTGATCAAAAACGAGACTCCCGAATGCTATGTTGCCTCCCAGGTGCAGGGGTCAGGGATGTCTCAGATCGACTGCAGGACATTCTGAAGGGGGAGGGTGACCAGCCAGCTGTCGTGGTGCATATAGGCACCAATGATATAGGTAATAAATGGGATGTGGTCCTAGAAGCAGAATTTAGGGAGTTAGGAGCCAAGTTTAAAAAGTAGGACCTCAGAGGTAGTAATCCCAGGACTGCTACCAGTGTCACGTACTCGTCAGAGTAGAAATGAAAGAATAGGCAGGATAAATGAGTGGCTTGAGAGATGGTGCAGGAGGGAGGGGTTCAGATTTTTGGGACATTGGGACCGGTTCTGGGGGAGGTGGGACTATTACAAGTCGGACGGTCTACACCTGGGCAGGACTGGAACCAATGTCCTAGGGGGTGCTTTTGTTAACGCTGTTGGGGAGGGTTTAAACTAATGTAGCAGGGGGATGGTAACCAAATGAGGAGGTTAGCGGACAGTAAGGAGGTAGTAACTAAAGCCTGTAAGAAACTAGATAATGAAGTCAGTGTGACTAAGGGGAAGAGTAGGCAGAGAGCAGATGATGAATGCAAAGGGACCGGTGGTCTGAGGCGCATTTGTTTTAATGCGACAAGTGTAGTAGGTAAGGCAGATGAACTTAGGGCTTGGATTAGTACCTGGGAGTATGATATTATTGCTATTACTGAGACTTGGTTGAGGGAAGGTCAAGATTGGCCACTAAATATCCCAGGATATAGATGCTTCAGGCGGGATAGAGAGGGAGGTAAAACGGGTGGAGGAGTTGCATTACTGGTCAAAGAGGATATCACAACTGTGCTGAAGGAGGGCACTACGGAGGACTCGAGCAGGAGGCAGAGCTCAGAAATAAGAATGGTGAGGTAACAATGTTGGGGCTGTCCTACAGGCCTCCCAACAGCAATCGTGAGATAGAGGTACAAATATGTAGACAGATTATGGAAAGATGTAGGAGCAACAGGGTGGTGGTGAAGGGAGATTTTATTTTTCCCAATATTGACTGCGATTCACTTAGTGTTAGGGGTTTAAATGGAGTAGAATTTGTAAGGAGCATCCAGGAGTGTTTTCTAGAGCAATATGTAAATAGTCCAACTCGGGAAGGGGCCATACTGGACCTGGTGTTGGGGAATGAGCCCGGCCAGGTGGTTGAAGTTTCAGTGGGGGATTACTTTGGGAATAGTGATCACAATTCCGTAAGGTTTAGAATATTCATGGACAAAGATGAGAGTGCTCCTAAAGGAAGAGTGCTAAATTGGGGGAAGGCCAACTATAGCAAAATTCGTGGGGAATGTGGATTGGGAGCACATGTTTCAGGGTAAATTCACATTTGATATGTGGGAGGCTTTTAAAGAGAGGTTGATTTAGAGTGCAGGACAGCCATGTCCCTGTGAAAATGAGGGATAGAAAGGGCAAGATTAGGGAACCATGGATGACAGGTGAAATTGTGAGACTAGCAAAGAGGAAAAAGGAAGCATACATAAGGTCTAGGTGACTGAAAACAGACGAAGCTTTGGAAGAATATCGAGAAAGTAGGACCAATCTGAAATGAGGAATTAAGAGGGCTAAAAGGGGTCATGAAATATCTTTAGCAAACAGGGTTAAGGAAAATCCCAAAGCCTTTTACTCGTACATAAGGAGCAAGAGGGTAACTAGAGAAAGGGTTGGCCCACTCAAGGACAAAGGAGGGAAGTTATGTGAGGAGTCAGAGAACATGAGTGAGATTCTTAATGAGTACTTTGCGTCGGTATTCACCGAGGAGAGGGACATGATGGATGTTGAGGTTAGGGACAGATGTTTGATTACTCTAGGTCAAGTCGGCATAAGGAGGGGGGAGATGTTGAGTATTCTGAAAGGCATTAGGGTGGACAAGTCCCCAGGTCCGGCTGGGATCTATCCCAGGTTAGTGAGGGAAGCGAGAGAGGAAATAGCTGGGGCCTTAACGGATATCTTTGCAGCATCCTTGAGCACGGGTGAGGTCCCGGAGGACTGGAGAATTGCTAATGTTGTCCCCTTGTTTAAGAAGGGTAGCAAGGATAATCCAGGTAATTATAGACCGGTGAGCCTGACATCAGTGGTGGGGAAGCTGCTGGAGAAGACACTGAGGGATAGGATCTATTTACATCTGGAAGAAAATGGGCTTATTAGTGATAGGCAGCATGGTTTTGTGCAGGGAAGGTCATGTCTTACCAACTTGATTAGAATTCTTTGAGGAAGTGACAAAATTGATAGATGAGGGAAGGGCTGTGGATGTCATATAGATGGACTTCAAGAAGGCGTTTGATAAGATTCCCCATGGCAGGCTGATGGAGAAAGTGAAGTCACATGGGGTCCAGGGTGTACTAGCTAGATGGATAGAGAACTGGCTGGGCAACAGGAGACAGAGGGTTGTAGTGGAAGGGAGTTTCTCAAAATGGAGAACTGTGACCAGTGGTGTTCCACAGGGATCCGTGTTGGGACCACTGTTGTTTGTGATATACATAATTGATCTGGAGGAAGGTCTGATTAGCAAGTTTGCAGATGACACTAAGATTGGTGGAGTAGCAGATAGTAAAGGGGACTGTCAGAGAATGCAGCAGAATATAGATAGATTGGAGAGTTGGGCGGAGAAATGGCAGATGGAGTTCAATCCAGGCAAATGCGAGGTGATGCATTTTGGAAGATCCAATTCAAGAGCGAACTATACGGTAACTGGAAAAGCCCTGGGGAAAATTGATGCGCAGAGAGATCTGGGTGTTCAGGTCCATTGTACCCTGAAGGTGGCAACGCAGGTCGATAGAGTGGTCAAGAAGGCATACAGCATGCTTTCATTCATCGGACGGGGTATTGAGTACAAGAGTTGTCAGGTCATGTTACAGTTGTACAGGACTTTGGTTCGACCACATTTGGAATACTGCGTACAGTTCTGGTCACCACATTACCAAAAGGATGTGGATGCTTTGGAGAGGGTGCAGAGGAGGTTCACCAGGGTGTTGTTTGGTATGGAGGGCGCTAGCTATGAAGAGAGGTTGAGTAGATTCGGATTATTTACGTTAGAAAGACGGAGGTTGAGGGGGGACCTGATTGAGGTCTACAAAATCATTAGAGGTATGGACAGGGTGGATAGCAAGAAGCTTTTTCCCAGAGTGGCGGACTCAATTACTAGGGGTCACGATTTCAAGGTGAGAGGAGAAAAGTTTAAGGGAGATATGCATGGAAAGTTCTTTATGCAGAGGGTGGTGGGGGCCTGGAACGCATTGCCAGCGTAGGTGGTAGAGGCGGGCACGATAGCGTCATTTAAGATGTATCTAGACAGATACATGAATGGGCAGGGAGCAGAGAGATACAGATCCTTGGAAAATAGGCGACAGGTTTAGATAGAGGATCTGAGCCGGCACAGGCTTGGAGGGCCAAAGGCCTGTTCCTGTGCTGTAATTTTCTTTGTTCTTTGTTCCTACCTACACTCACCTTTTTACTAGCTTCATCCCCACCTTCTTGACCTGTCCGTCTTCTCTCCACCTATCTGCTCCACTATCCACCTTCTCTCACCGACCCCCCCCCCCCCCCCTTTATTTCAGAGCCCCCCCCCCCCCCCCCCATTTCTGAAGAAGGGTCCAGACCTGAAACGCCAGCTTTCCTGCCCCTCTGATGCTGCCTGGCCTGCTATGTTCCTCCAGCTCCACACCTTGTTATCCCAAATTGACTTCATGTCCTGTTGCAGAGCAACAGGATGATGCTCTGTCACCACTTATCCTCTTTGCATTTATCAAATGTTCTTTTAACCAACTCTGATATTTGCAGCAGTTCATGATTTTGACCAGACTTTTCATAACAGACATACTGAAGTTGCATATACTCATGACAGCTACCAGGACATCTGTAGGGATTGAGTTCAACAATCTCCTGCTTAACATAGATGATCCAGCACATGTCATTTAACCCAATCAATCCATGCTGCCATTTGTGCTCCACTCAAGCCTCCCCTTATCTATTTTCACCTATCAATACAATCTTGCTTCCTCGTGTTTATTCCGCTTTTTCTCAAACGCATCTGTAATTGGGTCTTCTGGATTTGTGCACTTTGAATTGTTAAAATCACTTGTATGGCACAGCAGTTACACCAATTGTTTTTTAACTCTGCTCCCCCCTTCTCTCTTCTCCTCGCCACCCCATACTACATATTTCAAGAATTCCATTGTTAGTCTTATGGTCTGTCGTGCTGCTGCTTTTTTAGCCACCTCAGCTTTCACTGAGATACATCAAATGCCAGGAAATTGCTTGTACGATAATGTGGTCAGCTGGCACTACTGAAACAAACCATCCACAAATGATATGCATGTAGAATGTTACCAGAGCTAAGCACTTTAGTTCCTCAACTTCATTCAGGCCATCCTGCTAGTAGGATGTTTACAACTTAGTTTGGACCTAACTCCTGTTTTTAAACTTGAAGTTGATTGCCAGGCTAACAGGAAAGATACTCTATTTAGGATTAGTAGAATACTCGGTTGTAGTGTGGCTGCACTGTGGTGCTGTTCTAGTGGCTCCACTTGACATAGCTGCTGTTCACTGCATACATACAACGTACAAGTATTTTTCAACTTTTTGGGAAGTATATCCTGAACTTTGTCTCGTGTCAACTAGATTATAGCTCCCTAATAGTTTAGCTCGAAATCATTATTCTGGACCCCCAGATACTGAAATTTTGACTATAATAATTTTAGTTCACTTTTTAACAACATATACTTTATAAATTCTACGCAAAGCCATACCTGTTGCTGTTTCTGTTGACAAAAACAGAAGTTGCTGGAAAAGCTCAGGAGGGCTGGCAGCATCTGTGAAGAAAAAATGAGAGTTAACATTTCGGGTCCGGTGACCCTTTCTCAGAACCTGTTTCTGTTAATCCTCCTGATATGCCACAGCTGTCCCCAGAGTTAGTATTCACTGACATGACTACTTTGCTAAGTCACTCACACTGACCCAATGCTGTCCAGATTCCTAGGTGGTGCTGGTTGATGTTTAATTGGTCTTTTACTTGTTTTGCCAGCCAGGTCCTACAGCCACGGAACTGGAGTAGTGAATGATTCACTGCTAAAGACACATGCACCATCTAGTGGTGGTGAATTCCTACAGCAAGTGCCTCTACTTCATTCAGACCACACTTCATCCACTGAGCATCTTAGAGGGAGAAAGCAGCAATTGTACCTTAGTGAAAGTCACTTGTGTGGAAGTTTGATTAAGTATTTGAAAGCTTTATTCACCCAGTGATTGATCTTGGAGTCAGGAACATCGCTGGGTAGCATGTTGCAACCTGTCCTGTGGTTCATTTCATCAGAATAAAAGAGGATTTCTAACATGTAACCAATGAACAAACTCTGCAACTTGCCACAGCAGCTGCTCAAAAATATTAGCTCATAGCTGGATATGAGAAAGTTATATTTTGCATTCGGGCTGTAGTGCCTGTCATGTTTGGACTTCAGAGAGATACAGTTGCTCATGAGATGGTTTGGGGTTGCTCGATGAGATGTGCAGGAATCCAGCATCACAGACATCTGGGCTGACCTTTGAAGTGGCCTCAAAGATTACCTGAACATTTTGATGTTTCCATCAGAACTTCTCAAAGTCATTCTTTGTGCTACCATAAATGATATGATTTACCTCCAATCTGCTTTCACACTGCCCTGCATGGCTAATGAGGTGGAAATTGCAGCAGGTTTGAAGTGGTTTCATAATGGTGGCTGTAGGAAATGAGATTCTGCAAATCTGTCGACAGATAGAACATTCAAGCTAATGTCTGGTGTGATCTGTAGCAATTTTTTTGTTTAAGTGAAACCAATATTATACATTGACATGCAAGTCATACCTCAAATAAATGGAATTGATATGTATAATTTTTAATCTGTAATTTCCTCCCTATTATTAATCCTCCTTGCTATCATTAATCCTCCTCCCATTCTCACCCCCACCACTGCCAAAGATTTATTGCAGATTTTCACTGCTTTTCTTTTCAATAGAGTAAATCTGAAAAGTTATTAGGACTCTTCAGTTCTGCTTTTTAAAAAACAGTACAAAACAGGAGTGGAGTTTCAGGGTAAATGAATGATCATTTAGAATGGAGATGAGGGAAAAAAAATAGTTTCCTTTAATGTTCTTATTTGGAACAGATACCCAAACTGTTGCCAGATATCCTCAGCAACTAAAAGCATTCTGCTTTATAGCTATAATGGCTGACTTTCTGGTTTCTAGTGATTATTTACACTGTAGTCATTCCTGAAATAAAACCAATTTGGGTGTTGCTGGAACTTAGCAAGGAGCTGGAAAATTATGCAGGACAGCCACTACCTGGAGAAAATCAGCGAAGCTGCCAACCACTTTGAGCATCACCAAGTGGGGTGTGTGTGGGGACCAGAAGTGTGCAGAATCCAGGGAGGTCCTCCCAACTCAAACACCATCTGCCCTACCTGAAGGACAGCATCTGTAGCTCCAGGATTAGACTAGACAACCACCATAGAATCCAAACCCCTGGAGTGGAAGCAAGTCATCCTCAACCCTTAGGGACTGCCAGTGGAGATGATATTATTGAATGGATAGGGCAAGCTTTAAGTCTATCTTAGCCTTAAATGTATTCCATGACAGGACATGCATAACCTGTGAAGGTAAGGATTTCCAAAGATTTTACAACCTTTTGAGTATAGAATTTTACACAAAACATGAACACAATTTATTTTTCAATAACTGAACCAGTTTCCGACTTGACTAAAATTGTTTGAAACATGTTGTACTGTATTCAGGCAAAAAAAGAAAATTTTAGTGATAAATCTGCTGGGATGTGTTTACTACATGTTGAGGTTCTGTTTCATACACCATCCATGACCCTGAATCCTTATAAATTGGCCAGCGGTCTTTGGCTGATCGTTTTCCTACAGGAGCAATTCAGTAGCTGCCTCTGACAAATGATCAATATAAGTGATGAGAAAACAAGTCTGTTCTTCCCACAAATATTTCATACCAGAACCTAACACCATATCTATAGGTGGGTCACTTAAGCCAGTAACCTGTTGTGGCCTTCGGATTGGACAGAGTATTTTGCAATGATGGCAGTCTTTGCTGAGCTTCTTTAGCCATTAATTTAAACAACTAAAATCATCATTAATTTTGCTAGGGTGATGATATTAGTGTACATCAAATAGGTTAGGCCACTTAAAGTTCTCATTTTATTTTGTGTTTGCTAGCTTAAAACTGCTGAGCTGCAACATTTAATTTAAATACATTAAATCCATGTTTTCCTCCACTCACCTGTCACAATTACTGGTGTGTTCTGGTGCAGCAGCTATTTGGCCCATCATGTCTGCGCCAGCTCTGCATTATGACTTTGTGCCTTTTCCCTGTATCATTACACTTTGTTTCAATTTAAATAACATCTGATCCCACCTTGAGTGCCTTAATTGAATCTGACTCCAGCACTTTCAGGCAGTGTGACCTGACCCAGTGTCAGAGAAATTATTTTGTTCATATTATATTTGCTTCTTTTGCAGATCACTTTGCATCTACATCTTAGTCTTGATGCTTTTGAGTGGAGAAAAATAATGTATACATAAACAAATTTGTATTGTTTTATTAGTCATTCGTTAAATCTGCTTCACATAGGTGAAAACTACAGTCATCCTGTGCGAAGTGAATTGGATGAGTTGGAAGAGGAGATTAAAAGGAAAACTAAAGAAGAGGAACTAAGAAGAAAGAAACTGAGGGAAAGGGAAGCAACTATGGTATTCAATCCCCGACCAAGCAAATTCATGGATTTAGATGAGCTACAAAATCAAGGTGAGTGTTTGGCAAGGCGTTGGGGTGGCGGTGTGTAGTGGAAAGAGGAAGTGTCAGTCTGGCAGGCACAAGATAAGGTCTTGGGTCTGTATTGGCCGGGGGTAGGTGTGTTTGTTGAGATTTTGTCAGAGGTCTTGGTTATAAATGAAGCAATCAGTTGTGAGTTGGAGATCAGATTCATGGTTACCAGAAATTAGAGTCACTTTTTAATCCTCCTAGCATGAGCAGCTATTAAGCATAAGTGAGCACTCCAAATTATCCAACTTTATTGGGCAATTTAAGAGGATTCCAAGAGTATGGAAATTACTCATCAAAAAATTCAATTGCCCAAACAATTTATACAATGTCAACTGTGTGGCGATTCAGCATGGTCCTGACACGTAACTCCAGTCTACGCTGCTCCATAACTCTAGCCAATGTATTTTACTGTCTTAAGTGAACTAACCCACGGAGTTAATTAATCCTTTTTGTGATTGATTATTAAACCATTATCATCAACATAATTGTATCAATCCTGTACTGTCTGTGTACCCCCACTTATTGAAAGGATCTATGAAATAGGGAAGGACTTTCTCTTGGGTTTTATTCACTAAACCTTGAAGAGAAGACAGTTTTGTGATGTTAGTGAGCAGGACTCCAATATCTGAAAACATAACATGCTAGCTTTTAAAATTTTCTCAAATATGAAAGGCTCAGTAAGTTCCTAAGTTGCTATAAAATAGCAATGTTAAGTTGGGTAAGTGTGAACCTGAAATATATGAAGAAAATATGAAATATTTTATAAAAAATATGAAAATATACATATAAAAATATAAGAACTACTTTACATAGCAGTGTCATATTGGTGCTTCCTAGGGGGTACATAGACAATCATTTGAAATTCGCTTTGTTATTTAAGTCCCTCTATTTTCACATTTAAATGATCATAGGTGCACGTGAAAATACAAATAAGCAGCATTGGATTACATTACAGTTAGAATACAGGCCTATCTAATCTTGCTATATGTCTACTATTATACTGTCACAACTTGAGTCATATGAATAGCTGGATAAAGGAAAAGCACAAGAATAAATTGAGCTTCAGACTTAAAATCACATTTTTCTGCCTCACATTTTGCACTATTACCAGAGCTCTTCTTTCTTAATTCTTTGTTTTGCAGCCTTACAATATATGTTCCTTCCTTCTCACTGCTATGAGAATAATTTCATTTTAATAGTGCTGATGCTGATTTGATTTTCTGATAACACTGTTGTAATGTCCTTGTCTACTAACACATCAAAAGATGTGTTTATGTTCCAAGACTACAGCTGCTGCATTCTTTTGCTGATCAAGCTAGCACAAATAAGTTTGCAGACCTTCCAAGATTATTGTTCCAAGGAACCTGCTGGATCGTTGAGTGTACTACTTTACACTAAGCAAGTAGGGGAGGCAGCGGCATAATGGTAATGTAATTTGACTCGTAATCCAGAGTCCCTGAAAATGTTCTGGGGGCATTGTCAGTAAAAACCACATCCATTTGGAAGGAAATCTGCTGTCCTTACCTAGTCTGGCCTACGTGTGACTCCAAACCTATATTCCTTATCAGCTGCGTGGCCGCACAGTCGCTCTGACAGTTTGTGCACACCAATGCATGTGCTGAAGCATTGACTTCTGGGTTTTTTTTCCTATTCATTTGTGGGATGTGGGCGTCGCTGGCTGGCCAGCATTTCTTGCCCATCTCTAGTTGCCTGAGAAGGTGGTGGTGAGCTGCCTTCTTGAACCGCTGCAGTCCATCTGCTGTAGGTTGACCCATAATGCCCTTAGAGAGGGAATTCCAGGATTTTGACTCAGCGACATTGAAGGAACGGCGATATATTTCCAAGTCAGGATAGTGAGTGGCTTGGAGGGGAACTTGGAGGTGGTGGTGTTCCCACATATCTGATGCCCTTGTCCTTCTAGATGGAAGTGTTCGTGGGTTTGGAAGGTGCTGTTTGTGGATCTTTGGTGAATTTCTGCAGTGCATCTTGTAGATGGTACACACTGCTGCTACTGAGTGTCGATGATGGAGAGAGTGGATGCCTGTGGATGTAGTGCCAATCAAGCGGCTGCTTTGTCCAGGATGGGGTCAAGCTTTTTGAGTGTTGTTGGGGCTGCACTCATCCAGGCAAGTGGGGAGTATTCCATCACAGTCCTGACTTGTGCCTTGCAGATGGTGGACAGGCTTTGAGGAGTCAGGAGGTGAGTTACTTGCCGCAGTATTCCTAGCCTCAGGCTTGCTGTTGTCGCCAATGTGTTTATGTGGTGAGTCCAGTTGAGTTTTTGGTCAACGATAACCCCCAGGATGTTGATAGTGGAGGATTCCGTGATGGTAACACCATTGAATGTCAAGGGGCGGTGGATAGATTGTCTGTTATTGGTGATGGACATAGCCTGGCATTTGTGTGGTATGAATGTCACTTGCCACTTGTCAGCCCAAGCCTGAATATTGTCCAGATCTTGTTGCATTTGAACACTGACTGCCTCAGTATCTGAGGAGTCACGAATGGTGCTGAACATTTTGCAATCATTGGTGAACATCCCCACTTCTGACCTTATGATGGAGGGAAGGTCATTGATGAAGCAGCTGAAGATGGTTGGGGCGAGGACACTACCCTGAGGAACTCCTGCAGAGATATCCTGAAGTTGAGACGATTGACCTCCAACAACCACAACCATCTTCCTATGTGTCACCTATGACTCCAACCACCAGAGAGTTTGTCCCCTGATATGTGTTGATTCTAGTTTCGCTAGGGCTGCTTGATGCCACACTCGGTGGAATGCAGCCTTGATGTCAAGGGCTGTCACTCTCCCTCACCTCCCCTCTGGAATTCAGCTCTTTTGCCTGTTTGAACCAAGGCTGTAATGAGGTCAGGAGCTGAGTGGCTCTGGCGGAACCCAAACTGGGTGTGACTGAGCAGGTTATTACTTCCGGTTTCAGAAATCTCTTGAGTTGTGGACCTTGGAAGTCTGTACAGAAGAAAACAAATCGTCTGTGGTAGTACCTTCAGGAAGTATTTTAGAATGAAATAGGCTTGGAATTGCCTAATGGTGTATTTGCTGCTAATCTGCAGTTGTTTGAAGTTGCATATTCCTATAAACCACACAGGACTATTCGTTTAAAGTGAGATGACATGAGATTGAGTTCACCAAGTTGTTGCTGTTGTTTCAGATTGAGTTCAGTTGCTTTTTGGTGAGAGATGTTTTCTGCTCCAGGTGAAAACAGCAATCTGAAATTACTATCTTTTTCAAACAACAAAATAATTGACAATTAAGATTGAGAAAAATCCAAGATTGCATGCCTTTATTAATGATAAAATATAAATAAAATTGTTGATTTGAAAAAGCAAGTTGCGTAACAAATTTCTGCAACTGCAAAATGTTCATAATACTTAGTAAACGTTCTTTAAACCAGTGCATGTTAAAAAATAAACTTGCTGTTGCTTCTGCAGGGAAGACAGACAAGTTTGAGAGGTCATTGCAGGAGGTAGACTCTCTATTAGAACAGTCTTTCCGTCTTGAACAAAAGGATGACTTGGCTGCAGCGCTCAGTCTCTGCAATGAAGCTGTGTGTAAGTAAGCCTAACTGCCTCTGCTGCTCGCAGGCTAAATGCTCTGCTAACTAGTTATGATATTTACCCACTAAAAGCTTTTAATTTAGCTAGAAACTGAAGCAAAACCTGCCAGTTACTGACGACTACTTTCTATGCATGTCATGTTCCTATTTGGAAATTAGTTCCTTAAACATCAAAATTGGCTTGAAATTATTTCACAATTTTTAGTGTGGAATTTATTTTTAGTAATGTAATGCATATCAATTTCTAAATTTTAAATAATCTTTGAACCAAAGGTTTTTCTCATTAATCAAGTTCAAAATGTGGTTATATTTTAAAATGCTCCTTTCTTGGACACCTTTTCAAAATGGTGCTTTCTTTTTAATTCCATATTTGGTTTTAGCCAAATATGTACAAAAACTAAAGTTTTCTTAAATACTACTTACAGTAATTAATCTAACTGGCAATTTAACACTGATTCTGCCGGATTTTGCTTGAGAATACAGATTCTCAGTGCAATAAACTGGATAAATATGCTTCTCGCTCACTTTTTTTCTTTTTATGCTTTTGAGGGCCAGAGTAGTGATTATACCACTCATTCACTTTTCTTTGACATTCGCTTAGCTGTGTGGCTATGCATATTCTTTGCCAGATATGTGATTTAATAAGCACTTGATGTGACATTTGCCTTTGTGTGTAAAACACCCTTTTTGTAATTAAAGCTGAATCACATTGCTGTTACAAATCACTGCTTAACATTTCATCGGAACATTTTGTGAGTTTCTCATACTTCTGTTTTACAATTGCATGTTGTTTGGGTCTGCCTGTGCATTTTTTTTTCTGCTGTTTTGCATTTTAGCTAAACTAAGACTTGCTATGCATGAAGGCAGTGCCATCACACACACCAAAGCCCTTGCTGATAAGAAGCTCCATGTTTGCATGAAGAAGGTTCGAAGTCTGCAGGAGCGCATGCAACAATCCATCCACTCCCCTCCACTGGGGATCCCCGTGACTGAATGCAAAAGGTAGTAATTTAGGTTCAAGAAGAACAAAATGTTAGATGGAAACTATTTGAGCACTGAGACTGCAAATAATGCCTTGAAAATAGGATTTATTTATTATAGAAAATAAATTTTGGACAAAATATTCAGTAACTGTCCAAAGTGTGTATTTATTTTGATGCCTTTTTTTGAAAGGACTGTCCTAAACTTGTTTGAAATACTGTGTCACTTGTACAGAAATAGATTACTTTTGGTATTAAAATTGCAATGGAACAAGTATTGGTATTAGTCATGCTTCAATAAATTTGGGTGACTTGTAGGAAGTATTCTGTGATATTGGTAAATGCTTTAAAGATGAACTTAATTTCTTGTCTCGTGACGACAACTTTTGTAGGAGATGTTTAGAATATGTATCGTGATTCTACTGCAGAAAGATTTTACAGAATCTTATCTTTTTCATGAATTCTAACCATAAGTTTGATTCTTAACATTTCCACTTTGCCCAGCAACAATTCCTTAAGGTTGGACAATAAGTGAATTCAAAATTATACTGTGAGTATATTATAGTGTAATTATACTGGAGTAACTAACTAAATGCTGATGTGAGATTTTAAATATTGTGTTTATTTACAGCTTGCATCTATTGATAGGAACATACAGTATGTGTTTAGCACTGGTATTGAATTATTTCCACTATTCAACTTTAAAAATAACACAATCTTTTTATTTCAGTGTGCAGGCTAGCCAGGTCCAAGTACTGCTAATATCAGAGAGAGCAATGGAACCCATCGGTGAACCAGATAACAGGCCCAAATCTTCCCTAGTCCTGTCAGCCTCCCATCATCAACTTACTCAACATGCATCCAGGTTACATGATTCTCAATCGGATTTGCATGGCAAAGTTTCCACTTCATTGGCTTCTGAACTGAAGCAAAACTTGTCTGCCAGATGTACCACCGAGCTTCCATCTCCAAACAACTGCAGTTGGGTTCCAGCTTTTCTCCCTGGGGAGAAGGTGAAAGAGACCTCTGCAATACCCAAACATCAGCTGAAGAATATTGATGAACCAGTAAAAGGGAAGGAGAAATTGGACTGCTCAGTATTCAACCATAAACCAACAATAAACAAACATGGTTCCTTGCCATTGCTTACAGCTGAATATAGAGACATGAATTACACATTTCCATCGCCATCACTCCACATGCAAGTGTTAACTCAAAAAGATGAAATAGGTGTCTATTCAAACAGCAGTACTTATTCTTCTCAATACTGTAATTCAAGTCAACTTAATGCAACAGATACCAAAATTTCTCCATGTACAGCTTCGTTATCCACAAGCTTGAACTGGTCCCCTGCCGAATCTCCTCCTTATCAGTCAAATAGAAGTGATTTAGGATTGGATTTGAATTCAACGGAGTTTGACAGTGCCTGTTCATCCAAGACCAAAACAGCAGTTGACAGAGTTAATGTAAAGTCAATGTCACAACAGTTACAAAGGCTAAATGTTAAGTTGGGTCAGAGAAGTGAAGAAGGTAATTACAGCAGTACATGTTCAGATCTTCCACCAAAGAAATTTGATCAAGAAATATCCCAGCCACCTCTGACTTTGGATCAAAAGGTGAGAGCTCTTCAAGGTAATGATCAGTTGGGCAGTGCACAATGGTCTTCTGAAGGCTTGTATTCTCCCCAGGTTTCTCACAGACCTTTGGACTATAAAGCTGAGGTATCTGTTACTCCATCTATATCTACTTACCTAGCAAACACCAAAGCTGCTGCAAGAGAAGTATACCGTTACTCCAGAGACTCAGGTTTTCCACCTGATGCTCAGACAGATGAGACATGTGGACAGAGATACCAAAGTGCTGTCCAATCATTTTTTAGGGAAACTAGTCCCAAGGACAGGTCTGTACCAGTGAGGCAGCAAAATGAGCTTTCTACCAGTACAACTTCTGTGCCTGTAGATAGAAGGTTCGGTGGTGATAGAGAACATTATATTCCACAGTCAGATTACAAAAACAATGAACAGCGTCACCTGCATGGTAATCTGCGCAGCCAAGAAAATAACACACGAGCTCATGGAAAGCAAGAAATACAACCATTTAAGGATACAAATCAGAATATGGAACTGGAGTTTTCAGAGCTGGAATCGCTCTATCAAGCAAGTCTGCAGGCTTCTGAGAATACCAGATATTCACCAGGGAGACCGTTGGCTGAGAACACTTCCAGACAAAGCAACACTAAACCAGGTGAGGCAGCTCAACACAATTAGCAAGCAACCACAGTTCCAATCTTCTGGCCATTATTATCAAGATTCAAGTTTGTCTTACATTGTGTTTGATAATTAATTGTCAGTTTCTCAATTAAGTGTTTTGTTTAAGCCACATGATTCAGTTGGACTAACAGGGTTTGCTGGGATGTGCTTATAAGTGTAGGGAAAGTCAATGACCATGATAGGCTGAAGTTTAATCATCCAACACTCTTGGGTTACTCATCATATCTAGTCATAACATGGAATCCTTGTGCTGCCTGGCTCTTTAGTTTCAAATCCTTTGTGTAATCAGAACAGATTAAGCTGCAAAAGAAGGATTCTTTATTTATCAATCTCTAGGTACAGTTGATCACCAAGCTTTCCCGCTCACCTCACCACCACCACCACCCCCTGACCTTATATCATTGTTACGAAAGCAAGGCACTGCGAATGCTGAAATCTGAAACAAGAACAAGAAATGCTAGAGAAACTGAACATTTCTCGCAGTATCTGTGGAGAGAGAAACAATTAACATTTTTAGTTCAGGATGACTCTTCTTTGCATCTAAAGAATGCTGGAAAATTGATAGGTTTTTGAAATGTGGAAAAAGGAGGGAGGAGGAGTAAATGAAACTGCTGATAAAGGTGCCCTAAAGCAAAAAGTAAAGGGAGTGCTTATCATAGTAGAGAAATGATATTGATGAAGAGTGGGTGTTAATATCAGAAAAGAGAGGAAACCCATTCAAACAAACGCTGAGTATTCGTGTGACCACATCTGGAGTACTGTGTACAGCACTGGTCATCATACTTATGGAAGGATGTGTGTCGGAAGCAGTTCTGGGAAGACTCAGTGGACTAATACTTGCAATAAATGAATTGCCTTATGAGGAAAGGCTAGATGGGTTAGGCCTGTATCCTCTAAGTTTACAAGGCTTAAGGTGAATTAATTGGAAACGTACAAGTCTTGAGGGAACTTAACTAGGTGGATATTGAATGGATTTTTAAAAAAAATTATTTAATCTATTTTTAATGATCAACCTGCTCAGAAATGTTATTACACACCTCTGGAGCAGCTGGGACTTGAACTCAGGCTTCTCAGTCCAGGGATAGGGACATGACCCTACTGCACCATAATGGGGAGGATGTTTCTCCTTGTGGGAAAGTCTACAACTAGGTGTCTTTTAACAATAAGGCCTTGCTCATTAAAGACAGAGATGAGGAAACAGTTTTTCTGAGGGTTTAGAATTTGGAATTTCCTTTCTCAAATGGTAGCAGATGAAGAATCTTGAAATATTTTTAAGGCAGAGGTAGATAGATTACCAAAGGAAAGAAGGATTATTGGGAATATGTAGAAATATAAAGTTGAAATTAAAATTGATTATCCACAATCTTATTGAATGGCAGGGCAGGCTCAAAGGGCTGAGTGGCCTGTTCTTGTTCCTTGTTGATTTGTTCGTACAGCAATTAATTTGATGATTCAAAAGATTGTTACACCAGATATACCTGAACCCAGGTAGACACACAACTGACTGCCAAAAAGGAGTCTGTGTGGCAAAGGTGCAACGTTGGTTGATTTGAAGGCTCTGGACTGTACAGAAAAACAAGACCAGAACACCATTGTGATCAGAGATAGCTAGGTCCAATTAGAATATATTCAGCAGGGATTTCAAAAATCCATTTTATTAACTAACAGGTAAAGTCATCATAGTGTTATAGGGCTGCTCTCTCTGATTAGAGAGAGACGACTGGTGGTGGTTTAACCTGAGGGGCCTCGGGTTGAGAAAGAGAGTCCTTCGTGGTAACCTCAGCTGGTTCAGAAGTTGAACCCAGGCTGACTGCATATCTAGCCATATGTAGAATTAAGTGTCATGTTTTGAAGATTGTGCTGATTTAAAGACACCTATCCTAATTGATAACTGGCTACTCGTACAATTTTTAGAAAATGAAGGATGTGTTAATGTAGCTCTGATTTTTGTGTCTCCTCTAGTTTCCGCACATACACTTACAAGAAAACACTTCTCTCTGCCTGGAAGAGGTCAGTCAAAAACTCCAACCGCAGAGATTGAGCGCAGTGCTTATGCAGCAGTATCTTGTGGAGCACCTGTACCAGTTAGTACAAAGGTATTTCTAAGTGAATAGAAATTCCTTACTAGCTTAATTCCTAATAAATTGTGTGACTACTTATTGTGTGTATTTGCATTGAATTGTTAGCTTCTATCGGGCAATCGATACGTGTGGTATTAGATTTTGAAACTTCATTGTGGTGGACTGAGGGAAATAGGTGCTTCTTAAAAGCGAATTTGAAGCAAAAAGCAACTCTTGTGGAATCCTTTTTAATTCAGAGTACTCGACTACTTCCGATTTCAAAATATGCCATGGTTTTTAAATAAAGGTCTGCATCTCCTTCAGGGAAAATCCGGTTGGCAGTTCATCAGTTAGGCAATGAAAGCAGCACTTTAATGGGCAGGAACAAAAACAGAAGTTGCTGGAAAAGCTCAGCAGGTCTGGCAGTATCTGTGAAGGAAAAAAAAATCAGAGTTAATGTCTCGCAATGGACTGAGGAAGGGTCACTGGACCTGAAACATTAACTCTGATTATTTTCTTCTCACATGTTGCCAAACCTCCTGAGCTTTTCCAATAACTTCTGTTTTTGTTCCTGATTTACAGCGTCCGCTGTTCTTTTGGTTTTTACTTTAATGGGCGGTATAAGTTGTCTTTTGAGGATTCTACAGAAATTAAGCACTGTATTACAATGGAGAATCCATCTAAAGGCAGTTGATGACCCACTCATTAATTTTCTTTTATTTCATTGATGGGATGTGGGTATTGCCCATCCCTAATTACCCAGAACTATTGATGATAGGTGACTTGAGGTTACTATTTTGCTGTGTTGTATGTATTTGCATACAAAGTTGATACGCAGCTATTGCATAAAGCAGTCAAATTAATTGATGGGTGATCCAGATTCAATACAGAACTTTTCCAAGGCTTAACCTTTTGCACTGTACTCCAAGTATCCACTATTTAGATGTTCCATTTCACTGTGAGCCCTACTATGGCTAGCGAAGTTACTGTTACATCTATTTATGACTAATACAAATGACTACAATTTCTAGCAAGATTCCCTCATCACCTTTTTGCTGTGTTTATTATAAACTCCTATATTTGTAAGGACATTTTTTGTTTTTGCATCCACTGCTGGTCACGGATGTTTAATTGATCTCAATTTACCTTTATTCTCTAACTTTACAAGATGCACTTCAGTGAATTTGCTGCAAGAGATATTGAGGAAAATGATGATTACAGTGCAGAGAATTTCCGTCGGATTGCTCGCAGCCTGAGTGGAACTATTCTTGCTAACAGAGATAATCCTGTGGTTCCTTCTCAGAGTGTTGTAAGTTTAATTTTACTTATTCATTCGTGGTATGTGGACATTGCTGGCAGGCCAGCATTTATTGATCGTTCCTAATTGCCCTAGGTAAAGTGGTGGTGAGTTACCTCCTTGCACCCTTTCTGTCAATCTGGTCTAAGTGCTCTTACACGGTACTATTAGAGACATCCAAGATTTTGACCCAGTGACAGTGACAATGACAATGTAATTTCAAGTTGGTATTATGTATGGCTTGGAAATGAACTTGCACCTGGTGATTTTCCCACACATGTCCTGTTCTTGCCCTTTTGGATGTTGGAGGTCACTAGTTTGGCAGGTGTTATTGAAAGAGAATTACCGGAGCTGGACCTGTTCAGGCTAGTGGACACTATTCCACCACAATCCTCTCTTGTGCCTTATGGATTGTGGACAAACTCTAGGGACTCGAAGTGATTAATTTCCAGCAGAATTCCTAATCTCTGAACAGTATTTGTGGCTGGAGCAGTTCAGTTTCTGGCCCTTGTGTGGCACAAATGCGCTGTGTAATGTGCAGTCATCAGTAAGTATTCATCAGTTCTGATCGTATGATGGAAAGAAGATTATTAATGAGGCAATTGAAGGTAGTTAGGTCCAGGACACCACACTGAGAAACTTTCCAGTGGACTAAGATAATTGACCTCCAGCAACCATAACCATCTTCCTTTGTGCTATGTATGACCCCAACCAGCGGAGAATTTTCCTCTAATACCTATTGGCTTCAGTTTTGCCAGATCCCCTCGATCTGCTATTGCTGTAATGTTTCCAGGGCCTTTAGGGTCTGCATATCCAGTTATTTTGTTGAATACATATAGAAGGATTTGAATTGGCTGGTGACTGGCGTCTGTGATTCTGGGAACTTAAGAGGAAGCTGAGTTGGATCATCCACTTAGCACGTGATAGAAGATGACTGCAAATGCATCAACCACACTTATTAGTCTGATGTGCTGGGCTTCCCCATCATTGAATTGTCCTCTGCCCTTCATGACTGAATGTGACAGAACTGCAGATCTTAGGTCTGATCCACTGGTTGTGGGATTGATTGGCTGTGTATGTGGCATGCTGCTTCTGCTGTTCGGCATGTAAGTTTTTACTTTCGCCAGATTGATACCTTAGTTTTAGATATTTCTGGTATATCCTTGCCCTTCTACACTCCTAATTGAACTAGGGTTGATCCTCTGGATTCCTGATAAATATTGGTGGGGGGCATGCCAAAGCACAAGGTTACAAATTGAGTTTGAATTCGGTGCTGCTGATGATGATGATTATGATGGACTGCAGCACCTCATGTTTACCCAGTTTTGAATTGTTTGAACTGTTTGAAATCTGTCTCATTTAACACAGCACTTATGTGACCCAATTCAATGGAAGGTATACCGTTACAAACTAGGGATTTTGTCTCCCTAAGGGTGAAATGGGCGCTTCTACCAATAATTTTATGGACAGATGCATCTGTGACAGAGAGATTGGTGAGGATGAGTTCACATAGGTTTTTCTCTGTTAGTTTCCTCACAACCTGCTGCAAACCCAGTCTAGCAGCAATTGAGGTATCGGCCATGTTGGTCAGTGGTGATGCTACCAAGTCACTCCTGATAATGACCATTGAAATTCCCTACCCAGAGTACATACAGTGCCCTTGCCAGCCTCGGCCAAAGTAACCAGCATTGCCCATGTTTGCGCCTGATACCGTGAGTCTTCATTGGGTTAATGTCGAGGACTTGCAATGCACCTTCCTGCTGACTGTATATTATTCTGCCACTCTTTTGGGTCTGTCCTGCCAGTGGTACAAAACGTACTTGGGAATGGTGATCGCACCTATATTGCAGTAACAATAGCCTAGGCTTCTAGTCAACCAGTCCAGTGACAGAGTTCTGAGGAAGGGTCACCGGACCCAAAACATTAACTCTAACTCTGTTTCTTTCCTCCACAATTGCTGCCAGACCTGCTGAGCTTTTTCAGCAACTTTGTTTTAGTCCAGTGACACTACGACTGTGTCACCACATCCTGCTGAAATAAACTTCCCCGAGTAATTTTCAACCTATATTTGCAAGCAAATGTTTTGTGCATAAATGTTAGCATCTTGATCAATCCTTAGGAAATCTTGTGGGAGAGGCTTTCGGGAATAAATTTAAGGCAATTCTTTTTCTTTCTATCATCACTGTAAGTTTCCACATAACAGTCATATCCATTTATCTTAAAAGGAAACAACAACCCTGAGAAGATGCATGGAGCCTCAAAAAAGATCGGTCAGTTCTTCTTCCTTGACCACATCCCAAGCTTCCTCCCATGATCCTCATGTGTTAACCTCTTTCCTTCAACACCATTCCAACCTATCACAGCACCTTTCGTCTGATCCATTGTGGCCAAGCAAGGCTGGTGGGGCAAATAGAGCATCAGGTAATCTTGGCATCTCCACTTGTACCTCCTTTTTGTGTGCACCGATCCCTAGTGTGTAAGACTGCAGGGTTGTCTGTCCTTGTCCATCTGTTTCCTTTCCAGGTCATATTGTTGTTTGAAATGCTTTTCAAATATGGAATTGTCGACTTATAAATGAAGCTACTGGCAGAGATACTTCACATGACAAGACCATGTCTTGGTATTTCCTGGCATTAACTGCAAGAAGCTACCATTGGTTCCATCAACCACACAGGCTTTCACACAAAGGCTTTCTTTTATTATTAAATTCAGCAAATGGTCATAATTTGAACAGCATTGATTGACTATAATTTCTGCTAATTATACCGTAGTGAAATTAGTGGAGACCTGTAAAATTTTTTTGTGAAATTGGTATGTTTATTGCATCAGTACTACTTTAAATTTCCATAACTGTTCCATCCCATTTGATCTTTTCATCCTTCATCTCACTATGCTATTCTTATCCCCAGTTCCATACCTCATGTGCATTACCACCCGTGGCAACCACCTTACCCCCAACCCATTGCTTGCCCCCATCAACACTTGTATTGTTGGGGCCCACCCCTAATCTTCAGTCCTGAGGAAGGGTCACTCGACCTGAAATGTTGACTGTGATTTCTCTCTTCAGATGTTGCCAGAGCTGCTGAGCTTTTGCAGCAACTTCTGTTTTTGTTTCTGACTTACAACATCTGCAGTTCATTCAGTCCTTCTCTTCCACTAATCTTGTTCTCTATTAACACAGCCTGCCTCACTGCTACCTCACTACTCTTGGCAACAGCACGTATCTCGTGTACTCATTTCTCACATCAGAACAGCTAGATCTCGAAACAACCAGTACTAAGTAAGCTAACAAAAGTATGGTGGTGGTGATAGCAAAGAAAATGTAGACAGGCACAGCGTTGAGTCCCACTCATCACTTTTTTTCTCACCCTCCATTAGGTGAGGTTGAAATGTCTTCAAGTTGGCAGTGAATGAAGAGGAGAGAAATTAGGGCAGAGAGGGAGAAAAATCAGTTGGGAGTGGTGGCTGCATACAGTCCCCATGTTACCTTAGTGTTGTGGTAAAATATTCTAATATTTAATCACTGTCTTTGTATTTACAAAAGCTCTTGGGATCGATGTCTGACTAATCAAAACAGTCTGGACGGCAAGAATTATTTATTGTTATTATCACAGACATAAAATTATTGAATGAGAACAAAACAGGTTGTCAATGAGTTAAACCTGATGTATTGTAAATGAATGCAATATTACAAAATAAAGGAATTCATCGGGTTTATTTGTGCATATTTCCAAGATCATTGAAGTACAAGCAGCATGGTGACACTACGGTTATCACTGCTGCCTCAACACCAGGGTCCTGGGTTTGATTCTGGGCAACTGTCTGTGTGGAGTTTGCATATTCTCCATGTGCCTGCTTGGGTTTCCTCCAGATACTCCGGTTTCCTACCACGGTACAAAGATGTGTGGGTTAGGTGAATTGGCCATGCTAAATTGCCCATTGTGTCCAGGGATGTGCAAGCTTAAGTGGGTTAGTCATGGGAAATCTAGATCGATAGGAATATGATAGGGGGATGGGTATGGGTGGGATGCATTTTGGAGGGTTGGTGTGGACTAGATTGGCTGAATGGCTTGCACTGTCAATGTAGGGATTCTATGATGCTACAACAGTACAGAACTTTGATCAGCTACAACTGCAAAACAGTGCACAGTTTTGCTCTTCATTTTAAAGGAAGGATGTGCTTACAATGGAGGCAGCATAGCAAAGTCAGGGACACTGGAATCATTCATGGGATGAGGCAGCTGTCCATAAAGGCTGAGTGAATTAAGTCTGTGTTTCTTGAAGTTTAGAAGACCGTGATCTCACTGGAACATAAAAGATTTTGAGTCTTGATAGGGTAAAGTGAGGTCGTTTCTGCTGCTTGGGAATCTAGAACATGGGGACACAGTCCCTGGATAAGCAACTGATCATTTAGGACTGTGAAGAGAGGAAAATTCTTTGGTCAGAGTTGTGAAAATGTGGGGAGCTCTGTACCCCAGAGAACTGTGGGAACCCCCAAGATTGAACAAGGCTGGGATAAGCAGATTTTGGTCCCCTGGGGATTGAGATATGGGCAGCAGGTGGCCAAGTGGAATTGAAATCCTAGGTAAGCAACAGATTATATTGAATTACAGAGCAGGCTTGAAGAGCTGCATCTACTCCTGCTTGTATTTCTTGACTATTCTGAAATTACTATATTGGGTTTTATAAAACAGATTTAGGGATGTTAATCATAGATTCACTAAGGTAGCATGAGAGATAAGAAGCTTAAAACATAAGTTGAGATGAAAAAACTGATGATTTCTTCACAACAGAGAAAACAAGAAATCTGGAAGTTATTCAAAGTTATGTGAATGAATAAAGAAATGAATTGAAGTATATGTTAATAGATGTTGTAGATGTCTATATGGACTTTAGTAAAGCCTTTGACAAAGTTCCACATGATAGACTGATAAGTAAAGTTAGTTCACATGGGATTCAGGGAGAGCGTGCCGTTGGGATACAAAATTGGCTTGATGGTTGGAGACATAGGGTGGTGTTGAAGGTTGTCTATCGGTCTAGAGGCCTGTGTTCAGCAGGGATTGGTGCTGGATCTGCTGTTGTTTGTCATTTATATAAATAATTTGGATGAGAATTTAGGAGGCATGGCTAATAGGTTTTCAAATGATACCGCAATTGGTGGTTTGGCCTACACTGATTATCAAGGGATCTTGATCAATTGGGCCGATCGACTGAGGAGTAGCAGATGGAGTTTAATTTGGATAAATGCGAGGTATTGCATTTTGGTGAAACGAACAAAGGCAGGACTTGTACAGTCAATGGTATTGTTCTGGATCGTATTGTCGAATTGAGAAATCCAGGCGTTCAGATACATAGTTCTTTGAAAGATGCGTTGCAGGTAGACAGGGTGGTTAAGGCATTTAGCAAGCATGCCTTCATTGCTCAGACCATTGAATATAGGAGTTGGGACGTCATGTGGTTGTACAGCACACTGAGGCCACTTTGGAGTACTGTGTACAGTTCTAGTCGCCCTGCTTTAGGAAAGGTATTATTAGATTGGAGAGGCTTCAGAAAAGATTTGCCAGGATGTTGATGGGAATGGAAGGTTTGAGTTAAAAGGAGAGGCTGGATAGACTGGGACTTTTTTCACTGGAGTGTAGGAGTTGAGGGGTGACCTTAGAGGTTCATAAAATCATGAGGGGCATAGATAAGGTCTTTTCCCTAGGGAGGGGTGTTCAAAACTAGGGGGTGTGTTTTTAAGATGAGAGGAGAAAAATTTAAAAGGGACCTCAGGAACTTTTTGACATGGGTGGTTTGTTTGTGCCAGAAAAAGTGGTAGATGCAGGTACATTTACAACATTTAAAAGTCTTTTGGACAGGTACATGAATAGGAAAGGTTTAGAGGGATATGGGCCAAATGCAGGCAAATGGGACTAGTTTATCATCTTGAATAGCATCATGGAATCCCTACAGTGTGGAAACAGGCCCTTCGGCCCAACAAGTCCACACCGATCCTTGGAGCATCCCACCCAGACCCATCCCCCTATAACTCTCCTAATCTACACATCCCTGAACACTACGGGCAATTTAGTATGGCCAATCCACCTAGCCTGCACATCTTTGGACTGTGGGAGGAAACCAGAGCACCTGGAGGAAACCCAAGCAGACACAGGGAGAATGTGCAAACTCCACACAGACAGTCGCCTGAGGGTGGAATCCAACTTGGGTCCCTGGCGCTGTGAGGCAGCAGTGCTAACCACTGAGCCACAGTGCTGCTAAACTAAACTAGTTTAGTTTTGGAAACTTGGTCAGCATGGACAAGTTGGACTGAAGGGTCTCTTTCTGTGCTGTATGGCTCTATTTACAATATACTGTGAACTAGTAAGTAGAAATTATGACTTCGTATCTTAATCTTTTAAAAAGATCTGGGGTTGGGAGATGTTTTTAAAATGCAAATTTGTCAGAACATCAAGTGCAGTGCTTGGAACAGTAGTTGAAATAGGATTAATTGTCATTTGTCAAATTGGATGTGAATACGTGTGTGAAAGGGTACAAAGGAAGAGCAAGAAACTGTGATTAAATGGACAGCCCTTTCAAAGAGAGTGTTGGCTTAATCGACCAAAAAGTCTCTTTACATGGTCAAGATCAGTGATAAATGTTGCTGATCTATAAAACTGTTAATATAATTTTAAAAGGCAACTTGGAAAAGTGAAGGACTTGAGCAATGCCTTGTTCTCATTTGGACTAATAGGCAAATTTGGTCAAAGTAGGTGAAGTGTTATTCTCTAATACAGTGGTGCATACCACGCCGTACAATAACAGAGGGAACAACTGAAGCCTTTAAATCAGCCAGGAATTCAGTGATAAAACATCTGAAACATAACAATAATAATCTCCACTAATTCGTAGCAAAACTGAACTTGTGAAAATGTGATTTGATCAAAATATCTTTCATGAGTTGAAACAAAATCTGTATATGTACAAAATGGTGTCCTCTTGCTCCCTCTCTGCCAGGCTATCAGATTAGTAGCTACAGATTAAATTTCTGTGAAGATTCTTCTGATTTAACAACATTGTAATTTTGGTAAGGTTTCTACTAAATTTACAGTGGATGATTGGGAACCTGTGGGAAAATTTTTGAATGTGTAGTTAATGCAGTTTTGTCACTGGTCTAGTAATTTCCAGTAACTCTGAGCTTAACTTCCTCTGTTTCTTGTGAAAACAGATGAGAACATCGAAAAATTTCTGGCTGTGTTTGACCGGGGTGAAGCTCTCAACCATGAGAACTACCAGAGTGTTGCAGTGAATTATGGTACACTGCCACGCTTTCAGAAGAATTGGACCAAAGGACAGAGACCAATCAGAAAAGATCAGATGCATGGTGCAAATAAGAATGCCATTCAGCAGAGACTGGCTCACAACAACCAAGCTGTTCTGCCAGACAAAAGAAAAGTGGAGCAACTTTGCAGAGATCCATCCAATATAACAACATTGAGCAGAAATCTGCAACAGACTCTGACTGAGATGCCTGATAATCATGGTTGTTCTAATCATTTTGCTGTGCATTATAGACCTGCACATGGTACTGTCCAAAACACTCTTCCAAAAAACAGCAACATTACAAAGACCTTAGATCTTCAAAAATCCTCTTATAACAAGTCTTCACACTTGAGTACTGCAGGTCCAGTTCGCCTTGATGTTCCTCCAGATGAAGATTGGAGGAAAACAACCTATACCCATCCTCGGGCCAGTGAGAGAGTGCATTTGGCTCTTCATACTACTGCAAGGACCAGCAGTACTGATATGTATTCAAGGCAGCCACCTGCTGGTCGATCAGTGACCCAACAGACCACTCCACAGCCAGGCACCAGGAGGCGTCAGTGCGCTTTATGCCAGCAGGTGTTCATCAGCACAACCATGGTCTATTGTAGGAACTGTAGTGCGTACATGGGGCGGTTTAAACCTCAGCACTGACCTTTGTGATTACGATCAACCAAAATCAAAGGCTGTCTTAAAAGCAATTTATCTTTAAAGTAGGCTAATGCTTAGGTTGAACACTGGTACAACTGCTAACTGAGTAGGTTAACACTGTAAAACTGATCTTTTATCAACTGTAATGTTGAAAATTGATAGTGCACATTTAAATGGTTAGAATAAGAAAAATTGATGAAGGCTAAAGGTCGAATGTATTTAAATTATAAAATTGACTCTTTCTGTTACTAGTTAGAAATTGTGTTTAGAGTTTTGATGCTGGATCTAAAAGCTGCACTGCTCTCCTTTGGGTATACTGAATTGATTTTTACTGTATCACAATCCTAGCCACTTCATTAGTTTGGATCTTTTCACTGATCAAAAATGTGCAGTACTTTGTACTGCAGTATAATGATCGAAATGACATTGTGATTTACATGTCAGTTTGCAAATAGACATTTTCTGATGTCATTGTCGTAAAAAGACAATTTAATAACCCATTGAACTCACTCCAAATCTATCAAGTTCAATGAAAAGAACAACTGGGGGGCCACTTTAATATTTTGTTTTAACCAATAGTACAAATTCTCTTTAAGACTCTGATTCCAGCATGTCAAAAGTTACTAAGGTGATTTTAAATATATGTAGCAGGATCCTAGCTAATGGATATTTATTTAACATGTTTTGCTGTAATTTCTCTCTTTACTATTTTAGCAGAGGTGTTCACCCATTTAATGCAATAAGGTATCGCTTCCACTAAAAAGAGTGGGGAGAAGAATTGCATAGGGCCATGGAGCTTCTGTAACTAGTGTCTTGGCTGATCTGCCTCTGGACCCCATTAATAATTTTTAATGAAGTGCAGTAACTGCATGGGCAATTATTGCCAGCTTCACATGCAGAAACTTTCCTTTTGTCTATTCCTGATCTTGAAAGAGGTTAAAAGACCAATGTTATACAATGATTCAGCTTACAGTGTAAGTTTGATACGATTGTGGTTGGTTGCAGTTTGAGATGGTGTTTGTACTAACCACCTGTGAACAATTAGTTTTTCTATAGCACACATAACTGAGGTAAAACATGTCTATTATTACTGCCCACGTGGAAGACACCTTGACACTTTACTGACCGTCCCATACATATGTATATGATTAAAATGATCTTTGATTGTAGGTCTGATGTGAGAGGCAGTGTAAAGATACTGTTTCACTGAGGGCCATTGGAGATGAAAAGCTGCTGTAAAAATAAATGAAGGATGCAGATTAAAATATTATTGAAGAAGTATATATATACCCAGTCACTGGGTACAAGTGTGATGGTGTGACAAATGGAGAAAAATTAGTTTTGATGTCTAAATATTGAATAGTTAGAAGGATGTTACAGGGCACCCAGACAGATATTTAGACGAATTGGTCCAGAGGAAAGCTTCAGCTGTGGGTACAAGTTCTGAACTTTGCCTTTAATTTCCTTCTTCTGTTATTTTTATAATGTTTATGATTCTGATTTTTATTTGTGGCAGTCTGTAAAATTCATCGTGACTTCCAGACTGCTGAAAACCCATGGGAAATGCCACCAGTAACTACTGTTGTAATATCTGCAGCTTCATGATCTTGACTATGCCACTGGTGAATGAGTACTGAGAGGTTCTGCATTAAGTACCAGGCCATCCACACCGTTGTGTATATCCTATAAGATCTCCTGATGATAAATTTATAGGTGTACAAATGTAGGTTAAGAGATTTTATTGTAGAAAACTGTTTACAGATTTGTACTGTAATTTCATACTTGTCTGCTTAGTAAAAGCTTGATATTCTTGCTAATGTATTACTGTTAAAATGTGTACAGCTTTTACAGCCAATGAGATGTGAATTGGAAAATTTCTGTATCTATTGCAGTGCTAGAAAATGCAACTCATATTTTTGCAATAAAGTATCCAAATGTGCTAATATTTGGGCTGTTGTTGGTCTGACTCTGAAGAGCAAAACACTTAAGACAAAAAGTGATATGCCTCTTT
>NC_063365.1:24382525-24392525 GCF_021869965.1 Rhincodon typus
CTTCCATCACTTTACTGATGATTGAGAGTAGACTGATGGGGCAGTAATTGGCCAATTTGGATTTGTCCTGCTTTTTATATACAGGGCATACTTGGGCAATTTTCCACACTGTTCGGTGTAATGCCAGTGTTATAACTGTAATGGAACAGCTTGGCTAGGGGAGTGGCAAGTTGTGGAGCACAAGTCATCAGTACTATTGCCAGAATGTTGTCAGAGCCCATAGCCTTTGCAGTATCCAGAGTCTCCAACTGTTTCTTGATATCATATGGAGTGAATCAAACTGGTTGAAGACAGGTATCTATAATGCTGGGGACCACTGGAGGACACCGAGATGGATCATCCACCTGGCTTTTCTGTCTGAAGATTGCTGCAAAAACTTCAGCCTTGTCTTTTTCACTGATGTGCTGTGTTCTTCCATCATTGAGGATGGGGATATTTGTGGAGCTTCCTCCTCCAGTGAGTTTTTAAATCGTCCACCACCATTCGTGACTGGATGTATCAGGACTGCAGAGCTTAGATCTGATCCGTTGGTTATGGGATTGCTTAGCTCTGTCTGTCACTTGCTGCTTATGCTGTTTGGCGTGCAAGTAGTCCTGGTTGGTGGCTTCACCAGGTTGACACCTCATCTTTAGGAATGCTTGATGCTGCTCCTGGCATGCCCTTGTGCACTCTCCATTGAACCAGGGTTACTCCCCTGGCTTGATGGTTATGCTTGAATTGGGAATATGCCACGCCAAGATATTACAGATTGTGCTGGAGTACAACTGTGCTGTTGTCCATCCTTTGAGTTGCTAGATCTGTTCGAAGTTTGTCCCATTTAGCATAGTCATAGTGCCGCACAACATGGTGGGGGTTATTCTCAATGTGAAAGGGGGACTTCATCTCCAGAAGGACTGTGCGGTGGTCGCTCTTACCAATACTGTCATGGACAGATGCATCTGGCTGGCAGATTGGTCAGCATGAGGTCAAGTATGTTTTTCCCTCTTGGTTGGTTCCCTCAACACCTTCCGCAGACCCAGTCTAGCAGCTATGTCCTTTAGGACCAAACCAGCTTAATCAGTAGTACTGCTGCTGAGCCACTCTTGGTGGTGGACATTGAAATCCCCCAGCCAGAGAACATTTTGTGCCCTTGCCATCCTCAGTTGCCTCCTCTGAGTGTTGTTCAGCATGGAGGAGTACTGATTCATCAGCCAAGAAAGGACGGTACGTGGTAATTAGCACTTTCTTGCCCATATTTAACCTGAAGTCACGAGACTTTAAGATGTCTGGCAGTCAATGTTGAGGACATCCAGAGCAACTCCCTCTCGACTGTAAACCACTGTGCTGCCCCCTTTGCTGGGTCTGTCCTGCCGATGAGACAGGACATATCCAGGGATGGTGATGGTGGTGTCTGGGACATCATCTGTAAGGGATAATTCTGTGAGTATGACTCTGTCAGGCTGTTGCTCGACTAGTCTTTGGGACAGCTCTCCCAATTTAGGCAATAGCCCTCAGATGTTCGTGAGGAGGACTACGCAGGGTCGACAGGGCTGATTCTGCCATTGCCTTTTTCGGTGCCTAGGCCGATGCCAGGTGATCCGTCCGGTTTCATTTTCTTTGAGAATTCATAGCGGTTGGTACAACTGAATAGCTTGCTAGGCCAATTCAGAGGGCAATTGAGAATCAACCACATTGCTGTGGGTCTGGAGTCATATGTCGGCCAGACCAGGTGAGGATGGCAGATTTACTTCCCTGAGGACATTAGTGAACCAGATGTGTTTTCCTGAAAATCGACAATGGTTTCATAGTCATCAGTAGATTCTTAATTCCAGAGTTTTGTTTATTGAATTCAAATTCGATCCCAGGGCATTATCTGGGTCTCTGGATTAATAGTCTAGCAATAATACTACTAGGCCATTGCCTTCCTTTATTTTGCGCACACTCGTCTACTTTGTCAAAAGTGTTCTGAAAATCCAATGCGCTACATCCCTTATTTATTCTACTAGTTATGATTTCAAGAGACTGCAATTGGTTTGTCCAGCATGATTTCCCTTTTGGCAATCCATGTTGACTTGGCAAATACCAAGTGGATTGGTCAAATGGATTGATTTATTGTTGTCACATGTACCGAGCTACAGTGAAAAATGTTGTTTTGCGTGCCGTACAGGTAGATCTTACCATACAAAGTGTACCAGGGTGGCAGAATAGAGTGCAGAATACAGTTGTTGACAGAATACAGTGTTGTTGTTTACTTGCTGGCCAAGCTAGTAAGTTTGTTTCCAGATGTTTCATCACCACATTAGGTAACATCATCAGTGCACCTCTGGTGAAGTGTTAGTGTTCTGTTACACTTGCTATTTATGTGTCTCGGTTTGCTGGGATGTGTGACATCACTTTCGGATTTGTTTCTTAGTGGTTGATATATGGGGCCCAGCTCTACATGTTTGGTAATGGAGTTCTGGTTTGAGTGCCAGGCCACCAGGAATTCTCGTGAGTGTCTTTGGTTGGTTTGTCCTCGGATGGCTACATTGTCCCAGTTGAACTGGTGTTGCTCTTTGTCCATGTACATTGAAATGAGTGATAGCTAGTTGATGTTGGTGAATCCTGATGGCTAGTTTTCTTTCGGTTTGCCCAATGTAATGTTTTTGGCTGTCTTTGTATGATATCTTGTAAATAATGTTGGTTCTGTTAGTTGTGGTTGTCAGATCCTTGATTCTTGTCAGTAGCTGTCATAGTGAAGCTGTCGGTTTGTAGGCGACCATGATTCCTAGTAGGCGTAGTAATCTGATGGTCATTTCAGATATGTACTTAATGTTTCGTAGAGTAACTAGTGTCTCTGGATGTGTTGTGTCTTCCTGTTGTGGTCTGTTGTGTCGGTATTGGTGGACCATGTTTTTCGGGTAACCTTTGTTTCTAAAGACGCTGAAAGTCAACAACCGCATCAACAACCCAAGCTACAAATCTTCTCAAAAACCTTGAACACCTACGGGGTGCAACACGCTCAAACTAGCTTGATGATAGGAAATGAATGCTAAATGACTGAGTGCCACCTGTGAGCAACTTCACATTCCACGTGAATGCATCAGAAAACAGGTACTGCCATACAGTGTACAAGACAAGCCACCGCTAAACAACCCATGAACAAGGAAAACAGCTTAATAGAATGGCTGCACAATGTTATGGGCAATGATTAACGATGTCCACAACTGCCTCAACAAATATGAGCAGAAAATTGCACGCCAAGAAACTTTGTATTCAAACTCGACCAGCCAAGAATGGATAGCAACACTAGAATGAGCCATTACCATGAAACAACAGAAGGCCAAGACCAAGAAAAGACAGACCCTAGAGGAAAAACTGACTAAACTTACCCACAACAACAATATAGACAGGGCAGACACTTGGATAAGGAACCTGTCTGACCTGCCACTCTCAGACACTGAAAAAGCCATGCTGGTATGCGGAATAAACTACAATCACAGAGATGCTAATAAAACTGACTTCCTAGCTGCACTGGAATCCACGTAAAAAAACAATGGACTCACCAAAGAAACCCACAAACTGTCAGACAGATTGTAGCCCCAACACAAAGCAGAAGGAGTGAAGGGAATACATTCGACACACTAGTGAGGAAAGCCCTACAGGGACTCAAGAGAGACAGAAACATTGTAATCCTACCAGTGGACAAAGGGCACATGACTGTCATACTAAACAGAACACACTACATCGAGAAAGCGAACACTTTTTACTTGCAGATACTGATACCTACCAATAAATGGCGACAGACCCAAAACCACAACTGGAAAATTGTATTATAACCACCCTGAGGAATCTACACAAAACGGGTGAAATTTGCAAATTTGATTACCAGAGGGATCAAACACACCCTGCTTCTACGGACTCCCCAGGTACACAAGCTGGAGGTCCTCCTCAGACCCATAGTCTCACTGCCGGGTACACCGACATACAGACTGGTGAAAGAACTACAAAGGAGACTGAAACACCTAGCAGATGGTTCAAACCACTCTATCCAGTCTGCCCAAGAATTCCTCAACATCATCAAGGACACCAGAATATATGAGGACGAGATCATGGTTTCCTTCGATGTGATTGCACTATTTTCCTCCATAAACATTCCCCTGGCTAAGGAAACACTAGCCTTGCTGCTAGACAGACTAGGGATACAGACATCCGACAACACCAACACCATCAGCAAAAACGGCACCCTCAGACTACTGGATCTGTGCCTCACAATTCACTTCACCTTCAATGGCAAGGTATATAGACAGATCAGCGGAACACCTGTGGGATCACCGATATCAAGATTAATAGCGGAAGCCGTAATGCAAAGACTGGAACAGACAGTGCCGCCCCCCCCACCATCCAACAAAAATTATGTTGATGATATCTTTGTGATTATTAAATGCTCTAAACTGGAGGAAACCCATCTACTCATAAGCAACATCCTCACCGGCATAAAATTCACCAGAGAAGAGGACAACAACAACAGACTCCCTTTCCTGGACGTAATGTCGAACCTATGGCCAATGGTGAGCTCCAGACCTGTGTACACAGGAAGGCCACCCATATGGATCAGGTACTCAACTACAATAGCAATCATCCCAATACCCACAAATGGAGCTACATCAAAACACTGTTCAAGCAAGTTGCAACACACTGCAGCACTCCGGAGTAATGCAAAGCTGAGGAAGAACATCTATAACAGCGTCTTTTGAAACAACGGTCACCTGAAAAGCGTAGTCCACCAATACTGATGCAACAGACCACAACAGGAAGACACGTCATGTCCAGAGACATTAGTTACCCTACTATACATTAACGACATATCTGAAATGACCAACAGATTACTATGCCCCCTAGGAATCACGGTAGCCGACAAACTGTCGGATACCATGCAAAGACTGCCAAAAACATTTCATAGCGCAAACCGGAAGGAAACTAGCCATCAGGATTCACCAATACCAACTAGCTACCAAGAGACATGATCAACTATCACTCATTTTAATATATATGGACAAAGAGTAACACCAGCTCGACTGGGACAATGTAGCCATCCTAGGACAAACCAACCAAAAACACTCTCAAGAATTCCTAGAGGCCTGGCACTCAAACCAGAACCCCATTATCAAACATGTAGAGCTGGACCCCATATATCAAACACTAAGAAACAAATCCGAAAGTGATGTCACACACCCCAGCAAACCGAGACATATAAATAGCAAGTGCGACAGAACACTGATGCTTCACGAGAGGCGCACTGATGATGTTACCTAGTGCGGTGATGAAACATCTGCAAACAAACCTAGCAGCTCGGCGAGCAAGTCAACAACTGTATCAACAACCTGAGCTACAAATCTTCTCAAAAACCTTGCAGAATACAACATTTTAGCTGTAGAGAAGGTGCAGACAGCGAGAGATCAGAATTAACATTTAAGACGTCTGTTGAAAAGTCTGATAACAGTGGGGAATAAACTGTTCTTGAATCTTGAATATATGTATTCAAACTTTTAGATTTGCCTGATGGAAGATAGTGCAAGAGAGTAAAACGAGTATCTTTGATTATGTTGTTACTTTCCTGAGGCAACGGAAGTCAACGAATGGAAGACTGGTTTGCATGATAGACTGGGCTGTGTTCATGACTCTCTGTAATTTCTTGGGAACAGCAGTAGCCATAACATGCTCTAATGCATCCAAAAAGAATGCATCGTATGGTGCATCTATAAAAATTGGTAAGAATCCTTGTGGAAATGCCAAATTTCCTTAGCTTCCTGAGGAAGCTGGGATATTGTTGTGCTTATTATTGTCGCGTCACTGTGAGTGGACTAGGACAGACTGTTGGTGATTAGGAACTTGACACTCTTGACCATCGCTGCCTCAGCACAATTGAAGGCCTGTTATTGCATTCTTTAATTATCAACTCTAACATTTAACTACCAGTAATGTTAAGGTAATCAGTCTTTAATATGGTTTTCCTGTTCTATACATAGATTAAAATCATTCATGATTACTATAACATCTGTGTTGCTTGCCTTTCCTGCGTTGTGTTTCATACTAACCCCTATCTTCCTACAACATTTGGATTCATGCAGACAACTTCTCTTAATTGTTCCTGCTCCCTGTTGCTTCTAAGCTCCATCCAGAATGGCTCAGAAAATCTAGATTTAGAATCAATGCCCTTTGTCAAAATTGCATTGATTTAATCTTTCACGAGTAACACTGCCCCACATCTTTTCTCCTTTTTTCCCGTCTCTTTGCAGATACAGACATAGAAAATAGGTGCAGGAGTAGGCCATTTGGCCCTTCAAGCCTGCACCATCATTCAATATGATCATGGCTGATCACGCAATTTCAGTACCCCACTCCCACTTTCTCTCCATACCCCTTGATCCCTTCAGCACGTTCAGCTCCTTCAGGTCAACAGTTTTCTGTCGTAGAGAATTCCACAGGTTCACAACTCTCTGAGTGAAGAAATTCTTCTTCATCTCAGTCTTGAATGGCTTGCCTCTTATTCTTAGACTGTGACCCCCAGTTCTGGACTTCCCCAACATTGGGAACATTCTTACCACATCTAGCTTGTCTAGTCCCATCAGGATTTTATATGTTTCTAGGAGATCCCTGCTCATTCTTCTAAATACCAGTGAGTACAAGCCTAGTCAATCCAGTCTTTCTTCATATGTCAATCTTATCATCCCAGGAATCAGTCTGGTGAACCTTCACGGACTCCCTCCATAGCAAGAATGTCCTTTCTCAGACTAGGAGACCAAAAATGCATATAATACTCAAGATGTGGCCTCACCAAGGCCCTGTATAACTGCAGCAAGACATGCCTACTCCTATACTCAAATCCTCTCGCTATGAAGGCCAGCATGTCAGCTTGTCTAGCTGCATGCCAATCTTCAGCAACTGTTCCACCACGATATCCAAGTCTTGTTGCACTTCATCTCATCAGTTCTGAGCAAGGGTCACCAGACACATAATGTTAACTCTGATTTCTCTTCACAGATGCTACCAGACTTGCTGAGCTTTTCCAGCAACTTCTGTTTTTGCCTCCATACAAGCAATTGTATTGTACCCATTTGCAACTCTTTGAATTGTTAACTCATTTACTTCATTGTGAACGCTCCATGTATTAAGAGAGCATACCTTTCAGATTTGTCTTATGCACATGATTACACATTTTGTTTGTACTATGGCCCTTTTTGCCACTAGCCCTTGTTTCTCTGCCTTACTTTATGTTTTGACTTTTCTATCTTTAATTTCCATATTATTTTTCCCTCTCTTGCATCCCTGCTCAAGTTCCCAGCCCGCTGCTACTCTAATTTACACTCTCCCCAACAGAACTCATGAAGGCTGTGAGAGCATATTGGGCCCAGTCCTTCTGGGATACAGCCTGTTCAGTTTGTACAACTTCTAGCTTCCCCCAAATCACTCCCAATGCCTCAGAAAAGTAAATTCTGATCTCTTGAGCCACACTTCCATTCCTGATCACACTTGCATGCAAATGGAATCATAGTACCAAGAAAATGTGTAAAATTATCAAAAAATTCTTTCAAAAGATACTACATTTGAGTGCATAAAGTATTTACAATAAGGAAGATTAATTAACAGCACAAAATGTTGTAAATGGATATGATATGATTGTGAGACATGGTCGCAGGGTGACCAAGCTGGGAACTGAACATTCAAAGATATTCAATCTTCAAGAAGGACAAGAAAAAAAGAAAAGGCAGTTGCAGGTGTGGTGTGCCAAGTTAGTGAAAAATAAAATCATTTCAATAGTGAGAGAAATATTTTGGTACAGGAAATCGAGATATGGAATACCTCTGGGTGAGCTAAAATTCAAGGGCTAGAAAACATTGGTGGGAGTTATCTATAGGCCTCCAAACAGTGATGGTAAGATTAAGGGATGTCATTTTTCAGAAAATTAGTTATGTATTTGACAAGGGTGTTACAATAATTATGGGTGATTTTAGATCAGTCAAACCACATTAGAATAACTCTGTGGCAACTTGAGTACAAGTTTTTTTTTGCACCAGTATGTTCGGGACCCAAACAGAACAGGCAATCCTGTATTTGTTTTTTTGTGTAATGTTTAATTAATAATGTTGTGAGAGGCCCTTTAGAAAAATGACCATAACATGGTCAAATTCTTCACTGGGATAGACAGTGAAGTGGTCTAAAGTTGCTAGAAAAAATAGCAAGCCTGAGAACTGGAAATAGTTTAAAATTCAGCAAATGAAGACCAGATAGTCAATTTAAGATACACTTGCAAGGAAAATAAAAGTTTCCTGCAAGAGTTCCTAAACATGTAAAAGGAAAGTGATTAGCACAGAAAAATGCAGGCCACTTACAGTCTGAAACAGGAGAGTCAATTTTGGAGATTGAGGAAATGTCAGAAAAATTAAATAGCTACTTTAGTCTATATTCATAGAAGAAGAAACAATTTCTGTAAATAATAAATCAATTGGCAAAGAGCTAAATTTAATGGGGCAAGTACAACAGGTTTGATTGGAATAAGAGGTTGGCTGGTAAAATGGTAACTGAACAATGGGCCAGCTTCAAAGAGCAGATGCTTTGGATAAAATTGATATATAGTTCCTTGAATGGAAAAGGTAGGACAAATATGTCCAGAGTTCTGTGGGTGACAAAGGAAGTAGAAATTAGCATGAGAAAGAGAAAATGTACTTGTGACCAGTGTAAGGCAGAAAGTACACTTGAGAATCAGTCGGGTACCAAAAGTTTTAGGGGAGGTGACAAAGAAAATAAGAGAAGCAAAGAGGAACAATGAGGAAAGACTAGCAGTGAATTAAAAGGGAAATTCCAAGGTCTTTGATAGCCATACCAACAGTAAGAGAGTGGTTAAAGAGAAGTATGGCTGATTAGAGACCCAAAGGTGGATGTGTACATGGAAGTATAACTGAAGTGTTAAGTAATACTTTACATCTCTTTATCAAAGAAGCAGATACTGCCCAGTCCATGGTGATAAAGGACAAGACTGTACTGGAAGGGTCTGAGATTAATAAGGAAGGAGATTGTTGACACTTAAAGTTAACAAGGCACAGGGACTGGATGTGATTCATCCAAGGATTTTGAAGGAAGTGAGGGTAGAAATTGCAGGTGCACTGCCCATAATATTTAAGTCTTCCCTGGACTCAGGAGGTGCCAGAAGACTGGTGGATTGCAAACATTATGACACTGTTCAAGAAAGGTTGTAAGGTTAATCTCAGCAATTGCAGACCAGTTAGGTTTACCCTACAGTAGTTTACCCTACAATTCTCCATGGCTTACTATCATCTGCAGTTGAGATTTTGCCCTCAACGCCAACACGCAAGTCTTTTTTTTTCAAATTTGTTCGTTTTGTGGGAAGTGGGTATCATTTTTTTTATTTAAAAAAAAATACTTTATTCGTAGAAAATACAAAAAATAGACACATTTGCACACCTACCCGGTCATGCTAGCCGCTCCGGGTTACCCTGGGGGTAAGCACACCAACTAAAGGAAAAAAAGCAAAAAAAAAATCTCCGGCGGTCATCTCTACTCGTGGTCATAGTTGGCCCCCTGAGCAGTTGGAGGAGGCGCCAGCTGGGCCCAGTTTCTGAACAGGGCCCTAATACGGTACGGCCGAGGGGTCTTACATGGTGGTCTTTCCCCACCGCGCCTTGGCGGCGGCTGCCCCAAGCTTTAGTGCGTCCCTCAACACGTAGTCCTGAACCTTGGAGTGCGCCAGTCTGCAACACTCGGTCGGGGTCAGTTCTTTCAACTGGAAGACCAGCAAGTTGCGGGCAGACCAGAGAGCGTCTTTCACCGCATTGATGGTCCTCCAGGCGCAGTTGATGTTGGTCTCGGTGTGCGTCCCGGGAAACAGCCCGTAGAGCACGGAGTCCCGTGTCACGGAGCTGCTCGGGACGAACCTCGACACAAACCACTGCATTCCCCTCCAGACCTCCTGCGCATAGGCGCACTCCAGAAGGAGGTGATAGACTGTCTCGTCACCCCCGCA
>NC_063365.1:24393025-24406830 GCF_021869965.1 Rhincodon typus
CTTTGGAAGAAGAAACAACATGAGGTTGTATTTGATGAATGGCAGGACACTGGGTAGCTTAGAGGGATAGAGAGATCTTGGGGCAATAATTGACAGATCCCTAAAGTCAGCAGAGTACATGAATAGGATAGTTAAGAAGGCATATGAACCACATGCTTTCATGAGTTGTAGCATAGAGTATAAGAGAAAGAAAGTAATTTTAGAGTTGTACAGAGCATTGGTTAGGCTACAACTGGAGTAGTGTGTGCAGTTCTGGTCACCTTACTACAGGAAGGATGTGATAGCACTGGAGGGGGTACAGAGGAGGTTCACTAGGATGTTGCCTGGGATGGAGAAATTGAGCTATAAGGAGAAACTAGATAGGCTTGGATTGTTTTCTTTACAGCAGAGAAGACTGAGGAAGGATATGATTGAGATGTATAAGATTTTGAGGGGTATGGACAGGGTGAATAGCGGTTCCCCTTGGTTGACGGATCAATCACAAGAGGATATAGTTTTAGGCTAAGGGGCAGGAGATTCAGAGGGGATTTGGGAAAAAACCCCTTTTTCACTCAGTGGGTGGTGGGAACAGGAATGCACTGCCTGGGAAGGTTGTGGAGGCTGGAAACCTTACAACCTTTAAAAAATATTTGAATGAGTACTTCAAAATCATGACATTCAAGGATATGGGACAAGTGCAGGAAATTAGGATTAGTGCACTTCTAGTGATAGTTATAATGGTGTAGACTCAATGGGCCAAAGGGCCTTGCACTGGATAAATCTATGAATCTATCTATGAATTTATTGAGCCAATCTTGCGAGAGCCTACCCCAGAAATGATTTCAAGATAGCACTCTAAATCAATAAGGATTCATCAGATACTTGTACAATGTAATTCACTGACACAATAAATGAAAGAATTCTGAAATGGCCTAATTTAGACAAATACCTTATTTTTCACATATCAAAAATGGCAGAGGTGCCTAAAGTCTTTGGTCTTAATCTACACCCTTTATCCTCTGTTCTGGTCTGTCAACATTCAGGCCCCATAGCTGCCTCTGGCAGTCTGCTGTATCAGCAGCATTTTGAGCTTGCTTGTCTATTTTTATTTTTATCCTGTCTACTTTTCTTGAATAAGAATAAAATTAATTGTATAATGAATCTCACCTAATCGGGCTAATTAAATCTCCTACTTCTTTCTAAGCTAACTGCTTACCCCATTTTAAGATTTTATAAATCTTCCCCAAATAAATTGATATGGGATTAACCCATGCTATACCCAATATTTTCCCTTTACGCAAGTATAGTCAGTCTCTTGGAAAGGAGGTTTTCAGAGCAAGACCTTTGAGTGTAAGAGTTGGGACATCATGTTGGGATTGTACAGGACATTGGTGAGGCCCCTTCTGGAGGACAGTGTACAGTTCTGGTCACTCTGCTATCAGAAGGATATTATTAAATTGGAGAAGATTCAGAAATGATTTACCAGAATGTAGCCAGCAGTAGAGGGTTTGAACTATAAAGATAGACTAGCACTCTTTCCTGGAGCATAGGAGGTTGAGGGATGACCTTATAGAGGTTTATAAAATCATGTGGGGCATGGATAAAGTGAATAGCAATATTCTTTTCCCTCGGGTGTGCGAGTTCAAAACTAGGGGGCATATTTTTAAGGTGAGAGGAGAAAGATTTAAAAAGGACATGAGGGGCAACTTCTTTATACAAACAGTGCTTCATATGTGGAATGAACTGCCTGAGGAAGGGGTGGATGGAGTTACAGTTACAACATTTAAAAGACATCAGGGTAAGTACATGAATGGGAAAGGTTTGAAGGGACATGGGCCAACTGCAGGCAGGTGGGACGAGTTTGGTTTGCGAATATGGTCAGTATGGGCTAGCTGGACCGAAGGGTCTGTTTCTATGCTCTATGACTCTATAATTAGGGGAATAAGATAACTCAGTAGAAAAGTTTAATTTGTATGAATTCCAGACCTAGAGTGTTTGGTTAGAAATGTGCAGGTTATTTACAAGCTGAGAAACTCTAAGCTCTCAATTTTGTATTTATGTAAGAAAACTTCACAATTTATATAACAGAAAATGGGAGAATCAGTTAAGTTGAACTTACACTAAAGGTATAATTTCTCTGGATTTGAATCCCTGTAAAGCGATAGAGTTTGAGAATAGGTTGAAACTTTATTTTGCTAAGCATTTTTCTAACTGTTCCGTATCTAGAGAGTTTTTTTTTGCCTTTTCTTCAATAGACATCTTTTGACTTATTATGGAAACTCTGCAGTCTTGTGTGACTGTGTTTCAGTGAATGACCACCACATTAACTAACATTTTTTTTAAAATGATCTATTGCGTCAGATTTCATACTGTGATCAGACTTGCACAGAAATACCATCAGGCTGGAATAACAACAACTGGATGCTCATCTAGTATTTGAAGTAATTGAATTTAAGAGGGCTGTTACTTAAACAAATGAGTATGTAGAGGTGTGGAACGGAACCATAGAGTGTTATGTTGAAGTTTGTTGCACAGATTGAATTTTTTAAGATTTCTTTCCACATTGCTAACCATTTGCTGGAAGTAGAAGATACAACAGTGAATCATTTTAAACCTTTCAATAACACTAAACTGAGGGAGTTTAGAGATGTTTCGATTTTAATGTTGCAGGGTGTTTTGATAGTTGCCACTATGACAGTGTACACAAGTTTGTCAGAAGAATAATCTGCAGATTATGAAACTGGTAACATTCAATGCTTTCCAGCATCTCCCGGAAGCTTATCAAATAAAAGCTGGTGCAAGAAAGAAACCTAATCGGACATATGTAGAATTTGTAAGAGAAAAAGAAATCAGTATATTTTAACAATTCTGGATATTTCAACAAAATTTCCTAAAGCAGAGATATAAAAACATTTTTATGTTTGCAGACTATGGACTTAAAATGGGAAAAGATACCGTTTTAAAACATGGGAGCTGTTTTAGAAACAAGTCACTGGAGCATATTGAATGTTGGACACATTGTGTTGTCTTATTGGAGTAGTGAGAGAGAAGTCCATTGGCACCAAATATGTCTGTGTTCAGGACACTTCTGCCCAGAGAAGTGATGATTGGCCTTTCAATTAACACCAGATTTCCCACCTAAAAGGACCAAAGTTTGGAAGTTTGTTGCAAGTTGTTAGTATTGTTGCCTGTCTGTCGTGAAACATTAAGAGCAAGATTGACTGAACCTTATGAAATCAAAGAAAATTTCCTTGATGTAAATTAAAACAGGAGGAAAGGTCAGCCAGTGTGTCGTATTAATATGTTTAAAAGGTAATATGACAGCAACACATCTGATCCAGTCCTGGTATGTAATTTATATATATACATTAATATCATTTGGATTTTGAACTAGTGCCATGTGAACTTTTGTCTTGATATTTGACGGTGTTTAATAATCAATTTGTCAGTCTTTCCAGATCCATGATTTTAAGCCAGTCTGACTGGGGGTCATTCATGTACGATAATGCATTGTTTGCATTGTGAGAGTTTTATAATCAGAGAACAAATATGAGAAAATGTGCTCTAATGTGTGGAGATATATATATACACACACACATATATATATATTAACATAATCTATTTAAAGCTTGGAATTTGAACTAGTGGTGTGGTGTGTGTGTGTGATAAGATTTAATGATTGATTACAGAAAAACTTAGAAGTTAATGTGATTTTTTTCTAAAACACAGTAGGAGAGAGAGACTTTCTGGAGAGTACTGAGGTGTTGTTTTCATGGTTGACATATATGGGCAAGTAAGGTAAACAGTTGCTCATTTGGCTTCAAGTAGAAGGATCCAGAGATTTTTTTGGCTGAGGAAAAACATCCATAACTTGAAGAAAACCTCTTTGGGTTGGCCGGTTTACATAAGTCATGGTTGAACCTGGATGTATAAGACAGTTGCTCCTGAAGAAAGGGGATAGCTTTGAACTGTTAAGAAATAGGTTATCTCAGTGTAAGGAGTTTATTTTGAAGCTCTGAAGAGGTTATTTCAAGTTGAGAAAGTCTAAGTTGTATGAGGGCTCAAAGAAAAAGCTACCAGATTCTCAAGACTGAGAATGCTGTGAAATTAAGTCCTAATGATGTGATAGAAAAGGGAATTCCCTCTGATATGAATCTTGTAAAGCAGAGCTGTCAAGATTAGTCGGATTATATTTTACTGTATATTTCAAAATCTTTAAACGTGTGATAAACGTAAATAGTTTGCTGTACTCTATTTTTATTTATTTTGCATAATAAACATCTGTTCTATTGTTAAAACTGAATCTGCAGCTTCAATGCTTATGTTTCAGTGAAAGACCATCTTGTTAAAACCAGCCGGATTTCAGTTTGAAATCTGATTTGTACAGTAGTAACATCAGCTGGGATCATTACACAGCTAATGTATTATCTTCTCTTTATCAAATTATCCGATGAAGTATCTCAGCACGGTCCTCTTTTACAATTATTTGAACATCATCTTTTTTTTTTGGTAAAGACAAATGCAAAGTTTTCATTTCCTGCACTGTTGGCCTTGTTCTCCCTATGTCAGCTCCAATTTTGAACAACCCAGATCCTGCTGTAAAAATAATTGTATGAACAGCACTTTTGGTTACTGCCATAAACCACCAGGGACACCTGTCCTGAAGATCAGATACCTTATGAATTGTGACTCACCACAACCTGCTAGTTTATCACACAACTTCATTGTTGACCCTGCAAAAGCAGCTCACCCTCAACCTCAACATAAAGTTGCTGCAGTTAATCTTCATTGACCATTAATGAAAGTCCACAGAAAGTTCAGTCCAGTGAAAGTTCAGTGAATTGTTATTGGGAGATTTTAAAAAATGGTAAATTTTAAATGTTGTTTTTTCCCTATTTGTCCTTTGTTTTTTTTTGTGTTGCTCTCTTAATCCAATCTTTCTTTCCCTTTTTATCTCTCTATACCAGATTCGTAAAACAGCAGCAATCTGACTGAGAACACTAAACTGCAAGATGATCAAGCCTGTGTTCTCAGGGACACCTCTACAGTAATGAGACCTGGATAACATATGTTAGGCAGGAGAAAAGGCTGAACAGTTTCCACCTTCACTGTCTGAAATGTATCTTTGGTATGTCTAGGTAGGTGCTATGACTAGGTGAGGCTTTAAACTGAGACCATAATTGTTTAGTTAGTGTCTTTGATCATCATATGAGGACTATGTGTTTTTGAAGGCTGGGAACCTAAATGAGAAAGAACTGGTTTGAAAAAAATCAGTGTTTTGGCAAGGGTGCTACATGCCAGTTTTCGTATTAACAACTGTTTGAACAAGCAGTAATTGAAGAGTTGATTTGGAGATGATTGGGATGCACTTTATGCTGGCAACAAAAGATTGTTTGGGCAATGGACTAGCGAACAGTTAACAATGAAAAAGAACTTTTTTGGCTGATAACAATTCTGGAAACTGGAAACAAAAAAAGAAATTGCTGGAAAAACTCAGCAGGTCTGGCAGCATCTGCAGAGAGAAAGTAGAGTTAACATTTTAGGTCTACAGACCCTTCTGAAAAAAAGTTTTTCCAGCAATTTCTGATTTTGTTTCTGATTTCCAGCATCTGCAGCTCCTTGGTTTTTCTGGAAACTGGGAGCAAGTTTCAGAGGCAGAGAGAAGTTCGGTTCTTTCCCAACTCAGGAGCATTCTCTATCCTCCGTAGTCCAAACTCATTTAAACTTGAAGAAAACCAGTTTAATTTTCCTGCAACTGTTTAGTGAGCCATGCCTTTTGACTGATGGGTCAAAGACTTTTACTGAGGAAACCAGCCACTCTGTGTCTCTTACCAATCAGTGGAAGAAACCAGACAAGGACAATTGAAGCAATGCACTAGCCAACAGAAAAATTATAAGGATCATCTCCACAACAGAACCTGGGAATAAAGACCACTGAATTGTGTTTATAGTTTTTTGCTTCTGTTCATAACCCCGCATGTTTGTAAATGGGAGGGGGGGGTGTTTTATAAGGGGACCAATGTTTTAATTAGTACCACTATATGCCTACAGTATATAACTGTATTCCTATAGCTAAAATCTAATTGCTTGTAATAAATAGTGATTCTTGTTCAGTACAGAAATCTGGTGTGCACTTTTCATCAGTCTGCTTTGAACTTTGTGTACCTTTAAAACTCTTCAATATTTGTAACAACTGTGGGAGTAGCAGGATAGCTGCAATCAGTATTAGTGAGTTATCCATCTTCTGATGTTTCTATTTAGTGTGTCTTGTTACTGGATGCCTTTCTTTCTTTCTTCAGAGACAGAGAAAGCCTTTTTAAATTAATTTTCACAAATTCATCTCCTCTGCTGCGCTAAAAGCAATGCCCTGAAATACCTGCTTGTTTTGTGCATTCCATCTACACAAGTTGTTTTTTTAAGTTCACTAATTTTAGAAGAGTTCCATCTCCGATATGTGAAAATTTCCATAAAGGTGTAAATCAGAATAGGAGCTGTGCATTTTTTTCACACATGACTGATTTCGATGCCTTTTGATGAAATGTTAATTTCAGTTCAGACTGATTTTGTTTTTTTCATACAAGCGATGATCACTACCTGTTTGGTCTGTGGCCATTTCAAGTCAGTGTTTTTGTCACTTTTTATAAGCATTTTAGCCACAAATGTCCCAAGTTTTAAAAATCAGATGTTGAATTTGAAAACTAACAGTCCATATTTTAATAGTACTGTGACGCAGGACAAAATCCCCAAATCAGAGGTTCTGGAGTGTGTTAATTCAATTAGCATACATTCATCATTAAGCCAATTATGTCTCATTTGCTCAATCATGTTCATCAGAGAAATGACAGACACATGTCCAAAAATCTTTCTGCACAGTGAATTGGCCACTGGGCTGACCATCTTCCCAAATCTGTGTACGGAGATACCTGAAATGATGGATATTGACAATTGGAAGACAGTCACCGATGGCCGTGAATGCAGGAGACTGTTTGGGAGGGCGTGGGAAGAGGTGAGCAGAAACCACAAAGCTCACATGACTGAGAAGAGACCCTGAGTAAGTAGAAGCCAGAAAATCCAGCGAAACGTGCACCTTCTCGGGTCCCTGCCATCTTTTGCAAGAGGACCAGAGCCCTGAGCCACACCAGGCAATGCTAAACATACATTTGACCACTAAGGCATAAACTATCAACTTATGAGAGGCCTGACCTGATTTGACTCAAATTCATCAATTCTAATATCCACTCACTTCTCAATAATTGTACTGTTTATTTCTCAGTCTTTTAATCTCGTTAGTTTAGCAGATAAACAATTTGGCCCATTGCTCACTCAGGCTCCGGTGGTCTGTAAATCTCACCATGCCAATAACAGCTTGCATTTCCAGTTAAAAGTGTTTAAACCTAAACATGTACAAACAAGTGCACAATGTGCATTTCTGGACATGCTGCAAACTCACTGACTCCAGCAAAACTTTGGCCAGAATTCTTAGAAGAGAAAATCAGTTCCAAAATCATGCATCACATTTCAGCCTAGCCATGTCACCTCATAGTGAAATTACAACACACCTCAGCCTTTGGAAAATTATTCAGTCACAAGAAATAAATTGCATTTATTCACAAAATATTTGCTTCCTCATTCTCCTGTAGGATGTGAGCATCAATAGCAAGGCCAGCATTTTTTGCCCAGTCCCCAATTCCCTGGAATGGAGTGGCTTCAAAGGGCAGTCAAGAGTCAGTCACAGTGTGGTATGTCTGGAGTCACTTGTAGACCAGACTAGGTGAGGCTGGTGGATTTCCTTTGATAAACATCATTTGTGAACCAGATGTATTTTTATGATAATTGATGGTCACCATGTCTGAAGTTAGATTTCAATTCCTGATATTTTGATTGAATATAAATCCCACCAGTTGCCTTGATACGATTCACATGCATGTCCCCAGATCTTTAGCCTGGACCTCATAATTACAAGTATAGTGATGTTACCATCACGTCACCATTTCTCCCCGCCCCCCAGCATCATCCATCATTTATCAACTATGGAATTCCTGTGTACAGAGGTTCTGGGAAAAGGCACACATGAGTTACAGAATATGAGAGGACAGACGTTATAGCTGGTGATAGGGAGTGCTCAGGTGTGCTACAGAATAAGAAGGAGACATGCATGTTACAGAATGGGGTAGGGTCCTGGGTCAGGAGTGGCACCAGGTCCCATGATTTCTGCCCCTTGTCTGCAACCCCTCAGAGACTGGCAGAACTTCAACAGTAGAGAAAACAAACAGCATGTGGGGGATTATTTTGGAGAAAGTGCCTCAGGCCAAAAAGTGATCAAAGCAAATCTTTCCAGGTAGTAAAACTATAATTGTATAAAGCACTAAAGCTGGCTCATGTATCACATAAAAGCTGCAGAATTAAATCACGATGTGCAGCAAGGCTTTCAGGAAGAGGAGCACAGTATGATTCACTCTCAAAGTAAACACAATTAATCATTTCTGTCTGCCCAATGCTCCAAGACCAAATGCTGAATGGATATTATCGAACAGGGAACAGAATAAGAGGAGATTTAAGATCCATTTAGGCGAAAAGAAACAGCAAATGGACAGAGTAATAGTTATTATAATTGAGGCTACAGAATAAAAAGGCAGGGAAATGTGCCAGAAATCCATCAGTTAAGGCAGGATGTTTAGATACTTGAGACTATTGGCTTTGGTGAAGTTACTGTCTTCAGGGAAAGATGCAACAACAGATTTGTAAGAAGATACATCGACCTTTCAGCTCAAGGACAACTTTGGGGATAAATCTTGCTGGAGTTGTACATTTCATTGTGTCCTCCAATAGACTGTTTCTCCCACTGACCACTTTAATATAATTCAGAACGAAACTGGCTGGGAATTTGCATTGGCAACAGCACAGCAAAGGAAACCATGACATCAGGAACCTCAGAAACAAAAACAGAAATTTCTGGAAGAACTCAGCAGGTCTGGCAACATCTTTTGAGAGAAAGCAGAGTTAACATTTCAGGTCCAGCGATCCTTCTTCGGAACCGTTCTGAAGAAGGGTCGCTGGACCCGAAACATTAATGCTGCTTTCTCTTGAAAGATACTGTCAGACCTGCTGAGTTCTTCCAGCAATTTCTGTTCTTGTTTCTGATTTCCAACATCTGCAGTTCTTTGGTTTATCATCTGGAACCTCAGTGACTTATTCTATTTCTGGGCCAGAGAGATTGAGTAATATTGCATTAACAGTTATCACACAATTAATAGGGTACTTACACTCTTCATTACAAGTTTTAACTTTCTGCAGCAAGTTTAGTGGGTAAGTAATGTGCAAATCCAGCATAGAGCTGATGCCAAGGACATAAAATATACAGGTGAAGATTTCACAAATTGTGAGAAGAGGAATTATATGAAGTTTCTCACTGGAATCAGGAAATCAGTGTCAAGGTTGTAGACATGCTCGCTGAGCCGGTGTGTTTGGTTGCAGACAATTCATCACCTTGCTAGATAACATTGTCAGTGCACTTCTGGTGAAGTGTTGGGTGTTTTGTTATTTATCCGCCTCCATTTCCTGGGATGGTTGGTATTACTTCCGGTTCTGTTTCTCAGTAGTTTGTACATTGGGTCCAGTTCAATGTGTTTGTTGACGGAGTTTTGGTTGGAATGCCAGGCCTCTAGGAATTCCCTGGCGTGTCTCTGTTTGACTCATGCTATTATGGATGTGTTGTTCCAGTCGAATTTGTGTCCTTCTTTGACCATGTGTTTTCTTCCAGTTTGGCCTATGTAATGTTTCTCACAGTCCTTGTATGGTATTTTTTATATTACGTTAGTTTTATTGGTTGTGGGTATAAAGGATCCCATACCCACAACTAATAAAATGACCCGAGCGACAAATCTTCTCAAAAACTTTAAATCAGTGTTAGAAAAATATCTATATTCAAGGACAGGCAGGTGGAATCAGATACTTGGCAGGACTGGTAAAAGAAGGATTTACCTCCACACAACATTTGAGCTCTGGATCTGATCCTAAGATCAATCTGGAGGAGATTGAAAGCTTTTCTCAAGGCCAGGAGACTTCCTGCACAATGGAATGTGACCTAACAATCAAAGGCACATCTCCAGCAAAGCATTTATTTATCAGCACTTACATCAATTGACGTAATGGCACATTCCATTCAATATGTTAAAACATTACTTAGCCTTTAATGTTCCCAAGGAACAGGAAACCAGAGAGATGAGTTGGAAATGACTAAATTATTACTCAGAAATAATTTGATTGCCGTTTAATTGATTGGGACAGAAAGTTAGTAAGTGGAGTGAAGGGAATGGATTTCAGGAGTATTTGCAGAACTCTTACTTGACAAGAAATATGGTTACGAGGGATGAGAAAACCCAGGCAGAAACACTAAATGTGGGTCAGGAGTTTAAGTATTGTGACCACAACATGATAAGAACATAAAAGGTTGATGGAGAAATAGGTCATTCATCCTATCAAGTCTGCTCTGTCATTCAAAGAGGTCATGGCTAATCTGATCAGACAAATTCCATTTTTCTGTAACTCTTGATTTACTTAATGATTAAAAATCTCAACTTTGCATATGTTTAGTTAGCCAAAGTCAACAGCCCTCTGCAGTAAAAAATTCCACAGATTGACAATCTTTTAACAGTCTAGTCCAACCAACTCTGTCCTCATTTCTTTATAATTACCCTTATTTGTTTTTAATTACCTTTATTTAAGTTTAGCACAGTTTTTTCCAACCCAAATTTCTAACTCTCAAACCGAATGCGAAATTCTACCATGTTATGGACACTTTTCCGAGAGTATCTTTTAACCTTCTATTAAATTTGCCTTGTTACACATCACCAAATCCAAAATAGCCTGATCCCTGGTTGGATCCATGACACATTGTTCTGGGATACTTTCCCAAATACACTCCATGATTTTTTTCCTTGTGGCTACCCTTGATAAATTTGATTTTCCTAATTTACATGAAGATTAAAATCATCCATGATTAATGTACTGTCTATCTTACATGCCCTCATTATCTCCTGATTTGTTCACTGTTCTACAGTAGAGCTAATAGACTAAAGATCACTTTCTTCAGTGTCATCTTCATCTTGTTATTTCTTACTTCTACTCATAGATTCTACATTTCCTGCTCCATAATTATTTCCTGTTATTGTACTAATTCAATCTGTAACTAACAAAGCGCTCCCCTCCACCCTTTTCTTCTTGCCTGTCCTTTTCAAAAGTCACATACCCCTGAATATTTAGTTTCCAGCTTTGATCTCCTTGTAACCAAGTCTCCATAATGGCTATAAGATCACACCCATTAAACCTTTGTGCTGTTGATTCATTTACTTTGTTCTGAATACAACGCACATTTAAGTAAAGAGTGATTAATTTTGACTTTTTACCGTATTTGCCCCTTTGACGCCACTTGCTTTTTTTTATATTTTTACACTCTGTCCCTTCCTGACATTCTGAGTGTAAGTACCTAAATAGCTGTTCTGAAATGCTGCTGTATCCTTTTGCTTTGTAAGAGTGTGTACCTACCTTCGCCCTCTAACACTCTACAGCTCTAGTTTTTTCAATTCGTAAGGACATTAGTCCCAGCACAGTTCAAGTGAAGCCTGTCCCATCAGAACAGCTCCCTTCTAACCCAGGAACTGTTACCCATTCCACCCACACCAATCTTTAAGGCACACATTTAACTCTTTGACTTTGCTTTCCCTAAGCTAGTCCATCACTCTGGTTATAATCCTGAGATTAATACCTTGGAGGTTCTGCTTTTTAATTTAGCTCCTAACTGTTGAAATTCTTTCAGCAGAACTTCTTTTCTAGTCCCAGAAATGTCGCCGGGTTCTATGTAATTGACGACAACTGGATCCCTCCTTCCCCATGCCAAGTTCCTCTCCATCCTTGCGGAGATATCCTTAACATTGGCACTGGGCAGGCAACACAGCCTCCAGGACTCATGCTCACGGCTGCAGTATCTGGAGAACGGTATCCATCCCCCTCGATTATATCGTCCCTTACTACTGCTACATTTCTATTTCTCCCCACAACAGGAATGGTTCCCTGTACCACAGTGCCATGGTCTGTTCGCCCATCCTCACTGCAGTCCCCACTTTCATCCACGCAACTTGCAATAACCTCATAACTGTCAGACAATTTGCAGGGATTGAGGCTCCTCAAACAATAGCTTTGGATCCCCGTATGCGCCTCACCTGCAATCACACCCTCCTGTTCCTAATCACAAACAAGATTTGAAAGATCTCATCTGAGGAGTATGACCACCTCCTGGAATAATGTGCCAGGTAAGTTTTTTATACAGAGGGTGGTGGATGCCTGGAACTTGCTGCCGGAGAGGTAGTGGAAGCAGATACGACAGCGACTTTTAAAGGCCGTTTTGACAAATATATGAATATGATGGAAATAGAGGGATACAGTCCCCGCAAGGTTAGGGGGTTTTAGTTGTAACAGGCAACATGTCGGTGCAGGTTTGGAGGGCAGAAGGGCCTGTTCCTGTGCTGTAATTTTTTTTGTTCTTTGTTCTTTCTAACATTACCCCTCCTTGATGTAGCTCGGCCTCCAGCTCCTCAACTCAGGTCTGAGGTTCCTTGAGTTTAAGACTGGAAACCTCTTTAAAGTTACCAGTCAGGCTTCTTCCTCAGGCAGCTCGGGAAATTTGGCATGTCCATAAGGTTCCTCACCAACTTTTACAGATGCACCATAGAAAGCATACTGTCCAGGTGCATAACGGCCTGGTATGGCAACTGCTCTGCCCAGGACCATGAGAAACTACAGAAGGTGGTGTGCACAGCCCAGACCACCACGGAAGCCAACCTTCCATCCATGGACTCCATTTACATGGCTCGCTGCTGCGGAAAGACGGCCAACATGATCAAAGACCCATCACACCCCGGTAATGGTCTCCTACAACCTCTTCCGTCAGGCAGAAGAAACAGAAACCTGAACACACACACCAGCAGGTTCAGGGACAGCCTACTCCCGGCTGTTATTAGACTGTTATTAGACTCCCTAGCCTCAAATAATGTTGGTCTTGCTAACGTTGAACTTGCCTCGTGCACACCCTGTGCAATGTAATCTGTGTGCTTCTAAGTTTTTTTTTCACCCTGTATGCCCTTGCTTACTATGATCTGCTTTTCACAGCTTTTCACAGTACTTAGGTACACATGACAATAAATAAATCAAATCAAATCAAATCAGAGTGTGAGGCATGTGTTGCATACTAGAAGCTACATGTAAAATATGTAGAGACTTTGTTTTATGTAGACCAAAGATATTGGGACATACTTTGCATCCTTTTCACAAAAAGGTGTCATGGAGATGGCCAGGCTCTGCTCCATCCCTCTGGCAACAGACTGGACAATCACCTGTCACCATCCCACCTACCTTCCCCAGCCCCACCCCTCCTCTCTCTCTCTTTATTTCAGAGCTCCCTTCCCCCTCCCCCATTTCTGAAGAAGGGTCCCAACACGAAATGTCAACTTGCCTGCTCCTCTGATGCTGCCTGGCCTGCTGTGTTCCTCCAGCTCCACGCTGTGTTATCTCTGACTCCAACATCGGCAGTTCTTACTATCTCTGAATGAAGATCTACCTGCCGGGACTTATAGAGTCATAGAGCACGGAAACAGACCCTTCGTTCCAATTCATCCATGCCAACCAAGTTACCCAATCTAAACTAGTCCCACCTGCCTGCATTTGGCCCAAATCCCTCTAAACCTTGAATCAGAGATAGTAGGAACTGCAGATGCTGGAGAATCCGAGACAACAAGGTGCAGGGCTGGATGAACACAGCAGGCCAAGCAGCA